>NC_090727.1:72947573-72965504 GCF_036898095.1 Palaemon carinicauda | reverse complement strand
ATCACCAGTCTCTCTCTCTCTCTCTCTCTCTCTCTCTCTCTCTCTCTCTCTCTCTCTCTCTCTCTCTCTCCAAAGCTTCATTTGACCACCAGTGGCTCTCTCTCTCTCTCTCTCTCTCTCTCTCTCTCTCTCTCTCAAACCTTCATTTTACCACCAGTGGTTCTCTCTCTCTCTCTCTCTCTCTCTCTCTCTCTCTCTCTCTCTCTCTCTCTCAGGGACGATTAGATCCGCGGTTGTCTAAAATCATAAGTGCTTCTCATCTTCCTGGAGATGGTCTCAAGGAAACGAGTAAACAACCAGAGCGAGATGGATCAGCAAACATCTCCTGGGGACGCTTTCAGAGTCGAAATCTTAAGAGGCAAACGAAAAAGAGGAAACCTCAAATGTAATCCTTTAACTACTAATAGTGTAAACAGCGCTGGAATAGACTTTTTCCATTTAGACAGTCGTATTTTGGCTAAGTGGATGTAGATGACAGCTCACAGGCTTTAGAACCAGAGGGGCACACAGTAGAGCGCAGACCTCCGTTGCTGCAGCTTATTACTTGGCCATAACCTTGACCTTATCATGTATTAATTAGCATGGATTTTCATACACTCGATTATGAACCAAGTTTGAAGTCTCTGTGACAACAATATCCAAACGTATGACTGATTACGTTAATTGGATATTTTGATTGACCGTGACCTTGAGCTTTGACCTCAACATGTATTAGTTAGCATGGATTTTCATACACTCAAAATATGAACCAAGTTTGAAGTCTCTGTGACAACGATATCCAAACGTATGACTGATTACGTTAATTGGATATTTTGATTGACCGTGACCTTGACCTTTGACCTTAACATGTATTAATTAGCATGGATTTTTATGCACTCAAAATATGAACCAAGTTTGAAGTCTCTGTGACAACGATATCCAAACGTATGACTGATTACATTAATTGGACATTTTGATTGACCGTGACCTGAGCTTTGACCTTAACATGTATTAATTGGCGTGAATTTTTATACACTCAAATATGAACCAAGTTTGAAGTCTCTGTGACAACGATATCCAAACTTATGGGTGGATACGTTAATTTGATATTTTGCGTGACTGTGACCTTGATATTTGACCTTGGCCTTTCAAAATCCAATGATTTCCAACTTTTTACGTAACAGTCAATCCCTGCAAGTTTCATTACTCAACGATTATAATTGTGGCCAGGAAGCTGTTCACAAACAATCAAACTCACATAAAAACACACAAACAGGGCCGAAAACATAACCTCCTTTCAACTTCGTTTGCTGAGGTATTAGGGCAAGATATTTGTGGCCTTTATTATTTTACTTAAGCCTTAAAATCTCTGTAATTTTGCAGAAGTCATGTAGATGCTTTTGGTTGTTAGCCTCCCTTTTCTTAGTATTGACTCAGGGAACACTATTTTCGAATAATCCAAATTTTGAGTAATTTATCTCTCTAGTTTAAAAAATTGCTTATGAATAGCAGAGAGCAAGGGACAGTGACAATGCCTAGGAGACTGAACATATATTATTATTAGCATCTAAGCCCCCTCTCCACCCAACCCAGGACCCGGGAGGGACAGGTAATGGGTACTAATGACATCAAGAAACCTACCATCCATACCTCAGAAGTATGGTGAGGCTGCAGACACTGCAAGAAACCTACCCATGTGAGCTAGGGATGGGGAATTTGGGGAGCCTATAGATTTACCTGCTGAGTCATCAGCAGCCATTACCTGGCTCACCCTGGTCATACCTTGATGTAGAGGGGACTTGGGTACTGTCTCTAGGGCAATGTCACTGTTCCTTGCTTCTGTTATTCATGAATGACCTTTAAAACTTGAAACCAATAACCTGTCGTATGAGACCATTGACGCTTTTTGCAAAATTAAAATTTCAAAAATTTCAGAAATTAGATTTTTAGTTGCCAATAATCAAATGAATTGCAATGTTGGTATATATTTTAGAAGTTATCGATGAAAATCTTGTATGTAAAATTCGTTTTGGTATATTTCTAAATTAGTATTTCAATAACTATTTCTTTCCTTTCACTACCAAGCTTTGGGATTCCTCTCTTGTTTTTTTTCTGATGATTTATAAAATATCTCCCCCCCCTTTTTTTAATTGACCACTACTCATTTGCCGCAGGATAGTTGGTAGACATTAATTCTTTGCTTCATTTAATCTTATCATTTATTTATTTTTCCATTTTCCTGGATTTCCTAGGTTGTCAAATGTCATTAGATTAAAAAGAAGAAAAGAGATTTGAATACAGTGTCCACTGCATTTGCATATGAAATGATTTACTCCAGGATTAAAGAGTTATTTCCAAATATTAATGTCGAAAGTTAAAGTTGAGGGTTTTTTAGGTCTCCCCTGAGACGATCTACATCATTTTCCTCGGGCGACCATAAGCCAGCAGGGACTATCACTAGCCCCCCTCTAACCTACCCCCCCAGGTGCTACCTTGGGGAGTAACCCCCCCCCCCCCGGTAGAAGGTCTCACACTCTCCGCTTCCTGGCGGGGACGCGAACTCGTCACCTCTGAAACAGAAGCCCGCGACGCTACCAACCTAGCTATCCGGAGTATATCGAAATGATGTTTTTGAAATAATAGTTTTTGCTTTATCAAAACAATTAAGTAATAATTTACAAGCGATAAGAAGCTAAATCCTTTTGATTGTATACAATCTCTCCATTTGGTTTATTGTCGACATAAAGGTAGTAGGTTGGCCAGGGCACCAGCCACCCATTGAGATACTACCGCTAGAGCGTTATTGGGTCCTTTGACTGACCAGACAGTACTACATTGGATCCTTTTCTGGTTACGATTCATTTTCCCCTTGCCAACACATACACCTAATAGTCTGGCCTATTATTTAAAGATTCTCCTCTGTCTTCATACATCTGACGACACTGTAATTACCAAACAATTCTTCTTCGCTCAAGGGGTTAACTACTGCACTGTAATTGTTCAGTGGCTACTTTCCTCGTGGTAAGGGTAGAAGAGAGACTTTAGCTATGGTAAGCAGCTCTTCTAGGAGGAGGGTACTCCAAAATCAAACCATTGTTCTCTAGTCTTGTGTAGTGCCATAGCCTCTGAACCATGGCTTTCCACTGTCTTGGGTTAGAGTTCTCTTGCTTGAGGGTACACTCGGGCTCACTATTCTGTTATTTCTCTTCCTCTTGTTTTCTTAAAGTTTTTATAGTTTATTTAAGAGATATTTAGCCTATTTTAATGTTACTGTTCTTAAAATATTTCATTTTTCCTCGTTTCCTTTCCTCACTGTGCTATTTTTCCTGTTGGGGCCCTTAGCCTTATAGCATCCTGCTTTTCCAACTAGGGTTGTAGCTTAGCAAGTAATAATAATAATAATAATAATAATAATAATAATAATAATCAATGAGTATTGAAATTCTATAATACATTTTTTTTTAAATCAACTGGATGATGTATTGACATTTGCGAAAATATAATTGTGCTCTGTTGATATTTGTCGAGGAGTAATTTACTGAATTTGACAAAAAAAAATTTCCATTTCGAACATTAATGGAGATTCATATGATTTGCTGCAAAACACGACTCGGTGATTAATCGTCCCCGTTTTAATTGGGGTGACAATTTATTATTGCAAGGAAAAAAAATATGTGTTTATATGAAGGAGCCTGTTAAAGTATTGCATGTACTGGTTCATTGATTTTGTGTGTGTGTGTGTGTGTGTTAAAGTATTGCATTTGATGGTTCATTGATTGTATTAATTTTTTTCCTCCGCCCACGAAGTTGGAAGGAGGTTATGTTTTACCCCCTGTTTGTTTGTATGTGTGTTTGTTTGTGAACAGCTTCGTGGCCACAATTTTGATCGTAGAGTAATGAAAGTTGTATGGATTAACTGGTATGTCTAAAGATGGAATGATTAAATTTTGGAAGGTCAAAGTCAAAGATCAAGGTCAAGGTCAAGCAAAATGTCCAATTCACGTAATCAACCATAAGTTTAGACATCATTGTCACAGAGACTTCAAACTTGGTTCATATTTGAGTGTATGAAAATCCACGCCAATTAATACATTTAAAGCCAAAGGTCAAGGTTAAGGTCGAGCAAAAGGTCAAGAAATAAGGTGTCGCGGCGGAGGTCTACGCTCTACTGAGTGCTCCTCTAATTTTACCCCTTTTTTTGTGAGTTTTGGAGTATATGAATTATCAAAGGGAGAGTTACCCAGAGCTGTATTTTCTATTAAGTATTAAAAGGGCTAGTTCATGCATGGCATTAATTTTTTTTCTTTTTTTTAGGGAGTTTTGGTATATATACATTTTTGATATTTTAGAAAAAATGAAAGGGAAAGCTATAGAGGGGTGATTTTTTTTTATTGTGGAGTATATCGGGGAGTATTGGTATATATACTTTTTTGATATTTTACAAAAATAAAATAGAAGGGAAATTGTATTTTCTATTGGGGAGTTTTGTTATATATACTTTTTTGATATTATAAAAAAATAAAAACGAAAGTTATAGAGGGGTGTATTTTCTATTTGGGAGCTTTGGTATATATACTTTATTGATATTTTATGAGCCATTGTTTGGTCCACTCTGGTCTTACCTTGGGTGGAAACGGGGTTTGGGCGCTGATCATATGTATACATGGTCTCTTGGGCATTGTTACTGTCTCTTGTCTCTGTCATTCATGACCGGCCTTTAAACCTTAATATGGGTTGTGGTGGCCTGGTGATAGCGTCCTTACTTGGTGATTGCCAGAATGGGGTTCGAGTCCCGCTTAAACTCTATAGTTTATTTGGTCGCTGCAACCTCACCATCCTTGTGAGCTAAGGATGAGGCGTTTGGGGGAGCCTATAGGTCTATCTGCTGAGTCATTAGCAGCCATTGAGTGGCCCTCCTTGGCCCTAGCTTGTGCGCTGATCATATTCATATATGGTCAGTATCTAGGGCATTGTCCCTTGCCTTTGCCATTCATGAGCGGCCTTTAAACCTAAATAGTGCCACCATCCCTCGAAAATGCAATACTTTTTACGACGTTTTAATCGTCTCTAAAACCTAAACTAGCTGATTTAGGGACCAGTCTTTTAAGACCTCAAGTATGAGCTAATTACAGCGTATCTCCTACAGTGAATTATACCCCCAGTTAAAACAGCGCGTCTTAATTGGGCTGTAATTAAGATAATTAATGGAGAGTTATGTTCCCATTACCATCCTCTTCTAGGTCTTATCTGGTATCCACTGCAGTATAGGTTTAAAGGCCGCTCATGAATGGCAGAGGTAGGGGACAGTGACTATGCCCTAGCTAGCTGATAGTGGTCTAGAGACTGTCCTTATATTATTATTATTATTATTATTATTATTATTATTATTATTATTATTAGCTAAGCTACAACCCTTGTTGGAAAAGGAGGAGGCTGTAAGCCCAAGGGATCCAACAGGGAAAAATAGCCCAGTGAGGAAAGTAAATAAGGCAGTGACATTGCCCTAGCTAGCTGTCAGTGCTCTAGAGACTGCCGTGTATTATTATTATTATTATTATTATTATTATTATTATTATTATTAGCTAAGAGACAAACCTAGTTGGAAAAGCTGGAGGCTGTAAGCCCAAGGGCTCCAACAGGGAAAAATAGCCCAGTGAGGAAAGTAAATAAGGAAATAAAGTACAAGGGAAGTAATGGACAATTGAAAAGAATATTTTAAGAATGATAAAAACAATAAAATAGGTCTTTTTATTGTCATTATTATTATTATTATTATTATTATTATTATTATTATTAGCTAAGCTACAACCCTAGGTGGAAAAGCAAGATGCTATAAGCCCCAGGGCTCCAACAAGGAAAACTTGACATAGCTGATGTTCAGCACCCAAGCTCCCTCTCCACCCAAGCTAGGACCAAGGAGAGCCATACAATGGCAGCTGATGACTCAGCAGTTAGATAGAGGCTCACCCAAACACCGTATCCTTAGCTCACAAGGATGGTGAGGTTGCAGGGACCAAAGAAACTATCGAGTTTAAGCATGACTCGATCTCCTGTTCAGCATATCGCCAGGCAAGAGACGTTTCCAATAGGCCACCGCAACCGGATAGTTATTTGAGTTTAAATTGATTAATTATTCAGTACACTAGTGTACGCGATCCGTCAAAAATGACGGGCTAAACATTTAGATAGAAATGCACACACACAAAGAGATTCAACCCTTCCCACTCCCTCACCTTTTCCTAACTACAACACGGCAGTTGTGGTTTCTGAGTGTACCTCTCGAGGTACCTCCTTTCACTTAGGGAATGGCTACTACCTCTTCCCCATTCCTATGAACGGGAAGAGACCATGCGTCTGGTAATAACGCTCAGCATGGCTAGAAATAATCATATATATATATATATATATATATATATATATATATATATATATATATATATATACATATATATATATATATTTATTTATATATATATATATATATATATATATATATATATATATATATATATATACTGTATATGTATACATATATATATATATATATATATATATATATATATATATATATATATATATATATATATATATATATATATATATATATATATATATACTGTTTATGTATCTATATATATATATATAAATATAAATATATATATATATTTGTTCCAACTCGAATACTTACCTCGAATTACTTCCTCGGAGGGTCCTTGACCTCTCTCAATCTCGACCAAGATTTCCCGCGCTACCCCCCCTATCTCGCTCCCGATAGTTCCTACCCCCGCCGCCAGGATAATTCCTGCGGCCCGGATTAGGGCAGGTCACTGCTTTTCCCGGGTCAGGATCTCATTAAGTCCTTGGTCGTGAGATGCGAAACATCTCACTCTCTCGCTTAAACTCTCGATCCTTTGGCGCGTTGTGATCCCACGTGTTCCCAGTGTACGGACTTGTGTTTTTTCTGCGATAGTGCGTTTTCGCAAAGTGTTCTCAGTCCGTTCCCCTTGAGTTTATCCAGGTTTTCTGTAACTCGTTAGTGTTGACCTTCGTGTGTGAACGATGGAGAACGTGCGTCGTTGTCCTGGTCCTAGAGCAGGAAAGTCGTGTGGGGCTTTCCTCTCTAAACCAGAAGTGGACCCGCATTCCCTTTGTTCCACGTGCAGAGGTAAAGTTTGTTCCTCCTCGGACACGTGTCCCGAGTGCGTGAGTTGGGACGGCATTCAGTGGGTACGGTATAGTACAAAGAAAAAGAAGTCGTCTAAGCGTTCCCCCAAGAAAGTGAGTGGCGTGTCCTCCTTACAGTCGGTCAGTGATCGGTCCGACGAAGCCTCGGCCTCTCCGTCTCCTTCGCAGAGGAGTGGCCAACAAGCCCCCAGTGTGATTGTTAGCCATAGTGTTCTCCCAGGTGAACCCAGTGTGAGGGAGGAACCAAGGGCTGGCCCCTCGGGAGAGAACGGAAGGGCCGCGAGTGTTTCGGGCGAATCGGGCGAATCGGGCCACGTGGCAGGGGATCACGCTTCCTCAGAAGACCCGATATGGGGCAGTGTGGCGATCTCAGACTCCCCCCCGCCCTCGTGGGCCAGTGCGTCGGGTTCCCCCCAGAAGAGAACCACGCGAGAATTCGTCGCCCAAGTAGCGATGCCTTCGGGTGGAAGTTACCGAAGACTCCAGGGAGGTCACCGCTAAGGATGGACGTATCCCTGGGTCCATGGCCTTCTAGCAGGGACAGAGTGGACTCGGTACCCTCGGTATCTACAGCAGTCCCCGAGGATTTTCTCCAGCACCCTGTCTCGGACGATCGACGGCGGAGGGCCTCCCCTGCGCATCTCTCGAGCAGTCGTTACGTGAGGAACGTGGCACCCTCGGACTCTTCGGAAGCAGACTCATCCTCCGGGGGAGAACGCAGGGAGAAACGGCACCGTAAGAGAGAGCGGACCAATAGTGATCGTTCCCGCTCCAGGTCGAGGTCGCGGCACAGTCGGAAGCGCCCACGCTCTCACTCCCGTAAGTTCAAGAGGGAGGTCTCTCCCGGCGGCGGCGAATGGTTCTACGTCCCCCCAGGAGAGTCCAGGAAGCACCGCTCTCCAGACTCTCGGTCCAGTGATCGAGCCTCCAAGTTGTCACTGCCTACATACAACATGGAGCCGCTCGACCGGCCACGCAAGAAGGACCTCACTCTCAGGCACAAGTCCTCGAGGCCTTCGGTTCACCCCGCCCGGCGGGAGGAAGCGCGCTTCCGAGAAGAAAGCTCGACCGAACCAGCCCAGCTGGGTCGGACGTCGAGCAGGAAGGACCGGTTTCCGGGGTCGGGTCTTCCCACCGGGACCGTGTCCTCCGCGTCCAGAGCCTTGGGACAGTCGAAAGGCCTCCCGGAGTCGGTGGCACCCTCCCCACGGAGAGACCCAACCGTGTACGGTGCGCCCTACGGTTGCGGGACGGCCTCCCTGGGACTTAGTAGGGAGAGGCCGGTTTACCACCCACGCACTGCTCCCCTCAGCCAAGCCGATGCCTCGGTCGACGGAGGCGAGGTTTCCCCGTCGGAGGACTCCGCCTACAGAAGAGTGGTAGGCCTCATCAGAAGGATCCATGGGATTCCGGAACCCTCGGCGCCGAAGGTGAATACCTGGAGGTCGAGCCTCTTGAGATATACGCACCGGGACGTCCTTCCGAAGTCCTCTCTGGCCCTGCCTCTCGCCCCAGACCTGGTACTTGGGCAGGAGTACATCGACAACTTGGTGGCCAGCACTGCGGAGGCCCCCAAGTCCCAGAGTGCCTCCAAACTCCTCCAGGGTCTTAAACTACAGGCCAAAGTTTATATCCCGGAAGGGCGACGCCCAGGCCCCTGTAGAGTGGACTCAGCCGTGGATATCCTAGGACAAGGCGGCTCGGACGAAAGGGCCAGCTCAGCCCCTGTGTCCTTCTCGGCCTCTGAAGCAGGCATGATGGAGGAGATGTCGAGAGACATGATTAACGTCTCCTCATGGCTGGACTGGTGGGCCTCCACTTTAGTTAATGTACAGGCCTCCACAGACCCCGACGACCCGGAACAACAAGGTCTCCTGTCAGACCTTCTCACCTCCGGGGGGAAAGCCCTAAAATTTATGGCGTATCAGGCACTCTCCTTAATGGCCAACTGGGTCCTCCGAAAGCGGGACACAGTGCTTTCCAAAGTGTCAAGGAAAATCCCGGACAGACAGGCGCGAGTGATTCGCACCCTACCCCTAGGAGGCGAGTCCCTGTTTCCGTTGAAGGAATTAGAAGTGCTGATGGAGAAAGTGTCCAAGAGAAGAGAAACCAACGTCCCCAAGCAAACATCCTCCAGGAGGCCTCCTTATAGGAGGTCAGTCTCGGATAGTGCCGTGACCCCTCAGGCTGTCCCCAGCTCTTCGAGGAGGGACGCCCCCGCCTCCTCCTGGACATCAACTCCTCAGCCCTCCCGCAGGGGAGCTACAGCGTCCGCCAGCTCCTTCAGGTCGGGTTACTCCGCCTCGAAGAGGGGCAGATCAGGCCGCCCCTCTAGGAGAAGGTAGAGGGAGAGGCCCCCTACTCCCGCCCAAGCCTCGGGTTGGGGGATGCCTCAGACCCTATTGGCAAGCATGGAAAACGTATGGGGCGGATGCTTGGACGGTGTCCGTCCTGAAAGAAGGCTACAGGATCCCCTTCATAGCGGACTCACCCCCTCTTATTCCAGCCACCCAAACAAAATGGTTAGCTCCCAGGGACCCGTTGAAAAGGGCTACCCTGCAAAAAGAAGTTTCCTCCATGTTGGAAAAGGGAGCCATGGAAGAAGTCCTTCTCCCAGGGCCAGGCTTCTACAGCCGCCTGTTCCTGGTAGAGAAAGCAACGGGGGGGGTGGAGACCGGTGATAGACCTGTCGGCCCTCAACAAGTTCGTCAAGAAGACGGACTTCAAGATGGACACCCCAAAATCCGTCCTGTTGTCCTTGAGGGAGAAAGATTTTATGATGACGGTCGACCTCAAGGACGCGTAGTTCCAAATTCCGGTCCACCCGTCGAGTCGGAAGTTCCTCCGGGTAAAATGGGGCTCCCAGATCCTGCAGTTCCGGACCCTCTGCTTCGGACTGTCGACGGCCCCTCAGGTGTTCACGAGGGTCTTCGCGACAGTCTCAGTATGGGCTCACGAACAAGGTATCCGCCTCATCAGGTACCTGGACGACTGGTTGCTCCTTTCAAGTTCAAAAGCCCTCTTGGAAGAGCAAGGAAAGGACCTCCTCCGTTTCTGCAGGAGTCTGGGAATCATTATCAACCTGGAGAAATCGAACCTAACTCCATCCAACAAAATGGGCTACTTGGGGATGACGTTGGACACCGTGCAGGGGAAGGCCTTCCCCTCGGAAGACAGGATACAGAACCTCGTCAAGATCATTCAGCCGTTCCTGTCGGGGCTTCCCAGGAAAGCGAAAGACTGGCAGAGGCTGATAGGCCATCTGGTCTCATTAGAGAAGCTAGTCCCCCAAGGGAAGATACGGCTCAGACCCGTACAATGGAACCTCAAGGCTCTATGGTCCCAGACAGGCTCTCAGAAAACATCGATCCCAGTCCTCCCGGACACGAAAGCAGCCTTGAATTGGTGGCGATGCCGGTCGAACTCCCTCAAGGGGATGCCCCTCGGGTCCTGTCCCCCCGAGTTTCTCCTGTTCACGGACGCCTCCAGCCTAGGGTGGGGAGCCCACCTGCGGGAGGAAACAGCAAGCGGGACCTGGTCGGAGACCGAAAAGCATCTCCACATCAACATCCTAGAGCTAAAAGCAGTACAAAAGGCATGTCTGCACTTTGCAAGTCGGTTGAAGGGAAACACCGTGGCCCTAATGTGCGACAACGCCACGGTGGTAGCCTACATCAAGAAACAAGGGGGCATGAAGTCGAAGGAACTGTGCGACCTCACCGTAAACATCTTGCACTGGGCGGACGAACACCAGGTAACACTGCTAGCAAGGTTCATCCCCGGGAAAAAGAACGTGCTAGCCGACGGCCTCAGCAGGATAGGTCAGATAGTAGGGACAGAATGGTCCCTACAACCAGCGGTGGCCAGACTCATCCTTCAACGCTGGGGCTCCCCGGTGATAGACCATTTCGCAACAAAGCTCAACGCCAAGTTACCGGTTTATTGCTCCCCGGTACCAGACGAAGGAGCAGCCCTAGAAGACGCCTTCCAGCACAGGTGGGACAACCTGGACGTTTATGCCTTTCCCCCCTTCACGCTGCTAAGGCAAGTGCTCAACAGAGTAAGAACCTCCCAAAACCTAAAGATGACTTTAGTAGCGCCCTGGTGGCCGGAGAGAGAGTGGTTCGCGGATCTGAAAGACCTGGCAAGCCATCCGCCATGGCCTCTGCCCCCCAGGTCAGATCTACTGAGTCAACCGCACTTCCTCAGGTTCCACGACAACCCTCTCTCTCTTCGCCTTCACGCCTGGAGACTATCGAGCGACTCCTGAAGAAGGAGGGGTACTCCTCCTCCACAGCCAAGAGGATGTCCCTATACCTAAGAAAATCCTCTACCGTAGTCTACCAGGCGAAGTGGGCCGCCTTTACGAAATGGTGCGCGACAAAACAAATAAGACCTCTTAAAGCCTCGGTCCCTGACATAGCTGATTTTCTCGTGTACCTTAGGGATAAAATAGGAATGTCAATCCCGGCTATTAAAGGAGTACGAGCAGCCTTAGGCCAAGTCTTTCTCCTGAAAGGCATCGACCTGGGGACCTCAAGACACATAGTGATGCTATTTGGAAGTTTCGAACAATCCTGTCCTCTCCAAGCCAGGAGAGTGCCCAGATGGGACCTGGCCAAGGTCCTGAAAATGTTGTGTCGTCCGCCCTTTGAACCACTCAGAGATATCGGGGACAAAGATCTCACCCTCAAGACAGTCTTCTTGCTAGCCTTAGCTTCGGCTAAGAGGGTAGGTGAGATCCACGGTCTCTCCTATGACGGGGCACACTCCAAAGGGTGGAAGGAGGTATCTTTCAAGTTCGTACCCTCCTTTGTAGCAAAAACTCAGAACCCAGCAGTCTGGGACCCGAGGTTTGAAGGTTTCTCAATTCCGGCCATCCCCAAGACAGGCAATACGGACGACCTGAAGTTATGCCCGGTCAGGACGATCAGGAAATACCTGGAAAGGACGGCCCATCTCCGTCCGGGTGCCAAGAACCTCTTCGTCTCTTCAGGCGTTAATAAGAAGCAAGTGTCCAAGAACACTATTTCCTTCTGGCTGAGACAAGTCATCACTAGGTCTTATGAAGAAGACAAGGTGGCAGTACCAGGCACTCCCCGTCACCATGACATCAGAGGCCTGAGCACTTCCTTGGCCTTTGAGAGAAATATGGCAGTGGGCCAGATCCTGCAGGCCGGCACTTGGTCACACCAGTCGACCTTCACGGCCCACTACCTCAAAGACTACTCAAGAAAGTCTTTGGATGGATTCTCCATTGGGACAGTCATCGCCGCCCTCCAAGCTGTGTAGGGGCAGGCTGGAAGACGTCCCCAACAAGTGAATAGACGCATCCCTACTTCTTCAGGAGAAGACTCAGTAGAGAAGATGTCAAGAGGTAAGCCTTAAATTATAAGCGTAAGGTTTCCACTGCTACCCCCTATCCGCTCTCTGTACCCCCGCATTACGTAGCCCTCCAGGCACCATGTGCCTAACCAAGTGGCAGAATGGCTCTCCCGCCTCCTAAAGTATAAGTCTCCGAGGAAGTAATTCGAGGTAAGTATTCGTGTTGGAACAAATTAAAAATTTTAAGTAATTTTTATTTTTCCTAACATACTTACCGAGAATTACTTCCGGGTAATGGCCCTCCCTTCCGTCCCCGAGTGCCATTCTTCCATTGCCGGGTCGGGCTAAACGGAGAACTTAATGAGATCCTGACCCGGGAAAAGCAGTGACCTGCCCTAATCCGGGCCGCAGGAATTATCCTGGCGGCGGGGGTAGGAACTATCGGGAGCGAGATAGGGGGGGGGTAGCGCGGGAAATCTTGGTCGAGATTGAGAGAGGTCAAGGACCCTCCGAGGAAGTAATTCTCGGTAAGTATGTTAGGAAAAATAAAAATTACTTAAAATTTTTAATATATATATATATATATATATATATATATATATATATGTATATATATATATATATATATATATGTATATATATATATATATATATATATATATATATATATATATATATATATATATATATTGTATATGTGTGTGCGTTTACGTATTTACCCAGACACTTGCTCTTTATTATATATGGGAGATCATTATGCGCAATGTTTTATTTTTTGTCTTACATGACGTAAAGAAAAATAATGCTTTAGAAAATGGAAAAAATTAGAGAATTGTATGAATAGGGATACCTAGCGTGGTGAAAGGATTTGTGTATCGCCATGATCAGCAAAGTTGTACTAGTCAGGGCCACCCATAAAAGGTTAGTTTGCTTTGAGCGATCAGACGAAAATCTCCCACCATCACCAATCTGTATTTGCCAACATGGTTATGAAAAGTGGCCAAACCCCAGACAGGAATAAGGACATATTTGAGGCCTTTGTCCTGCAGAGGTTTAGAAACGTTTATTATTATCATTATTGTTGTTGTTGTTGTTGTTGTTGTTGTCTTCTTCGATCCCCTTTGAATACACTAGTTCAGTAGGCGATTATTTTGGAGTTAATTTATGATGGCAATATTTTTCGCGTATCACGGCAAAGGTAATTTATGCGGAAAGATTTAGCTGGCCGAACTGTAAATGTATTCGTATTAGTATTGAATATACAAGCGCGTGCCACGGCAAAAATCATTGGATTTTTGCCTCTGTGAGATATATTCAACTTTATTATTTCTAACCTTTGATCGTCTGTTGTCTCTCTGTTTGTTTGTTTGTTACCAGTGTAACTCGAAAAATTATGGAGGAATTTTTATGAAAATTTATGGATGTGTCCAAAATGGTCTAACTTGCACTGTTAAAAAACCGTTATTTTAATTGGAAAATCTCCGTTTAAAGTCCGAAATGGCCCAACTTACACTGTTAAAAAAAAAAACAAGACTGTCCGAAATGGCCTAACTTACATTGTTAAAAATTTCTGGTTATGTCCGAAATGGCCTAACTTACACTGTTAAAATAATTCAGGGTATTTCCGAAATAGCCTAACTTACTCTGTTAAAATAATTCAGGGTATGTCCGAAATGGCATAACTTACGTTTAAAAAAAAAAAATCAGGATATGTCCGAAATGGTCTAACTTACATTTGTTAAAAAATTTCAGCATATGTCCGAAATGGCCTTTGTTAAAAAATCGCAATTTTAATCGGAAAATCTTACTTGAAAATATACTGTTCTCAGCCGCATTTCAGTAAAATACAGGCGACCGTAATTTTACCATATCTTTTACTGGTTGGTGTCCGTAATATCACTCCTTAACAACAATATATCCGTTTTCAAAACGGTAAATGCCTGGCAATATTTATTCCAGGAAAGTTTACCGTTTTTATTACAGCTCTTTACTCTTTAGACTTTCAGTTTATCTCTTATTCCATCCTAGGTAGTAAACAACTCCAGTAGCTGTTTTTTTTTTCTTTTCTCGCATCTTTCTCCTTCCAAGAGATCTTTCTCTTTTTGAAGGATGTTTACCTTAACATAGCCTAAGGAGCATATCAAATAAAGAATTGTTTATTTTCTTGTATTATACTCAGAAATTCAAAGTATTACAAATCTTCAGTTTTCCAAGTAAATATCACAAACCTCAGATGGGGGAAATTTTGAGTTGTGGTCTATTTTAATTTTTTGTTTTGTTTTTTATTATACATAATATACATAATGTAGAAGTCCTCTATATGGCACAGGAGTAGTGATACCTTGAATTATTATTATTATTATTATTATTATTACTTGCTAAGCTACAACCCTAGTTGGAAAAGCAGGATACTATAAGCCCAGGGGCTCCAATAGGGTAAATAGCCCAGTGAGGAAAGGAAACAAGGAGAAATAAATTAGTAACAACGTTAGAATAAATATTTCCCATTTAAATTATAAAAACTCTATTTAGGTTGAATAAAGTTTGCGTTAAATGATGTACACAAATATATGATTAAAATCTCTAGAATATATTAAACAAGACCTTTTCTCATCATTTATCTGGATGCTAGTTTACGCAACCCGTCAAAAATGATGGGTGAATGTTTAGATAGATATGCACGCATGCGCACCCCTCTCGCCTGGGTATGACTGCTCCCTCTACCGCCTACCCGAGGGACGTGGAGAGACCGAGTAGCTATACGTCTGGTAATGCTGCTGAGCTGGACTGGATATATATATATATATATATATATATATATATATATATATATATATATATGACTGCTACCTTTGCCCTTACCTGAGGGACGGGGAGAGACCAAGTAATTATACGTCTGGTAATTGCGTTGAGCGGGACCGTATATATATATATATATATATATATATATATATATATATATATATATATACAGTATATATATATATATATATATATATATATATATATATATATATATATATATATATATTTACATACACACACATATATATATTTAAATTGCGAAATTTGGTTAAATATTGTCAATTCTTATTGCATTTTATATATTTGACTAAATTTCTATTTTGTCATTATACATTAATCATTATTTTTAAATTTCTATTTCGTCATTATACATTAATCATTAATTTTAAATTTCTATTTCGTCATTATAAGTTAATCATTATTTCTTTTTAAATTTCTATTTCGTCATTATACATTAATCCTTATTTTCAAATTTCTATTTCGTCATTTTACATTAATCATTATTTTTAAATTTCTATTTCGTCATTATAAGTTAATCATTATTTCTTTTTAAATTTCTATTTCGTCATTATACATTAATCATTATTTTCAAATTTCTATTTCGTCATTTTACATTAATCATTATTTTTAAATTTCTATTTCGTCATTATACATTAATCATTATTTCTTTATACTCCCTTTTTATGGTAATAATAAATATATCATCCTTCCTATCTTATTCTATCATCCCATACTTGAATATTTCCTTCTCCAGCTCCTGTCTCTCTTGGCTGTAGGCGGAAGTTTTCAAAAGTCCTTTGTAAAAAAGCTCATTATGGTATGGAAATTTCGTCTGAGGACAAGAAAAATACAATGGAGAGAGCTAAATCCTAGATGCCTTGTTAAACCTTTTGTAGATGAGATCTTTTATAGAATAGAAATGACGAAAAAATCGAATGCCAAAAGGTTAACTAATTTTTTACTTTTTCTTAAGAAACTTGTTGTCTTTCAGTAATGTTTTTTTTTTTTGTTTAAAGTCAATTTAAGAGTAATCCTGTTTAATATAATGCCAAAGGGTTAACAAATTTCTTTTTAATTTGTTCTTGAGAAACGTGTTCACAGTAATGTTATTTTTTAAAAGTAATTTTTAACGCAATCCTGTTTACTACAATGCCAAAGGGTTAACTAATTTTTTACTCTGTTCTTGAGAAACTTGTTCTAATTCAGTAACGTTTTTTTTTTTTTTTTAGTCAATTTAAGCGTAATCCTGTTTAATATAATGCCAAGGGGTTAACTATTTTTTTTAATTTGTTCATTAAAAACCTGTTCTCAGTAATGTTATTTTTTATAAGTCATTTTAAGCGTAATCCTGTTTAATATAATATCAAAGGGTTAACTAATTTTTTCACTTTGTTCTTTAGAAACCTGTTCTCAGTAATGTTATTTTTTAAGTCAGTTTAAGCTTAATCCTGTTTAATATAATGCCAAAGGTTTAACTAATTTTTTTAATTTGTTCTTTAGAGAACTGTTCTCAGTTATGTTATTTTTTAAAGTCAATTTAAACGTAATCCCCTTTAATATAATCCCAAAGGGTTAACTCGATTTTTTTTTTAATTTGTTCTTTAGAAACCTGTTTTCAGTAAGGTTATTTTTTAAAGTCAATTTAAGCGTAATCCTGTTTAATATAATGCCAAAGGGTTAACTCAGTTTTTTTAATTTGTTCTTGAGAAACCTGTTCTCAGTGATTATATTTTTTTCAGAAGTCAATTTTAACGTAATCCTGCTTAATATAATGCTAAAGGGTTAACTAATTTTTTACTATGTTCTTGAGAAACCTGTTCTCTGTAATGTTATTTTTTAGAAGTCAATTTAAACGTAATCCTGTTTAATATAATGCCAAAGGGTTAACTATTTTTTTTTTTAAATTTGTTCTTCTATTTCAGTAATGTTATTTTTTAAAGTTAATTTTCACGTAATCCTGTTATTAAATTATTTTGAGCAGATTCATCTCACGGTCTCTTAATTTTTAAGTTTTTAAAGCATCAGTGATAGTCGACGTAAACTTTACTATCTTGAAATCTAACCTTCGAAGGAGAGCAAATTGTAAATGTTCTAAATGTTTTTTTTTTTCTGATGAAATGAATATTTCAGATTTACAAGAAAGAAAAAATAATTAATTTGTAGATAAAAAAAATAACATATGTAAATAAGAAAAAAGGAATATTTCAGATTTACAAGAAAAAAAAATATGTGTAGATAGAAAAATAATAAAATACGAGTTTGATATTTTAAGAAATTTACTGTTAGATATATTTACATAAAATTCGCGAACACAAATTCTTCATTCCAAAGTATTCCACATAAATAAAAACTACTGTAGAGTCTGATTGGCTAAGAAGAATGCCTCTGGTGATGAGAGAGAGAGAGAGAGAGAGAGAGAGAGAGAGAGAGAGAGAGAGAGAGAGAGAGAGAGAGAGAGAGAGAGAGAGAGAGAGCCTGTTGACTGGTCATATTGGCATGAAATCTCTTTGGAAGTTGGATCTATTTAATTTAGCCCCGAGACTTGAAAACCTGAAATCCCTTTTCCAGTGACCTGGGCATTAAATCTTTGTCCTCGGATTTAGATGACCTTCTTTCCTCCCACTTTCGATTTATACA
>NC_090727.1:72935073-72940073 GCF_036898095.1 Palaemon carinicauda | reverse complement strand
CATCTTCCTCACTCAATCCCAACTCTCTCATATCTCACACTGTCAATCCATCGCAATTTTGGTCTAACTAACCTTCTCCCATCAAGTAGTCCCATATCCATCATCTTCCTTATTGGAAGGTCTTCCTCTCGTCTCTCTACATGTCCATACCATCTCGGTCTACTTTCCATCACCTTGATTGTTCCATATCCACCATCTTCCTTATCGGATGGTCTTCCTCTCATCTCTCGACATGTCCATACCATCTCAGCCTACTTTCTATCACCTTGGTTGTTCCATATCCACCATCTTCCTTATCAGATGGTCTTCCTTTTGTCTCTCTATATGTCCATACCATCTCGGTCTACTTTCTATCACATTGGTTGTCCCATATCCATCATCTTCCTTATCGGATGGTCTTCCTCTCGTTTCTCTACATGTCCATACCATCTCAGTCAATGTTCTATCACCTTGGTTGTTCCATATCTATCACCTTGGTTGTTCCATATCCATCTTCCTTATCGTAAGGATGGTCTTCCTTTCGTCTCTCTACATGTCCAAGCCATCTCAGTCTACTTTCTATCACCTCGGTTGTTCCATATCCCACCATCTTCCTTATTAGATGGTCTTCCTCTCGTCTCTTTACATGTCCATACCATCTCAGTCTACTTGCTATCACCTCGTTTGTTCCATATCCATCATCTTCCTTATCATAAGGATGGTCTTCCTTTCGTCTCTCTACATGTCCATACCATCTCAGTCTACTTGCTATCACCTTGGTTGTTCCATATCTACATCTTCCTTATCATCGATGGTCTTCCTCTGGTCTCTCTACATGCCCATACCATCTCGGTCTACTTTCTATCACCTCGTTTGTTCCATATCCATCATCTTCCTTATCATAAGGATGGTCTTCCTCTCGTCTCTTTACATGTCCATACCATCTCAGTCTACTTTCTATCACCTCGTTTGTTCCATATCCATCATCTTCCTTATCATAAGGATGGTCTTCCTTTCGTCTCTCTACATGTCCATACCATCTCAGTCCTACTTGCTATCACCTTGGTTGTTCCATATCTACCATCTTCCTTATCATCGATGGTCTTCCTCTGGTCTCTCTACATGCCCATACCATCTCGGTCTACTTTCTATCACCTTAGTTGCTCTATATCCATCATCATCTTTATCGGATGGTCTTCCTCTTGTCTCTCTACATGTCCATACCATCTCAGTCTACTTTCTATCACCTTGGTTGTCCCATATGCATCATCCTCCTTATCAGATGGTCTTCCTCTTGTCTCTCTACATGTCCATACCATCTCAGTGTACTTTCTATCACCAGCTAGTCCCCATATCTATCATCTTCCTTATCGGATGGTCTTCCTCTCGTCTCTCTACATGGTCCATACCATCTCGGTCTACTTTCCTATCACCTTGGTTGTTCCATATCCATCATCTTCCTTATCAGATGATCTTCCTCTCGTCTCTCTACATGTCCATACCCTCTCGGTCTACTTTCTATCACCTTGGTTGTTCCATATTCACCATCTTCCTTATCAGATGGTCTTCCTCTTGTCTCTCTACATGTCCTCACCATCTCAGTCAACGTTCTATTACCTTGGTTTTCCCTTATCCATCATCATCCTTATCGGATGGTCTAATGTTTTTTGTACTAGTAATAATGATAATAATAATAATGATAATAATAATAATAATAATAATGATAGTAATAATAATTGATAATTAATAATTGATAATAATAATAATTAATAATAATAATAATAACAACAATAATAATAATGACAATTAACATCCATATCAACATAGATGATAAATGTATCAATTAATTAAGATACTTTAGATAATTCCTTCTCTGAATAAGCCTAACGTCCTCCATTTTCACTTAAACAACACTTAGACATTGTTTCAATAGTTCCCCCCCCCCTTCTTGGGGGGAGACAGGCAGAGCCGAGTTCTCCCGACTTAAGGTGACAGCTGTCACTTTCCACCAGGCGATTAATTAGTAGACCAATTTCATGCTGGCCGTTTTCAAACTATTGTTTTTGTTATTCTTATTTTATATTTAGCTTTTTGTATTTATTATGTATTATTTGATTTGGAGTGTATTATTTTCTTTAATCTGTTTTATTATTTATTATTTATTATTATTATTGTTGTTGTTTTTATTATTGTTATTATTATTATTATTTTCATTGTTTTTATTATTTTATTATTTTATTATTCATTATTATTATTGTTGTTGTTATTATTATATTACTATTATTTATTATTTTCTATTGTTGTTGTTGTTTGTTGTTGTCGTTGTTGTTAATGTTGTTGTTATTCTTCTTCTTCTTCTTCTTCTTCTTCTTATTATTATTATTATTATTATTATTATTATTATTATTATTATATTATATCATTTTAATTATTATTATTATTATTATTATTATTATTATTACTACTTGCTAAGCTCCAACTCTAGTTGGCAAAACAAAATGCTATAAGCCCAGGGGCCCCAACAGGGAAAATAGCCCAGTAAGGAAAGGAAACAAGAAAAAATAAAATATTTTAAGAACAGTAACAACATTCAAATATATATTTCCTATATATACTATGAAAACTTAAATAAAACAAGAGGAAGAAAAATTAGAACAGTGTGCCCAGTGTACCCTTGTTAAGAAGTTGTGATCAAGCAAGAAAAAGGTTTTGATGCCCCGTTTCTTAAGGTGCGATTAGATTGGAGAGTAAACTCTCCCGAGAGACGGCTACTCTAGCGCGACTTTCTCTACAGCGTGTTTATACTACCAGCAAGTTTTTCTCTCCGAGAGCTGAGTGAGTGTCGCCAGAGAAAGTGTCTGAGAGTCGGTAAGATTTCTCGCGCATCTATTTACACTGGAGCCAGTGCCAGTCGACAACTAGCGAGGGTCGAGAGAACATGTCTCAAAAGTGCCATGTTGTTGCTGCATTAATAATTATGAACGAAGTGAAAAAGAAAACGAAAAGAAGTAGGCTATGTGGTCCAAAAATGGATAAGCAAAAGGGGAGAAGATGGAGCACATTCAAAATTATTAAGAGAATTGTTTGAGGAAGATACATCAAGCTATAAGAACTTCGTATGTTTGGGGGTTCCTGTTTCCAAATTAATACTCCCAGTTTGCTCTGGTTGATTCCCGTTTCCAGATCAATTCAGAGCTAGGCAATTCCTGAAGAAATAAAGAGTTTTATATAACACTGTGTAAACAAAAAAAATGCTGGAGTGAGCAGTAAGTGAGGGAGGGTAGGTTAGGATAAGAAAGCATAACATATAAATACAAAGTAACTAGTGCACGTGCCCGTTAAATCCAAATATTTAAATTAAATATTTAAATTTTAATCATTTATTTAAATTAAATGTATTTAATATTTTTATTTTTAATAATAACACAAATAATCTACTGCACGTTCCATTAAATTCAAATATTTAAATTAAATATGTAAATTTTTAAGCATTTATTTGAATTAAATATATTTAATATTTTTTTTTTCAAATAATAATAACAAATAATCTAGTGCACGTGCTCGTTAAAAATAATGGGGTATTGAAGTGTGTGTGTGTGTGTTTGTGGGTAGTGTTTTTTTTTTATTTCTTATTCTTTTTTTTTTACACTAATTATTTCTTCAGCTCTACACCCATTTTTTCTTCTTTAATTTTCTAGCTTCAGTACACATTAGACTCCGGAGATTGTGCCATATCCTTGTAATTTCTTTTTTGCTAATTCCCAAGTTCTCAGCTATTCCTTTAATTTTACAAATTTTCAGCTCTTTGTTTCTGTACTCAGGCAAAGTCACATTCCACAGTTCAGGAAATTTCTCGTATTGCTGAATTAATGCAATTGTTTGGTCTTTATTCCACCTTTTTGGCACATGTTCTCTCGCGAGAGTAACAAAAACTTTCAGGAGATCTGAATATTCACTGGATAGAGTGGAGAGCAACAACCTAGCTCTACGAGAGTGCTGTCTAAAGTGTTTAGACTGTAGCTTGCGCGAGAGAAGAGAAACACTCGCGAGAGTAGAGAGAAAATCTCGGAGAGTTCTCTACAGCCGGTTTACATTCCATAGAGCAGCTGTCTGAGAGCAACTCTCGGAAAAAACTCTCCAATCTAATCGCACCTTTAAGAGTAAGGAGCCAAGTGGCAAATTGGAAGCCATGAGAGCAAGGGAGATAAACTTGGGATGAAGGATAAAGGAGGTGTAAAAGTTAACTTAACCTAAAGTGCTACATGAGATCGTGGGATATATACCGCCATCAAACACAATCTTATTCTTTTCAATTTTCATTTTCGTTTTTTTATATTTTCTGTTTTAACTTATGACTTTTGAATTTTTAATTCAGAATATGTCTCGGGTTTCATATGTTTATCTTGGCCAGATTTTATTTATTTATTTATTCATTTTTTTTTTTTTTTGTGAGGTGTGTACACCTTTTGTCTCTAAAAGAGAAGCAAAATTGTAGTACTGTTTGTTATTATTATTATTATTATTGTGGTTTTTGTTGTTGTTATTATTTTACTATAATAATAATAATAATAATAATAATAATAATAATAATAATAATATTATAATATTTATAGTGGTATAATTTATAATTTATGATCAATAATTAATAATAATTATAATAATGATAATGATAATAATAATTATAATAATAATGATAATAATAATAGTAATAATAACAATAATAATAATAATAGTAATAATACAGTAGTAATAACAATAATATAAATTAGCAATTGATAATTGGTAATTATGATTAATAATAATTAATAATAATAATAATAATAATATGACGCCCTCATTAATGCACTTCATATCTAGTCCCCTATTACCTACTTTATGATATGCATAATCCTATAAAATTTTAATTCATTAGTTTAACATAGTTGAAAATATCTTGCCCCTTTTTATTCGTATGTGAGAAAGTTTTATATTTTAACTTTTCATTTCGAAAATCCTATTGGTGTGGGAGATTAGAAAATGCC
>NC_090727.1:72906199-72934573 GCF_036898095.1 Palaemon carinicauda | reverse complement strand
TCGTTTTCTTTTTCACTTCGTTCATAATTATTAATGCAGCAACAACATGGCACTTTTGAGACATGTTCTCTCAACCCTCGCTAGTAGTCGACTGGCACTGGCTCCAGTGTAAATAGATGCGCGAGAAATCTTACCCGACTCTCAGACACTTTCTCTCGCGACACTCACTCACAGCTCTCGGAGAGAAAAACTTGCTGGTAGTATAAACACGCTGTAGAGAAAGTCGCGCGAGAGTAGCCGTCTCTCGGGAGAGTTTACTCTCCAATCTAATCGCACCTTAAGAAGTGGGCATAAAAACCTTTTTCTTGCTTGATCACAACTTCTTAACAAGGGTACACTGGGCACACTGTTCTAATTTTTCTTCCTCTTGTTTTATTTAAGTTTTCATAGTATATATAGGAAATATATATTTTAATGTTGTTACTGTTCTTAAAATATTTTATTTTTTCTTGTTTCCTTTCCTTACTGGGCTATTTTCCCTGTTGGGGCCACTGGGCTTATAGCATTTTGCTTTGCCAACTAGAGTTGGAGCTTAGCAAGTAGTAATAATAATAATAATAATAATAATAATAATAATTAAAATGATATAATAATAATAATAATAATAATAATAATAATAATAATAATAATAATAAGAAGAAGAAGAAGAAGAAGAAGAATAACAACAACAATAACAACAACGACAACAACAACAACAACAACAACGACGACAACGACAACAACAACAATAGAAAATAATAAATAATAGTAATATAATAATAACAACAACAATAATAATAATGAATAATAAAATAATAAAATAATAAAAACAATGAAAATAATAAAAATAATAACAATAATAAAAACAACAATAATAATAATAATAATAATAATAATAAATAATAAAACAGATTAAAGAAAATAATACACTCCAAATCAAATACTACATAATAAATACAAAAAACTAAATATAAAATAAGAATAACAAAAACAATAGTTTGAAAACGGCCAGCATGAAATTGGTCTACTAATTAATCGCCTGGTGGAAAGTGACAGCTGTCACTTAAGTCGGGAGAACTCGGCTCTGCCTGTCTCCCCCCAAGAAGGGGGGGGGGGGGGGAACTATTGAAACAATGTCTAAGTGTTGTTTAAGTGAAAATGGAGGACGTTAGGCTTTATTCAGAGAAGGAATTATCTAAAGTATCTTAATTAATTGATACATTTATCATCTATGTTGATATGGATGTTAATTGTCATTATTATTATTATTATTATTATCAATTATTAATTATCAATTATTATTATTATTATTATTATTATCATTATTACTAGTACAAAAAACATTAGACCATCCGATAAGGATGATGATGGATAAGGGAAAACCAAGGTAATAGAACGTTGACTGAGATGGTGAGGACATGTAGAGAGACAAGAGGAAGACCATCTGATAAGGAAGATGGTGAATATGGAACAACCAAGGTGATAGAAAGTAGACCGAGATGGTATGGACATGTAGAGAGACGAGAGGAAGATCATCTGATAAGGAAGATGATGGATATGGAATAACCAAGGTGATAGAAAGTAGACCGAGATGGTATGGACATGTAGAGAGACGAGAGGAAGATCATCTGATAAGGAAGATGATGGATATGGAACAACCAAGGTGATAGAAAGTAGACCGAGATGGTATGGACATGTAGAGAGACGAGAGGAAGACCATCCGATAAGGAAGATGATAGATATGGGACTAGCTGGTGATAGAAAGTACACTGAGATGGTATGGACATGTAGAGAGACAAGAGGAAGACCATCCGATAAGGAGGATGATGCATATGGGACAACCAAGGTGATAGAAAGTAGACTGAGATGGTATGGACATGTAGAGAGACAAGAGGAAGACCATCCGATAAAGATGATGATGGATATAGAGCAACTAAGGTGATAGAAAGTAGACCGAGATGGTATGGGCATGTAGAGAGACCAGAGGAAGACCATCGATGATAAGGAAGATGGTAGATATGGAACAACCAAGGTGATAGCAAGTAGACTGAGATGGTATGGACATGTAGAGAGACGAAAGGAAGACCATCCTTATGATAAGGAAGATGATGGATATGGAACAAACGAGGTGATAGAAAGTAGACTGAGATGGTATGGACATGTAAAGAGACGAGAGGAAGACCATCTAATAAGGAAGATGGTGGATATGGAACAACCGAGGTGATAGAAAGTAGACTGAGATGGTATGGACATGTAGAGAGACAAGAGGAAGACCATCCGATAAAGATGATGATGGATATAGAGCAACTAAGGTGATAGAAAGTAGACCGAGATGGTATGGGCATGTAGAGAGACCAGAGGAAGACCATCGATGATAAGGAAGATGGTAGATATGGAACAACCAAGGTGATAGCAAGTAGACTGAGATGGTATGGACATGTAGAGAGACGAAAGGAAGACCATCCTTATGATAAGGAAGATGATGGATATGGAACAAACGAGGTGATAGAAAGTAGACTGAGATGGTATGGACATGTAAAGAGACGAGAGGAAGACCATCTAATAAGGAAGATGGTGGATATGGAACAACCGAGGTGATAGAAAGTAGACTGAGATGGCTTGGACATGTAGAGAGACGAAAGGAAGACCATCCTTACGATAAGGAAGATGATGGATATGGAACAACCAAGGTGATAGATATGGAACAACCAAGGTGATAGAACATTGACTGAGATGGTATGGACATGTAGAGAAACGAGAGGAAGACCATCCGATAAGGAAGATGATGGATATGGGACAACCAATGTGATAGAAAGTAGACTGAGATGGTATGGACATATAGAGAGACAAAAGGAAGACCATCTGATAAGGAAGATGGTGGATATGGAACAACCAAGGTGATAGAAAGTAGGCTGAGATGGTATGGACATGTCGAGAGATGAGAGGAAGACCATCCGATAAGGAAGATGGTGGATATGGAACAATCAAGGTGATGGAAAGTAGACCGAGATGGTATGGACATGTAGAGAGACGAGAGGAAGACCTTCCAATAAGGAAGATGATGGATATGGGACTACTTGATGGGAGAAGGTTAGTTAGACCAAAATTGCGATGGATTGACAGTGTGAGATATGAGAGAGTTGGGATTGAGTGAGGAAGATGCACTGGACCAAAGGAAATGGAAGAATGTGTTGAAGATAAGCTTGTGGAGAAAGAAAAGTAGACGCTTATATAACAATAGAAAATAACTGAATGTGTTTATTTAGTGATTGAAAAGATAATTCATGCTTCGGTAAGAAAAATATACCAATACTTATGAATATAAAAAAATTGTTAGATAAAATATTGATGCTGATGTAAACTATGACATGTGATATTTCATGACAAAAATATCTATCTAAATGTTTTTATTTTGTGATTAACAATACCCATCTAAATGTTATTATTAAGTGATGAAAAATATAGTTCATGCTAGCGCAGAAAAACAAGGCAAAATCGAAAACAAAAAAGAGCAAATTATGTGAAATGGCTGTTAATGCCAAATATCAAACATGTGTGATATATTCTCGGAACAATATTATTTATCTAAAAGTTTTTATTTATTGAAAACATAATTCATGCTTCTGCAAAAATAATATAAGATATTTCTTAGGAATAACAAAACATATTTGTTAGATAAATTCTTGCTGTTATTATCAAATGGTAAACATGACATGTCATATTCCGTCTGAAGAAAAATTATCATCTAAAAGTTTTTATTTATTGTTTGAGAATAAAATTCATATTTCTGCAAAAATATAAAGTAATGGTCAGGAATATGAGAAATGTAAATTGTTATATAAAATCTTGCTGTTAATGTCAAATGTCAAAAATGACATGTGATGTGTATGGTTTGAAGAGAGGCCGATAAAATCCAGGGTATTAAAATGCAAAAGTAAATAAACACCAATAAATAAACAAGCCCTAGGGAAGGGAATAATCATGAAAACATAAGGCCCTCGGAGGCTGGCAAGAGCAGTCACCTGCTGGTAGTCCACAAGGCATTATGTTAGCACAAAAAAAAAAAAAAAAAAAAAAAAGCTAGTGGGTCTGCCCCAATCTTTTCACCTCCCACTGTACTTCATTTTGTCATTTTAATACTTTCCCCTCCAATCGTTTCAATATCCTAATTCCCCTCCTCCCCTCCCCCACCTATCCTATCCCCCTATACTGTAGCTATATTTGTAGGTTAATAAAAATTACGAATGAATTTAATAAACTTAAAATTATCGGCGGAAAATTAATGTATGATATAAAATTTAAAAAATGGATCCATTAATCAGTAGCTCCCACAAACACTTAAATATATAGATAAATTTATTATTATCATCATCATCATCATCATCATCATCTTCCACGCCTACTGACGCAAAGGGCATCAATTAGATTTCACCAGTCATCTCCATGTAGAGCTTTTAAAATCAATGCTTCTCCATTCATCATCTCCTACATTACGTTTCATATTCCTCAGCCATGTAGGCCTTGACCTTCCAACTCTTTAAGTGCCTTGTGGAGCCCAATTGAAAGTCTCATGTACTAATCTCTCTTAGAGAGTACGAAGAGCATGCCCAAACCATCTCCATCTACCCCTCACCATGATCCTATCCACATATGGCACTTGAGTAATCTCTCTAATAGTTTCTTTTCTAATCCTGTCCTGCCATTTAACTCCCTATATGGTTATGAAAATAATCATTTTACCTTATTGGAAAGGAATCTGAGTTGTAATACTGTGTATAATTTCTTTTCTTTCAGACTCGCATAGATAGTGTGTATAATTCATTTTTTTTTTCCGAATGAAGAGAGTAAATTCTAATAAGCTGTGTATATATAAAAGCTTCCTTAAACCTCTGATCTCCTCAACCAATCTTTTCCTTCATTTTCTTCATAATAACCTACATACCCTCAGCACGTCCGTTAACTTAACAAACTAATTAAAACCATTTAAATGAATCGTAAGCGTCTAATTAATATATCTTGAGAAAAGATAGTAATTAATCCTAACATCTATTGATCATCAAAGTTCCCGAAACAACGCCAATTAAGATTTAATGTTAGCTGGAAGCTGGAAAAAAAGGGATCTTATCTTTTTCAGGTTGTGGACAAATTAAGGTAATTCAACCACCAACTCTCTCTCTCTCTCTCTCTCTCTCTCTCTCTCTCTCTCTCTCTCTCTCTCTCTCTCTCTCACTCTCCTCTCTTATATGTAATGTGCAACTTTGCAAATCTTGGGAAGCGTACTTAATACGATTACTCTGTCATCCACTACAATATGCAAATAACAGGAACACTGAACAGCTGTTTACAGACACAATTGCAATGATACCATAGTAGCCGGGTTTCATGTGTACACACACACACACACACACACACACACATATATATATATATATATATATATATATATATATATATATATATATATATATATATATCACCCACGAAATGCATTCATAGACTTGAAATAGACCCATCTCCACCATGATAGCTGAATCGTGAGTTTGCAACACGTGGTTATTTTAATGAACATATATCACAAGCACACGTGATTTTAATTAATGTAAATATCACCCACGAAATGCATTTAATACCGAATTCTATCTTGGGAATACATATCCACTTGGAATTCATTTTATGGTAACAGCTTCTGGCCGGGTGGTGATTCGAACCACCACCTGTACGGCTTGAAACTATGCTGGCAGGGACCCTACCGACTCAGATGGGTCTATTTCAAGTCTATGAACAGAATCCTGAATTCGACAGGAATATGAAGGGGGACTTGTCATAAACTTTTAGTCTCTCTTGATAGCTGAGTCGGTAGGGTCCCTGCCAGCATAGTTTCAAGCCGTACAGGTGGTGGTTCGAATCACCACCCGGCCAGAAGCTGTTACCATAAAATGAATTCCAAGTGGATATGTATTCCCAAGATAGAATTCGGTATTAAATGCATTTCGTGGGTGATATTTACATTAATTAAAATCACGTGTGCTTGTGATATATGTTCATTAAAATAACCACGTGTTGCAAACTCACGATTCAGCTATCATGGTGGAGATGGGTCTATTTCAAGTCTATGAACAGAATCCTGAATTCGACAGGAATATGTAGGGGGACTTGTCATAAACTTTTAGTCTCTCTTGATAGCTGAGTCGGTAGGGTCCCTGCCAGCATAGTTTCAAGCCGTACAGGTGGTGGTTCGAATCACCACCCGGCCAGAAGCTGTTACCATAAAATAAATTCCAAGTGGATATGTATTCCCAAGATAGAATTCGGTATTAAATGCATTTCGTGGGTGATATTTACATTAATTAAAATCACGTGTGCTTGTGATATATGTTCATATATATATATATATATATATATATATATATATATATATATATATATATACTGTATATATGTGTGCAATTATATATATATATATATATATATATATATATATATATATATATATATACATATATATATACATATACATATATATATATATATATATATATACATACATATATATATATATATACATACATATATATATACAGTATATATATATATATATATATATATATATATATATATATATATATACATATTATATATATAAATGTATATATGAGTATAAAATATATATATATATATATACAGTATATATATATATATAATATATATATATACAGTATATATATATATATATATATATATATATATATATATATATATATATATATATATATAATTTGTTGGGGCATGTGCAAACCATCACTACTATTCCTTACACTCCTAAGAAATTTTTTTCACCCCTCGCCATATTCAAAAGGAAATCCTCAGCAGAAAAAGAAGTTAAATTAAAAAATAAAACATTTAGATTTCTAACCACAAGTGAGTAGGAGGGTGTGAGATTCCTCAAACCAAAACACATGAAAATGGACAGACTTTAAGACATTTTAGAAGTCAAGAATTTGTATCATAAATTTCCTTTAAAATTCGTAAACAAAGACAAAAAAGAAATGGAATCATAACTCCAATGAAAGATGGAGAATCAACAGGTCGTGTTGAACCGAAGATTAAAGGAGACGGAATCAACTCGATTAATGATGGATTGGGAGGCTGATTTCAGAGCGCTTTTGTGCGATTACGAATTGTTCGTTGGATTATTATAAATGAGAGAGAGAGAGAGAGAGAGAGAGAGAGAGAGAGAGAGAGAGAGAGAGAGAGTCTTCAAACTTTTATCTTCGTTGACATCGTTTTCGTCGAGAGAGAGAGAGAGAATCTTCCTCAAACATTTATCTTCCTTGACATCTTAATTGAGAGAGAGAGAGAGAGAGAGAGAGAGAGAGAGAGAGAGAGAGAGTCGTCCTCAAACCTTTATCCTCATTGACATCGTCCTAAGAGAGAGAGAGAGAGAGAGAGAGAGAGAGAGAGAATCTTCCTCAAACATTTATCTTCCTTGACATCTTCATTGAGAGAGAGAGAGAGAGAGAGAGAGGAGAGAGAGAGAGAGAGAGAGAGAGAGAGAGAGAGAGAGAGAATCTTCCTCAAAACTTTATCTTCATTAACATCGTCCTCGTCAAGAGAGTGTGTGTTTTGGTGAAGAAAAAAAAATAAAGATGAGGAGTTTTGTGACTTGACAGGCTGAGAGAGAGAGAGAGAGAGAGAGAGAGAGAGAGAGAGAGAGAGAGAGAGAGAGTCGTCCTCAAACCTTTATCCTCATTGACATCGTCCTCAGAGAGAGAGAGAGAGAGAGAGAGAGAGAGAGAGAGAGAGAGAGAGAGAGAGAGATCGTCTTCAAACCTTTATCTTCGTTAACATCGTCCTCGCCAAGAAAGAAATAGTCTGTGTTTTGGTAAAGAAAAAAAATAAAGATGAGTAGTTTTGTGTCTTGACAGGCTGAGAGAGAGAGAGAGAGAGAGAGAGAGAGAGAGAGAGAGAGAGAGAGAGAGAGAGAGAGAGAGAGATTGTCTTCAAACCTTGATCTTTGTTGACACCGTCTTCGGCCTCAAATCCACGCTCCACCCACCTCCCTTTTGCTCGTCTCTCAGGTCTCCAATGGAGAGCAATTTATTATTCACCTTTATGATACTGGACCTATATTTTATATCTTCTATTGGCACTGGAATATTAATCGTCCCATCAGGGATTGAATATGAAATCAGGCTTTCCTGCCTCGTTCGGTGGAGATATTATTATCATTATTATTATTATTATTATTATTAGTAGTAGTAGTAGTAGTAGTAGTAGTAGTAGTAGTAGTAGTAGTAGTAGTAGTAGTAGTAATACTATAATCAAAATTGGAAATGCAGAATGATGGAAGACTAAGAACTCAAATAAGGAAAGTAGACCAGTGCATAAAGTAAAGATAGGTTACCCAGAAACTAAGATTTGGAAATTGAAAATTATTTATAAAATATTTTAAGACCATTAACATTACGTATATAAATATACAAAGGTTAGTCTTGGATATATATATATATATATATATATATATATATATATATATATATACATAAATATACACACACACTATATATATATATACATATATATATATATATATATATATATATATATATATATACACACACATACTAGCTTGGTGATGCTTAAAAACTATAACTCCTTTAAACCTATGATATGATCCCACCTCGCTGTAAAATAACATACAAAAAATCTTCCTAAATACCAGACCTCAGTAAGACTTGATAAATGTCCTCTATATCGACTCACCTTCAAGGGACCAGTTGATTGATCATAGACAGTAATCTATTCCACACCACAACAACAATCGTTATCAAGTGTCGCCTCGTGTCAAGGATAGATTCCTTTACCACAATTTCTAGGGAAATTGATGGACAGTCAGAAAGTGGACGGAAGACTTTAGTCCATTTCTTTTAGCGAGGCAGATTTGCACCGACTCGCAGCGGTGCCCTTTTAGCTCGGAAAAGTTCCCTGATCGCTGATTGGTTAGAATTATCTTGTCCAACCAATCAGCGATCAGGAAACTTATCCGAGCTAAAGTTTCCTGATCGCTGATTGGTTAGAATTATCTTGTCCAACCAATCAGCGATCAGGAAACTTTTCCCAGCTTAAAGGGCACCGCTGCGAGTCGGTGCAAATATGCCTCGCTAAAAGAAATGGATTATAGCGTCATTCTAAATTAAATTCTGATGATGATATCATTTTTGCTTTTGACAGGGTTTGAAGTGGTTTTAGAGAGGCCGCTCATGAATGGCAGAGGCAAGGGACAGTGAGATTGTTATAGCCTCTGTACCATGGCCTTCCACTGCCTTGGATTAGAGTTATCTTGTTTGAGGGCACACTCGGGCAAGCTGTTCTATCTTAATTCTCTAAATTTTTTTTAAGTTTTTATAGTTTATATATGAAAGATCTAATGTAATGTTGTTACTGTTCTTAGTATATTTCATTTTGATTACTTATTACTTATCTTATAGTTTTTCATTTCCTTGTTTCCTCTCTTCAAAAGGCTATTTTTCCCTGTTGTAGCCATTGGGCTTATAGCACCTAGCTTTTCCAATTAGGGTTATAGCTTAGTTTGTAATAATAATAATAATAATAATAATAATAATAATAATAATAATAATAATTAGAGACTGACCAATCCTTATGATCAGCGCCTAAGGAAGGCCAGGCAATGGCTGTTGATATTTAAGCAAGTAAACCTATAGGCTACCCCAAAGCCCCCATCCTTAGCTCATAAGGATGGTGAGGTTGCAGACACCACAAGAAACTAACTAGTTTGAGTGGGGCTCATTCTTCCGTCCAGCAGAGCGCCAGGCAGGGACTTTTCCAATAAGCCATCACAACACTCACACGCTTATTCGTCTGCATATGTGATTATGAATTCCATTTTAGAAAGCGAGCTGACACTCTACCTAACAGCCTCAAGTTCAAAGTTGCAACAAATGCTGTTATGTTGAACAGGCTGACTTGTTTCTTTTTATAGTCTATATATGAAAGATCTGTTTTAATGTTGTTACTGTTCATAAAATGTCTTATTTTAATTGTTCATTGCTTCTCTTGTAGTTTATTTATATCCTTATTTCCTTTTCCTCGCACGGCTATTTTTTCCAGTTGGAGCCCTTGGGATTATAGCATCCTGATTTCTAACTAGAGTTGTGGCTTAGCTAGTAATAATAATAATAATAATAACAACAACAACAACAACAATAATAATAATAATAATAATAATCAGTCCGATGAACCAAAGAAACAGATACTCAAAGAACTATAAAGGAATATAAACAAGTAATAAATAAAAAAAAAAATTCACATAAGTAATAATAAAAAAAATCTAATTTAACAGAACCACCATGAAACACTAAAAAAAAAAAAAGTATTTGCAAAATGTTTGAACTACTAACTTATATCGATACAACTAATTGATAGGGAAGATTAAAAATTTGGTCAAACCTGAACAAAATCTTTAGAAAACGGTGTAGTAATGAGCCTGATGGAAAGATAATACATAACTGAAAATCTATTGCCAGAACAACAAAGTGCGCTACAGCTCTCCCAACCTTAAAAATATTGCATGGACTAATACTAATAAGATAGGGTGCACTATAGAGAGGACCCTTCATGCTTCAAGTTTAAAGGTTTAAAGGTTTAAAGGCCACTCATGAATGGCAGAGGCAAGGGACAGTGACATTGCCCTATCGAGCAGGACAACTAGAGACTGACCATTTATGCATATGATCAGCGTCCAAGCCCCCTATCCGCACAAGCTGGGACCAAGGAGGGCCAGGGAATGGCTGCTCATGACTCAACAGATAGACCTATAGGCGCCTCCAAACACCCCAGCTTTAGCTCACAAGGATGGTGAGGTTGTGGCAACCAAAAGAACTTATGAGTTTGCGCTAGACTCGAACCCCAGTTTGGCGATCACCAGTCAGGGACGTTGCCATATAGGCCACCACAACCAACAGTGTACGAACGTGTATGAAACACGTTATTATTATTATTATTATTATTATTATTACTAGCCAAACTACAACCCTAGTCGGAAAAGCAAGATGCTATAAGCCCAAGGGCTCCAACAGGGAAAAATAGCCCAGTGAGGAAAGGAAACAAGGAAATAAATAAATGATGAGGGTATAAGATGAAAATAAAGTTGAATTAGGCAAAAGGAATGAATAATTCGAAAGTGGGAGGAAAGAAGGACATCTATTTCCAAGGACAAAGATTTAATGTCCAGGTCACTGGAAAAGGGATTTCAGGTTTTCAAGTCTCGGGGCTAAATTAAATAGATCCAATTTCCAGGGAGATTTCAAGCCAATATGACCAGTCAACAGGCTCTCTCTCTCTCTCTCTCTCTCTCTCTCTCTCTCTCTCTCTCTCTCTCTCTCTCTCTCTCTCTCTCTCTCTCTAGAAGCATTCTTCTTAGCAAATCAGACTCTACAGTAGTTTCTATTCATGTGGAATACTTTGGAATGAAGAATTTGTGTTCGTGAATTTTATGTAAATATATCTAACAATAAACTTCTTTCTTAAAATATCAAACTCGTATTTTATTATTTTTCTATCTACGCATCTGTTTTTTTTTCTTTTAATCTGAAATATTCCGTTTTTCTTATTTACACGTGTTTTTTTTTTTTTATCTACAAATCAATTATTTCTTCTTTCTTGTAAATCTGAAACATTCATTTCATTAAAAAAAAAAAAAAAAAAAACATTTAGAACATTTACAATTTGCTCTCCTTCGAAGGTTAGATTTCAAGATAGTAAAGTATACGTCGACTATCATTGATGGTTTAAAAACTTAAAGATTAAGAGACCCTGAGATGAATATGCTCAAAATCATTTAAAAACAGGATTACGTGAAAATTAACTTTAAAAAATAATATTACTAAAATAGAAGAACAAATTGAAAAAAAAAATAGTTAACCCTTTGGCATTATATTAAACAGCATTACGCTTAAATTGACTTTAAAAGAATAACATTACTGAATGAAAACAAGTTTATCCAGAACGATGTAAAAAAATTAGTTAACCCTTTGGCATTATATTAAACAGGATTACGCTTAAATTGACTTCAAAAAAATAACATCACTGAGAACAGGTTTCTCAAGAACAAATTAAAAAAAATTAGTTAACCCTTTGACATTATATTAAACAGGATTACGCTTAAACTGACTTAAAAAAAAAAATTACTGAGAACAGTTTTCTAAAGAACAAATTAAAAAAAATTAGTTAACCTTTTGGCATTATATTTAACAGGATTACGTAAAACTGACTTTTTAAAAATAACATTACTGAATGAAAACAAGTTTATCCAGAACTATGTAAAAACAATTAGTTAACCCTTTGGCATTATATTAAACGGGATTAAGTTAAAATTGACTTTAAAAAAAAATAATATTACTGAACGAGAAAAGGTTTCTCAAGAACAAATTTTAAAAATTAACACTTTGATATTATATTAAACAGGATTACTCTTAAACTGACTTAAAAAAATATCATTACTAAAAGACAACAAGTTTCTTAAGAAAAAGTAAAAAAGTTAGTTAACCCTTCAGCATTAAATATTTTAGTCATTTCTATTCTATAAAAGATCTCATCTACAAAAGATTTAACAAGGCATCTAGGATTTAGCTCTCTCCATTGTATTTTTCTCGTTCTCAGACGAAATTTCCATACCATAATGGGCTTTTTTACAAAGGACTTTTGAAAAGTTCCACCTACAGCCAAGAGACAGGAGCTGGAGAAGGAAATATTCAAGTATGGGATGATAGAATAAGATAGGAAGGATGATATATTTTTTAATTACCATGAAAAATATATAAAGAAATAGTGATTAATGTATAATGACGAAATAGAAATTTAAAAATAATGATTAATGTATAATGACAAAATAGAAATTTAATCAAATGATATATAAAATGGAATAAGAATTGACAATATTTAACCAAATTTCGCAATTTAAATATATATATATATATATATATATATATATATATATATATATATGTGTGTGTGTGTGTGTGTGTGTACATATATATGTGTATGTAAATATATATATATATATATATATATATATATATATATATATGTATGTATATATATATATATGTATATATATATATATATATATATATATATATATATAATGTATATATATAATGTATATATACATATGTATGTATATATGTACATATATATAAATATGTGTATATATACATATACATATATACATATATATATATATATATATATATATATATATATATATATATATATATATATACACATATATACTGTCCCTTTCAACGGCATTACCAGACGTATAACTACTTGGTCTCTCCCCGTCCCTCAGGTAGAGACAGAGGTAGCAGTCAAATATATATATATATATATATATATATATATATATATATATATATATATATATATATATAATCCGTCTTGCTCAGCGGCATTACCAGACGTATAACTACTCGGTCTCTCTCTGTCCCTCGGGTAGGCGGTAGAGGGAGCAGTCATACCCAGGCGAGAAAAAAGTTTTTGTTACATATATTCCAGAGATTTTAACCATATATTTGTATATATCATTTATCGCAAACTTTATTCAACCTAAATGGAGTTTTAATAGTTTATATAGGAAATACTTATTTCAATGTTGTTACTATTTTATTTTTCCTTGTTTCCTTTCCTCACTGGGCTATTTACCCTATTGGAGCCCCTGGGCTTATAGTATCCTGCTTTTCCAACTAGGGTTGTAGCTTAGCAAGTAATAAAAATAACAATAATAATAATAATAATAATAATAATAATAATAATAATAATTCCAGGTATCATTACTCCTGTGCCATATAGAGGATTTCTACATTATGTATATTATGTATAATAAAAAAACAAAAACAAAAACATGAAAATAGACCACAACTCAAAATTTCCCCCATCTGAGGTTTATGATATTCACTGAGAAAACGGAAGATTTGTCATACTTTGAATTTCTGAATATAATACAAGAAAATAAACAACTCTTTATTTGATATGCTCCTCAGGCTATGTTAGGGTAACATTCGTCTAAATGAAAAAGATGTCTTGGAAAGAGAAATATGCGAAAAAGGAAAAAAACAGCTACTGGAGTTGTTTACTACTTATGGAATAAGAGATAAAGTTTAAAAGGTAAAGAGCTGTGGTTTATCATACTCTATATGATGGAATAAGAGATAAACTGGAAGTGTAAAAGGTAGAGCTGTGGTTTATCATAATACATATGATGGAATGAGAGAAATTGTAAACTTCATGCTCTTGCTATTACAAAAAAATGACACAAAGAAGCTGTAAAATTCTCGAATTTAAAGGTTTAAAGGTCGTTCATGAATGGCAGAGGCAAGGGACAGTGACAATGCCCTAGAGACTGACCATATATACATATTCTGGTTTATCAATCTGAAAACTTTAAACTTTATGCTCTTCTTATTAAAATATGGCCTAAAACAGCTGTAAAATCATCCAATTTAAAGGGTTAAAGGTAGCTCATGAATGGCAGAGGCAAGGGACAGTGACAATGCCCTAGAGACTGACCATATATACATATTCTGGTTTATCAATCTGAAAACTTTAAACTTTATGCTCTTCTTATTAAAATATGGCCTAAAACAGCTGTAAAATCATCCAATTTAAAGGGTTAAAGGTAGCTCATGAATGGCAGAGGCAAGGGACAGTGACAATGCCCTAGAGACTGACCATATATACATATTCTGGTTTATCAATCTGAAAACTTTAAACTTTATGCTCTTCTTATTAAAATATGGCCTAAAACAGCTGTAAAATCATCCAATTTAAAGGGTTAAAGGTAGCTCATGAATGGCAGAGGCAAGGGACAGTGACAATGCCCTAGAGACTGACCATATATACATATTCTGGTTTATCAATCTGAAAATTTTAAACTTTATGCTCTTCTTATTAAAATATGGCCTAAAACAGCTGTAAAATCATCCAATTTAAAGGGTTAAAGGTAGCTCATGAATGGCAGAGGCAAGGGACAGTGACAATGCCCTAGAGACTGACCATATATACATATTCTGGTTTATCAATCTGAAAACTTTAAACTTTATGCTCTTCTTATTAAAATATGGCCTAAAACAGCTGTAAAATCATCCAATTTAAAGGGTTAAAGGTAGCTCATGAATGGCAGAGGCAAGGGACAGTGACAATGCCCTAGAGACTGACCATATATACATATTCTGGTTTATCAATCTGAAAACTTTAAACTTTATGCTCTTCTTATTAAAATATGGCCTAAAACAGCTGTAAAATCATCCAATTTAAAGGGTTAAAGGTAGCTCATGAATGGCAGAGGCAAGGGACAGTGACAATGCCCTAGAGACTGACCATATATACATATTCTGGTTTATCAATCTGAAAACTTTAAACTTTATGCTCTTCTTATTAAAATATGGCCTAAAACAGCTGTAAAATCATCCAATTTAAAGGGTTAAAGGTAGCTCATGAATGGCAGAGGCAAGGGACAGTGACAATGCCCTAGAGACTGACCATATATACATATTCTGGTTTATCAATCTGAAAACTTTAAACTTTATGCTCTTCTTATTAAAATATGGCCTAAAACAGCTGTAAAATCATCCAATTTAAAGGGTTAAAGGTAGCTCATGAATGGCAGAGGCAAGGGACAGTGACAATGCCCTAGAGACTGACCATATATACATATTCTGGTTTATCAATCTGAAAACTTTAAACTTTATGCTCTTCTTATTAAAATATGGCCTAAAACAGCTGTAAAATCATCCAATTTAAAGGGTTAAAGGTAGCTCATGAATGGCAGAGGCAAGGGACAGTGACAATGCCCTAGAGACTGACCATATATACATATTCTGGTTTATCAATCTGAAAACTTTAAACTTTATGCTCTTCTTATTAAAATATGGCCTAAAACAGCTGTAAAATCATCCAATTTAAAGGGTTAAAGGTAGCTCATGAATGGCAGAGGCAAGGGACAGTGACAATGCCCTAGAGACTGACCATATATACATATTCTGGTTTATCAATCTGAAAACTTTAAACTTTATGCTCTTCTTATTAAAATATGGCCTAAAACAGCTGTAAAATCATCCAATTTAAAGGGTTAAAGGTAGCTCATGAATGGCAGAGGCAAGGGACAGTGACAATGCCCTAGAGACTGACCATATATACATATTCTGGTTTATCAATCTGAAAACTTTAAACTTTATGCTCTTCTTATTAAAATATGGCCTAAAACAGCTGTAAAATCATCCAATTTAAAGGGTTAAAGGTAGCTCATGAATGGCAGAGGCTAGGGACAGTGACAATGCCCTAGAGACTGACCATATATACATATTCTGGTTTATCAATCTGAAAACTTTAAACTTTATGCTCTTCTTATTAAAATATGGCCTAAAACAGCTGTAAAATCATCCAATTTAAAGGGTTAAAGGTAGCTCATGAATGGCAGAGGCAAGGGACAGTGACAATGCCCTAGAGACTGACCATATATACATATTCTGGTTTATCAATCTGAAAACTTTAAACTTTATGCTCTTCTTATTAAAATATGGCCTAAAACAGCTGTAAAATCATCCAATTTAAAGGGTTAAAGGTAGCTCATGAATGGCAGAGGCTAGGGACAGTGACAATGCCCTAGAGACTGACCATATATACATATTCTGGTTTATCAATCTGAAAACTTTAAACTTTATGCTCTTCTTATTAAAATATGGCCTAAAACAGCTGTAAAATCATCCAATTTAAAGGGTTAAAGGTAGCTCATGAATGGCAGAGGCAAGGGACAGTGACAATGCCCTAGAGACTGACCATATATACATATTCTGGTTTATCAATCTGAAAACTTTAAACTTTATGCTCTTCTTATTAAAATATGGCCTAAAACAGCTGTAAAATCATCCAATTTAAAGGGTTAAAGGTAGCTCATGAATGGCAGAGGCAAGGGACAGTGACAATGCCCTAGAGACTGACCATATATACATATTCTGGTTTATCAATCTGAAAACTTTAAACTTTATGCTCTTCTTATTAAAATATGGCCTAAAACAGCTGTAAAATCATCCAATTTAAAGGGTTAAAGGTAGCTCATGAATGGCAGAGGCTAGGGACAGTGACAATGCCCTAGAGACTGACCATATATACATATTCTGGTTTATCAATCTGAAAACTTTAAACTTTATGCTCTTCTTATTAAAATATGGCCTAAAACAGCTGTAAAATCATCCAATTTAAAGGGTTAAAGGTAGCTCATGAATGGCAGAGGCAAGGGACAGTGACAATGCCCTAGAGACTGACCATATATACATATTCTGGTTTATCAATCTGAAAACTTTAAACTTTATGCTCTTCTTATTAAAATATGGCCTAAAACAGCTGTAAAATCATCCAATTTAAAGGGTTAAAGGTAGCTCATGAATGGCAGAGGCTAGGGACAGTGACAATGCCCTAGAGACTGACCATATATACATATTCTGGTTTATCAATCTGAAAACTTTAAACTTTATGCTCTTCTTATTAAAATATGGCCTAAAACAGCTGTAAAATCATCCAATTTAAAGGGTTAAAGGTAGCTCATGAATGGCAGAGGCAAGGGACAGTGACAATGCCCTAGAGACTGACCATATATACATATTCTGGTTTATCAATCTGAAAACTTTAAACTTTATGCTCTTCTTATTAAAATATGGCCTAAAACAGCTGTAAAATCATCCAATTTAAAGGGTTAAAGGTAGCTCATGAATGGCAGAGGCTAGGGACAGTGACAATGCCCTAGAGACTGACCATATATACATATTCTGGTTTATCAATCTGAAAACTTTAAACTTTATGCTCTTCTTATTAAAATATGGCCTAAAACAGCTGTAAAATCATCCAATTTAAAGGGTTAAAGGTAGCTCATGAATGGCAGAGGCTAGGGACAGTGACAATGCCCTAGAGACTGACCATATATACATATTCTGGTTTATCAATCTGAAAACTTTAAACTTTATGCTCTTCTTATTAAAATATGGCCTAAAACAGCTGTAAAATCATCCAATTTAAAGGGTTAAAGGTAGCTCATGAATGGCAGAGGCAAGGGACAGTGACAATGCCCTAGAGACTGACCATATATACATATTCTGGTTTATCAATCTGAAAACTTTAAACTTTATGCTCTTCTTATTAAAATATGGCCTAAAACAGCTGTAAAATCATCCAATTTAAAGGGTTAAAGGTAGCTCATGAATGGCAGAGGCTAGGGACAGTGACAATGCCCTAGAGACTGACCATATATACATATTCTGGTTTATCAATCTGAAAACTTTAAACTTTATGCTCTTCTTATTAAAATATGGCCTAAAACAGCTGTAAAATCATCCAATTTAAAGGGTTAAAGGTAGCTCATGAATGGCAGAGGCTAGGGACAGTGACAATGCCCTAGAGACTGACCATATATACATATTCTGGTTTATCAATCTGAAAACTTTAAACTTTATGCTCTTCTTATTAAAATATGGCCTAAAACAGCTGTAAAATCATCCAATTTAAAGGGTTAAAGGTAGCTCATGAATGGCAGAGGCAAGGGACAGTGACAATGCCCTAGAGACTGACCATATATACATATTCTGGTTTATCAATCTGAAAACTTTAAACTTTATGCTCTTCTTATTAAAATATGGCCTAAAACAGCTGTAAAATCATCCAATTTAAAGGGTTAAAGGTAGCTCATGAATGGCAGAGGCTAGGGACAGTGACAATGCCCTAGAGACTGACCATATATACATATTCTGGTTTATCAATCTGAAAACTTTAAACTTTATGCTCTTCTTATTAAAATATGGCCTAAAACAGCTGTAAAATCATCCAATTTAAAGGGTTAAAGGTAGCTCATGAATGGCAGAGGCAAGGGACAGTGACAATGCCCTAGAGACTGACCATATATACATATTCTGGTTTATCAATCTGAAAACTTTAAACTTTATGCTCTTCTTATTAAAATATGGCCTAAAACAGCTGTAAAATCATCCAATTTAAAGGGTTAAAGGTAGCTCATGAATGGCAGAGGCTAGGGACAGTGACAATGCCCTAGAGACTGACCATATATACATATTCTGGTTTATCAATCTGAAAACTTTAAACTTTATGCTCTTCTTATTAAAATATGGCCTAAAACAGCTGTAAAATCATCCAATTTAAAGGGTTAAAGGTAGCTCATGAATGGCAGAGGCTAGGGACAGTGACAATGCCCTAGAGACTGACCATATATACATATTCTGGTTTATCAATCTGAAAACTTTAAACTTTATGCTCTTCTTATTAAAATATGGCCTAAAACAGCTGTAAAATCATCCAATTTAAAGGGTTAAAGGTAGCTCATGAATGGCAGAGGCAAGGGACAGTGACAATGCCATAGAGACTGACCATATATACATATTCTGGTTTATCAATCAGTAAACTTAAGGTTATTAATATTTCCAAAAGTTCCAAAAAGCAGTTCCAAATTCAGCCCCCATTTAAAGGTTTAAAAGTCGTTCATGAACGGCAGAGGCAAGAGACAGTGACAATGTCGAAGAACCTCTCCACCCAAGCTAAGATCAGGGAGGGCCAGGCAATGGGCTGCTGATGATTCAGATGGTAGACTTATTAGCTCCCCAAAAAACTCCGTCCTTAGCTCACACGGATGGTGAGGTTGCAGACACTACAAGAAACTATCGAGTGTGCTTGGGACTCGAACCCCAGTCCAGCAAATCGATAAAAACTTTAACAAAACAAGAGGAAGAGAAATTAGATAGAATAGTGTGCCCGAGTGTACCCTCAAGCAAGAGAACGCTAACCCAAGAGACAGAGGAAGACCATGGTACAGAGGATATGGCACTACCCAAGACTAGAGAACAATGGTTAGATTTTGGAGTGATATTACGGTCACCAACTTGTAAAAGATAATAGCAAAGTAGGGTAAAAAATATGGTAGCCTGTATTTTACTGAAATATGGCTGAAAACAGTATATTTTTTACGGAGAATTGCGATTAAAATTGAGGTTTTTTAACAGTGTATGTTAGACCATTTCGGACATACCATGAAATTTTTTTAAAATGTAAGTTATGCCATTTCGGATATACCCAGAAATTTCTTAACAATGTAAGTTATGCCATTTCGGACATACCCAGAAATTTCTTAACAATGTAAGTTAGGCCATTTCGGACATACCCAGAAATTTCTTAACAATGTAAGTTAGGCCATTTCGGACATACCCAGAAATTTCTTAACAATGTAAGTTATGCCATTTCGGACATACCCAGAAATTTCTTAACAATGTAAGTTAGGCCATTTCGGACATACCAGGAATTTTTTTTCAATGTAAGTTAGGCCATTTCGGACATACCCAGAAATTTTCCAACAGTGTAAGTTAGGCCATTTCGGACATATCCTGAAATTATTTTAACATTGTAAGTTAGGCCATTTCGGACATACCCGAATTTTATTTTTCAATGTAAGTTAAGCCATTTCGGACATACCCAGAAATTTGTTAACAGTGTAAGTTACGCCATTTCGGACATATCCTGAATCTTTTTTAACAGTATAAGTTAGGCCATTTTGGACCTGGACTGAAACTTTTTTTAACAGTGTAAGTTAGGCCATTTTGGACTTTAAACGGAGATTTTCCAATTAAAATTACGTTTTTTTTAACAGTGCAAGTTACACCATTTTGGACACATCCAGAAATTTCCATCAAAATTCCTCCATAAATTTTGGAGTTATACTGGTAACAAACAGACAGACATACAGACAACAGACGATCAAAGGTTAGAAATAATAAAGTTGAATATATCTCACGGAGGCAAAAATCCAACGATTGTCGGCCATCGCACACTTGTATATTCAATACTAATACGATACATTTACAGTTCCGCCAGCTAAATCTTTCCGCATAAATTACCTTTGCCGTGATACGCGAAAAATATTGCCATCATAAATTAACTCCAGAAATAATCGCCTACTGAACTAGTGTATTCAAAGGGGATCGAAGAAGACAACAACAACAACAACAACAACAACAACAATAATGATAATAATAAACGTTTCTAAACCTCTGCAGGACAAAGGCCTCAAATATGTCCTTATTCCTCTCTGGGGTTTGGCCACTTTTCATAACCATGTTGGCAAATACAGATTGGTGATGGTGGGAGATTTTCGTCTGATCGCTCAAAGCAAACTAACCTTTTATGGGTGGCCCTGACTAGTACAACTTTGCTGATCATGGCGATACACAAATCCTTTCACCACGTTAGGTATCCCTATTCATACAATTCTCTAATATTTTCCATTTTCTAAAGCATTATTTTTCTTTACGTCATGTAAGACAAAAAATAAAACATTGCGCATAATGATCTCCCATATATAATAAAGAGCAAGTGTCTGGGTAAATACGTAAACGCACACACACACATACAATATATATATATATATATATATATATATATATATATATATATATATATACATATACATATATATATATATTTATATTTATATATATATATATATATATATATATATATATATATATATATATAGATACATAAACAGTATATATATATATATATATATAGATATATATATATGTATACATATACAGTATATATATATATATATATATATATATATATATATATATATATATATATATAAATATATATATATATATATATATATATATGTGATTATTTCTAGCCATGCTGAGCGTTATTACCAGACGCATGGTCTCTTCCCGTTCATAGGAATGGGGAAGAGGGAGTAGCCATTCCCTAAGTGAAAGGAGGTACCTCGAGAGGTACACTCAGAAACCACAACTGCCGTGTTGTAGTTAGGAAAAGGTGAGGGAGTGGGAAGGGTTGAATCTCTTTGTGTGCGTGCATTTCTATCTAAATGTTTAGCCCGTCATTTTTGACGGATCGCGTACACTAGTGTACTGAATAATTAATCAATTTAAACTCAAATAACTATCCGGTTGCGGTGGCCTATTGGAAACGTCTCTTGCCTGGCGTCCTGCCGAACAGGAGATCGAGTCAAGCTCAGACTCGTTAGTTTATTTAGTATCTGCAACCTCACCATCCTTGTGAGCTAAGAATACGGGGTTTGGGTGAGCCTATGTCTACCTGCTATGTCATCAGCTCCCATTGCATGGCTCTCCTTGGTCCTAGCTTGGGTGGAGGAGGGACTTGGGTGCTGAACATCACATATGTCAAGTTTTCCTTGTTGGAGCCCTGAGGCTTATAGCATCTTGCTTTTCCACCTAGGGTTGTAGCTTAGCTAATAATAATAATAATAATGATAATAATAATAATAAAAAGACCTATTTTATTGTTTTTATCATTCTTAAAATATTCTTTTCAATTGTCCATTACTTCCCTTGTACTTTATTTCCTTATTTACTTTCCTCACTGGGCTATTTTTCCCTGTTGGAGCCCTTGGGCTTACAGCCTCCAGCTTTTCCAACTAGGTTTGTCTCTTAGCTAATAATAATAATAATAATAATAATAATAATACACGGCAGTCTCTAGAGCACTGTCAGCTAGCTAGGGCAATGTCACTGCCTTATTTACTTTCCTCACTGGGCTATTTTTCCCTGTTGGATCCCTTGGGCTTACAGCCTCCTCCTTTTCCAACAAGGGTTGTAGCTTAGCTAATAATAATAATAATAATAATAATAATAATAATAATAATAATAATATAAGGACAGTCTCTAGACCACTATCAGCTAGCTAGGGCATAGTCACTGTCCCCTACCTCTGCCATTCATGAGCGGCCTTTAAACCTTTACTGCAGTGAATACCAGATAAGACCTAAAAGAGGATGGTAATGGGAACATAACTCTCCATTAATTATCTTAATTACAGCCCAATTAAGACGCGCTGTTTTAACTGGGGGTATAATTCACTGTAGGAGATACGCTGTAATTAGCTCATACTTGAGGTCTTAAAAGACTGGTCCCTAAATCAGCTAGTTTAGGTTTTAGAGACGATTAAAACGTCGTAAAAAGTATTGCATTTTCGAGGGATGGTGGCACTATTTAGGTTTAAAGGCCGCTCATGAATGGCAAAGGCAAGGGACAATGCCCTAGATACTGACCATATATGAATATGATCAGCGCACAAGCTAGGGCCAAGGAGGGCCGGTCAATGGCTGCTAATGACTCAGCAGATAGACCTATAGGCTCCCCCAAACGCCTCATCCTTAGCTCACAAGGATGGTGAGGTTGCAGCGACCAAATAAACTATAGAGTTTAAGCGGGACTCGAACCCCAGTCTGGCAATCACCAAGTAAGGACGCTATCACCAGGCCACCACAACCCTTACTAATGTTTAAATGCCACTCATTAATGACAGAGGCATGAGACAGTAACAAGGCCATAGAGACTGACCATATATACATATGATCAGCGCACAAGGCCCCCTCTACACCCAAGCTAGGACCAAGGAGGGCTAGGCAATGGCTTCTGATGACTCAGCAGATAGACCTATAGGCCCCTCCAAACGCCTCATCCTTAGCTCACAAGGATGGTGAGGTTGCAGCGACCAAATAAACTAACGAGTTTAAGTGGGACTCGAACCCCAGTCTGGCAATCACCAAGTAAGGACGCTACCACCAGGCCACCACAACCCATATTAAGGTTTAAAGGCCGGTCATGAATGACAGAGACAAGAGACAGTAACAATGTCCAAGAGACCATGTATAGATATGATCAGCGCCCAAACCCCGTTTCCACCCAAGGTAAGACCAGAGTGGACCAAACAATGGCTCATAAAATATCAATAAAGTATATATACCAAAGCTCCCAAATAGAAAATACACCCCTCTATAACTTTCGTTTTTATTTTTTTATAATATCAAAAAAGTATATATAACAAAACTCCCCAATAGAAAATACAATTTCCCTTCTATTTTATTTTTGTAAAATATCAAAAAAGTATATATACCAATACTCCCCGATATACTCCACAATAAAAAAAAATCACCCCTCTATAGCTTTCCCTTTCATTTTTTCTAAAATATCAAAAATGTATATATACCAAAACTCCCTAAAAAAAAAGAAAAAAAATTAATGCCATGCATGAACTAGCCCTTTTAATACTTAATAGAAAATACAGCTCTGGGTAACTCTCCCTTTGATAATTCATATACTCCAAAACTCACAAAAAAAAGGGGGTAAAATTAGAGGAGCACTCAGTAGAGCGTAAACCTCCGCCGCGACACCTTATTTCTTGACCTTTTGCTCGACCTTAACCTTGACCTTTGGCTTTAAAATGTATTAATTGGCGTAGATTTTCATACACTTAAATATGAACCAAGTTTGAAGTCTCTGTGACAATGATGTCTAAACTTATGGTTGATTACGTGAATTGGACATTTTGCTTGACCTTGACCTTGATCTTTGACTTTGACCTTCCAAAATTTAATCATTCCATCTTTAGACATACCAGTTAATCCATACAACTTTCATTACTCTACGATCAAAATTGTGGCCACGAAGCTGTTCACAAACAAACACACATACAAACAAACAGGGGGTAAAACATAACCTCCTTCCAACTTCGTGGGCGGAGGAAAAAATTAATACAATCAATGAACCATCAAATGCAATACTTTAACAGACAGACACACACACACACAAAATTCAATGAACCAGTACATGCAATACTTTAACAGGCTCCTTCATATAAAAACACATATTTTTTTTCCTTGCAATAATAAATTGTCACCCCAATTAAAACGGGGACGATTAATCACCGAGTCGTGTTTTGCAGCAAATCATATGAATCTCCATTAATGTTCGAAATGGAAATTTTTTTTGTCAAATTCAGTAAATTACTCCTCGACAAATATCAACAGAGCACAATTATATTTTCGCAAATGTCAATACATCATCCAGTTGATTTAAAAAAAAAAAATGTATTATAGAATTTCAATACTCATTAATTATTATTATTATTATTATTATTATTATTATTATTATTATTATTATTACTTGCTAAGCTACAACCCTAGTTGGAAAAGCAGGATGCTATAAGGCTAAGGGCCCCAACAGGGAAAATAGCACAGTGAGGAAAGGAAACGAGGAAAAATGAAATATTTTAAGAACAGTAACATTAAAATAGGCTAAATATCTCTTAAATAAACTATAAAAACTTTAAGAAAACAAGAGGAAGAGAAATAACAGAATAGTGAGCCCGAGTGTACCCTCAAGCAAGAGAACTCTAACCCAAGACAGTGGAAAGCCATGGTTCAGAGGCTATGGCACTACACAAGACTAGAGAACAATGGTTTGATTTTGGAGTACCCTCCTCCTAGAAGAGCTGCTTACCATAGCTAAAGTCTCTCTTCTACCCTTACCACGAGGAAAGTAGCCACTGAACAATTACAGTGCAGTAGTTAACCCCTTGAGCGAAGAAGAATTGTTTGGTAATTACAGTGTCGTCAGATGTATGAAGACAGAGGAGAATCTTTAAATAATAGGCCAGACTATTAGGTGTATGTGTTGGCAAGGGGAAAATGAATCGTAACCAGAAAAGGATCCAATGTAGTACTGTCTGGTCAGTCAAAGGACCCAATAACGCTCTAGCGGTAGTATCTCAATGGGTGGCTGGTGCCCTGGCCAACCTACTACCTTTATGTCCACAATAAACCAAATGGAGAGATTATATACAATCAAAAGGATTTAGCTCCTTCTTATCGCTTATAAATTATTACTTAATTGTTTTGATAAAGAAAAAACTAGTATTTCAAAAGATTCATTTCAATATACTCCGGATAGCTAGGTTGGTAGCGTCACGGGCTTCTGTTTCAGAGGTCCAGAGTTCGCGTCCCCGCCAGGACGCAGGTAGTGTGAGACCTTCTACCGGGGGAGGGGGGTGGGGGGGGTACTCCGAGGGTGGCGCCTGGGTGGGAGGTTAGAGGGAGCTAGTGATAATCCCTGCTGGCTTATGGTCGCCCAAGGAGAATGATGTAGATCGTCTCAGGGGAGACCTAAAAAACTCGCAACTTTTAGCCTAACTTTAATATATTTTCCTTTTTAGGAAATAACTCTTTTATCGTGGAGTAAATCATTTCATATGCAAATGCAGTGGACATTGTATTCAAATCTCTTTTTCTTCTTTTTAATCTAATGACATTTGTCAATCCAGGAAATCCAGGAAAATGGAAAAATAAATAAATGATAGATTAAATGAAGCAAAGAATTAATGTTTATCAACTATCCTGCGGCAAAGGAGTAGAGGTCAATTAAAAAAAAAAGGGGGAGATATTTCATAAGTCATCAGAAAAACAAAAACAAGAGGGGAATCCCAAAGCTTGGTAGTGAAAGGAATGAAATAGTTATTGAAATTCCAACTTAGAAATATACCAATACGAATTTTATATATGCGATTTTCATCGATAACTTCTAAAAATATATACCAACATTGCAATTCATCTGATTATTGGTACCTAAACATTTAATTTCTGAAATTTTTGAAATTTTAATTTTGCAAAAAGCGTCAATGGTCTCATACGACAGGTTATTGGTTTTAAGTTTAAAAGGTCATTCGTGAATGACAGAAGCAAGGAACAGTGACACATTGCCCTAGAGACAGTACCCAAGTCTCCTCTCCATCAAGGTACGACCAGGTTGAGCCAGGCAATGGCTGCTGATGACTCGGGAGGCAAATCTATAGGCTCCCCAAATTCCCCATCCCTAGTTCACATGGATAGCCATTGCCTGTCCCTCCCCGGTCCTGGCTTGGGTGGAGAGGGGGCTTAGATGCTAATAATAATACATGTTTAGTCTCCTGGGCATTGTCACTGTCCCTTGCTCTCTGCCATTCATAAGCAACTTTAAAACTAGAGAGATAAATTACTTAAAATTTGGATTATTCGAAAATAGTGTTCCCTGAGTCAATACTAAGAAGAGGGAGGCTAACAACCAAAAGCATCTACATGACATGCAAAATTACAGAGATTTTACGGTTAAGTAAAATAATAAAGGCCAAAAGCATCAACAAGACTTATGCAAAATTACAGAAATTTTAAGGCTTAAGTAAAATAATAAAGGCCAAAAGCATCAACAAGACTTATGCAAAATTACAGAAATTTTAAGGCTTAAGTAAAATAATAAAGGCCAAAAGCATCAACAAGACTTATGCAAAATTACAGAGAATTTACGGTTAAGTAAATTAATAAAGGCCAAAAGCATCAACAAGACTTATGCAATATTACAGAGATTTTAAGGCTTAATTAAATAATAAAGGCCAAAAGCATCAACAAGACTTATGCAAAATTACAGAGATTATTAGGCTTACGTAAATTAATAAAGGCCAAAAGCATCAACAAGACTTATGCAAAATTACAGAGATTTTAAGGCTTAAGTAAAATAATAAAGGCCAAAAGCATCAACAAGACTTGTGCAAAATTACAGAGAATTTACGGTTAGGTAAAATAATAAAGGCCAAAAGCATCAACAAGACTTAAGCAAAATTACAGAGATTTTAAGGCTTAAGTAAAATAATAAAGGCCAAAAGCATCAACAAGACTTATGCAAAATTACAGAGAATTTACGGTTAAGTAAATTAATAAAGGCCAAAAGCATCAACAAGACTTATGCAATATTACAGAGATTTTAAGGCTTAAGTAAAATAATAAAGGCCAAAAGCATCTACGAGACTTATGCAAAATTACAGAGATTTTGAGGCTTAAGTAAAATAATAAAGGCCAAAAGCATCTACGAGACTTACGCGAAATTACAGAGATTTTACGGTTAATTAAATTAATATAGGCCAGAAGCATCAACAAGACTTATGCAAAATTACAGAGATTTTAAGGCTTAAGTAAAATAATAAAGGCCAAAAGCATCAACAAGACTTATGCAATATTACAGAGATTTTAAGGCTTAAGTAAAATAATAAAGGCCAAAAGCATCTACGAGACTTACGCGAAATTACAGAGATTTTACGGTTAAGTAAATTAATATAGGCCAGAAGCATCAACAAGACTTATGCAAAATTACAGAGATTTTAAGGCTTAAGTAAAATAATAAAGGCCAAAAGCATCAACAAGACTTATGCAATATTACAGAGATTTTAAGGCTTAAGTAAAATAATAAAGGCCAAAAGCATCTACGAGACTTACGCGAAATTACAGAGATTTTACGGTTAAGTAAATTAATATAGGCCAGAAGCATCAACAAGACTTATGCAAAATTACAGAGATTTTAAGGCTTAAGTAAAATAATAAAGGCCAAAAGCATCAACAAGACTTATGCAATATTACAGAGATTTTAAGGCTTAAGTAAAATAATAAAGGCCAAAAGCATCTACGAGACTTACGCGAAATTACAG
>NC_090727.1:72898699-72901199 GCF_036898095.1 Palaemon carinicauda | reverse complement strand
AAGGAAAAATTATGACCAGCGCCTAAACCCCTCTTCATACAAGCTAGGACCAGGGAGGGACAGGCAATGGCTGTTTATGACTCAACAGGCAGAACAATATTCTCCCCCAATATTCTACTTAGCTCACAAGGATGGTGAGGTTGCGACACTATGAGAAACTATCGAGCTTGAGCGGGTCTCGAAACCCAGTCCAGCAGATCACAAGACAGGGACGTTTCCAATAAGCCACCAAAACAATATTTAGAGGCCTAAATGCAAACAAAAATATGAGTTCAACACCAAATACAATAAAATGGTGATGAATATATTAACATTAATAATAATTCTGTAAATATTATCATCATTCAACAGAGGTAATTGATATCAACAAATATTTGCGCCCGGGGAATAATTTGCGATATATAATCATGGTACCATTCCCTAACGTATGATCATTAATTTATTAATGAGACCTATATTAATTTACATGAAAATGATCCGCCTTCGAACTATCATAACATGACCATTGTATACACATTAGGAACTAATTGGTAATACTAACTTGTATGATAGTTTGTGTGTTTGTTTGTTTGTTTGTTTGCTTGTGTGTGTGTGTGTGTGTGTGTGTGTTCCTCTGGTAGCAACAACAAAATTCGCAAGGAATTCACTCGCGAAATTATCTCACCTCCCTCAGCGCTCATTTTCAATCCATGCGAAAATAAGGCCTTGATGTTTCAGAGTCCACGCCCCCTCCTCCCCCCCCTCCCCCGACCTACCAACTTCATACTTCTCTCCCGTGTTTATTATTCGCATTTTTTCTTTTTTCTTTTTTTTTTTTGAGGCCGAAGTTGACTCCTGTAGAGGTGGAACAAATAAATTCGGGAGATCTACAAATAACGAAAGTGGCAAGAATATATATATATATATATATATATATATATATATATATATATATATATATATGTATATATATATATATATATATACAGTATATATATATGCATATATATTTATATATATATATACATAAATAAATATATATATATATATATATATACATATATATATATATATATATATATACAGTATATATATATGCATATATATATTTATATATATATATATATATATATATATATATATATATATATACATAAATAAATATATATATATGTACATATATACACAGTATATATAAATTATATGTATAATATATATATATATATATATATATATATATATATATATATATAATATACATATCCATGTATAGGTTATATATCAAACAGATTTTGTAGAAATGAGAACAAAGCCCTCAGAAGAATATTGCAAGTTGAATGGCAGGACAGGATTAAAAAGGAAACTATAGAAGATATTACTCGAGTGCCACATGTAGAAGAGACCATGGTGAGGGGTAGATGGAGATGGTTTTGGCATGTTCTTCGTACTCCCCAAGAGAGATTAGTTCACCCAACTTTCAACTGGGCTCCACAAGGTACTAGAAGAGTTGGATGACCCAGGCCTACATGGCTTAGGACTATAGAGCGTGAAGTAGGAGATGTTGAATGGAGAAATATTGATTTAAAAGCTCAAGATAGAGACGACTGGCGAAATCTAACCGAGGCCCTTTGCGTCAATAGGCGTAGGAAGAGATGATGATGATGATATATTGTGTGCGTGTGCATAACAAAAAATTCAGCCGTTTTTATTTCACTGCAGGACAAAGTCCTCGGACGTGTCCCTATTCAACATCTGGGGTTTGCTGAGTTTTCATTGCCAAGCTGGCCAACTGCAGATTGGTGACAGTGGGAGATTTTCGTCTGATCGCTCATAGCAAACCAATCTAGTATGGGTGGCCCTAACTAATACAGCTTTGCTGATCATGGCAATAGGCAACACCTTTCACTTCGCTAAGATAACCCCACTGAGAAAGTATATACACATACATACACAGACACCCCAGATAGAGAGAACCCAGATTTTAGGAGGAGTATAATATATGGCTTATATGAATATGAAAAACACATCTAAATTTATCATATGTGTTTGTTTATATATATATATATATATATATATATATATATATATATATATATATTGGTAGAGTACTCGCAGGCATGGTTTCGGCTGAGTGGCAGGAATTCAAATCTCTGACAAGCCAGAAGCTTTTACCATAAATTAATTCCAGTGGATAAATATTCCCAAGGTAAAATTCGGTATTAAATGCCATTGTGGTTGATATTTACATTGATTAAGATAACAAGTGTTAGTGATATATATATATATATATATATATATATATATATATATATATATATATATGTGTGTGTGTGTGTGAGTGTGTATATACATATATATATATATATATATATATATATATATATATATATATATATACATATATATGTGTGTTTGTGTGTGTGTGTCTAGAATTTTTACACAAAAAAAGAACCCCATCATATGAATTCTCAATACCAATAAATTGAAAATGATATATTCCTTTCTGCCTGGAATCTCCCAT
>NC_090727.1:72876954-72898199 GCF_036898095.1 Palaemon carinicauda | reverse complement strand
TTGACTCTCTCTCTCTCTCTCTCTCTCTCTCTCTCTCTCTCTCTCTCTCTGCATTTTGACACCTTGAACATTTCACGTTATCATTATTGTTCATACTCTGTATATCTTTAAATTTCCTTGACCTCTCTCTCTCTCTCTCTCTCTCTCTCTCTCTCTCTCTCTCTCTCTCTCTCATCCTCTCCTCTCTCTCTCTCTCTCTCTCTCTCTCTCTTGTGTGCCGGTGAAGTGAACACTTGGTGTGTCCCTAAAAATATCCTGATTTAACGCGGATAACAAAAAGGCTATCGAGTGAAATATAGCTAAAAGTTTTCGTGAATAGTCGGTGATTAGTTTGAGGGCAGAAAAGTGAGATAAATCGTCGGCATAGGATAGTTATCTTGTGAATTAATAAAAATCTGATCAAGATGGCATTGTATAACACAGGCAACTCGTGGAGAGATATCGCTGCAGTCAGCAAAGGCAAACTTCATGAGTTGGCGAAACAGGAGCTCGACCGATTGACAACAGATGTCACTAACAAGTCCAACCAGTGTGACGGAAAAATATTCGCAGACATATTGAAACAATATGATCCAATAGACTGGAACAAATCTGCGGAAAACATCAGTAAAATAATTGAAGAAATTCCAAAGAAGATCCAAGTGTTAAAGAGACTTATAAAGAAAGTCTACATCAATCAACACATTCCATCAAAGAACAATAACAAGTCCAATATGGTGAATATGCTGATTGATGCATTGGGAAAAAGAATGCCAAAATGGTGTAATACATGTAAGATATGGTATTCCATTAATAATCCTCAACAACTGATTAGAAAATGTAATGCCTGTAATGTTCCAACACACCCCCACATGTGCTGAAATACAGCAAAAAATAAAAAATAGAGACACAAAGGTATTCTGCTCAACATGCTTAGTCTGGATAGAAAATATAATTAAGTCGAGACTAAAGCTGCAATTAGTTGAAGAAGAAGAAGAAGAAGAAGAAGAAGAAGAAGAAGAAGAAGAAGAAGAAGAAGAAGAAGAAGAAGAAGAAGAGAAAAATGAACAGGATATGTGTAAGGATGCAGAGGAAATCATTGATATAACTTAAGATGCCATCCAACAACATACTTATGAAGAAATAAATTATCATATGGAAACAAATAATAGACCCAAGAGACTCTACCCGGACCTACATACTTTTAGGGAAGAGCAAGAACAAGAAAAAAAAGAAAAGAAAGATATAGTCTGTAAAAGGCTGAAAAGAGGGAATTGCAAATTTGGCGAAAGATGCTACTACAAGCATCCAAAGATATGCCATAATTATGAAATATATGGTAAATGTGCGTATTTAGACGGATATGGACACGAATGCAGAGATCTCCATCCAAAAATATGCAAAACCCTAAAAGAAGGAAAAGGATGCAGTTTCAACAAAAAATGTCGATATATGCATCCTGCAACTATGAATGAGAGTAAGAAAACTCAGCAAACTGAAAAGAAAAACAAAAATGAAACAAAAATAGAAACAAAAAAGCAGGCCGCGTATATACCGCACTATGCACCAAAAAAGGCCTTTCAACCTAAATCTCCACAAATAGAGCCCAACTACAAAGAATGCATATATAATGCCAGGGGTTGGTGCAGATATGGGGATAATTGCAGGTTTACACACAAAAATAAGTATGAAGGCGAAAGAACAAATATTATGGAAAAGTTGGATTTTTTAATGGCAGAATTCCGAGAAATGAAGAAAAGAACATCATATCAGAACAGGAAGGAAGCATGGGAGAATCCATATTATTGCCAATATTAAATAATGGAAATGAAACACAAACCATAATAGTGATGAATGCACAGGGTTTAGTCACGAGTAACTCTAAAAGGAAAAATAGAGTTCCTAGAAGAACTAACCCAAATTGAAAAAATAGATATATTAAATATAAGTGAAACATGGTATTCCCAAGAGACTGGCAGTGATGACCAGATAAAGGGTTTCCAAACTTATAGATCAGACAGAAAAAATAGGAATCAAGGGGGAACCGCAATATATGGAAGAGACATAAATCAAGGAAAAGTCTGTGAAAAATACAGCAACACAGAATGTGAATTGATTGCGGTAGAATTTGAATTTGAAAAACTAATGAATATTGTAGTTTACAGACCCCCAAATACTAAGGAGTTTGACATAATAATAGAAAAAATAGATGATATATGTAGAAACCATAAAGACTGGAATATACTCCTATCCGGAGATTTTAACTTTCCTTTCGTGGATTGGAAAGAACGGATAGAAGAAAGTGGTTGTATGTATACATATAAAAAAGAGAGTAATAGTAGCGCAGAAGATAAGAGGCAATTTGAAAAGCTTCAAGATATGCTATTAGAACATAATATGCAACAAATAAACCACATTCCAACAAGAAAGGAAAATGTCCTAGATCTAGTATTTGTGAATGAGGTGAATTATGTTAAAGAAATAATAGTGTATAACACGGGAATTTCAGACCACAATGTCATAGAATTGATAGTTCATTCCAAAGCAAGTGATCACAGAATTAATAAAAGCACAAAACTTTGGGAAGGATATGGAAAATATAACTTTTACAGTAAGAATATAAAATGGTCAGAAATAAATGAAGAACTGAATAAAGAATGGAAAAATTTATTTATAAGTGATAATATACAGGTAAATACGGACATACTGTACAAAATACTGGAGAAAATTGTTGAAAAATATGTACCGAAAAAAAAAACAATAAACAAAAGACGTGCATACCAAGAGACAGAAGGATCTTATTTCAGAAAATTAGAAAGTGGAAGAAAAATCTTGCAAAAGAAAAAAATGTGTGGAAAATGAGGGAAATAAAATGTAAGATAGAAAATGCAGAACAAAAGATTATACAGTCGAAAGAAAATGAAAAAAGGGACTTAGAAGAAAGGACACTTCAAAATATAAAAAGAAACCCCAAAGTACTTTACTCCTATGCAAAAAAGATGAATAAAAGGAGAATAGAAATAGGCCCTCTAAGAATTGAAGGACGGCTAACGAATGAAAAAAAGGAAATATGCAACATATTAGCAGAAAAATATAAGAGTGAGTTCACGCCAAGAATTGCGAATGAGAATAATGAAACAGAAATGAGAGAAGAAAATGTCGAATATCTAACGGATATAGATATTAATGAAGCAGATATTGTCACGGCTATAAACGAAATTAAAAATGGATCGGCAGCCGGACCAGATGGAGTTCCAGCGATTTTGTTAAAAAAAAAAAAAACTGCAAACACTATCGCGAAGCCGCTTGCAATACTGCTAAGACAGAGTGTAGATATGAGCGAGATATATGTTAAACATAAATTAGCTTATATAACCCCTATCTTCAAAAGTGGATCAAGACTAGAGGCAAGCAATTATAGACCTGTTAGTCTAACATCACATATTATGAAAGTGTATGAGAGGGTAATAAAAAAGAAAATGATGAACCATTTGGTAAAAAATAATTTGTTTAATATGGGTCAACACGGTTTCGTACCTGGAAAAAGTACACAGACCCAACTGATAGCACACTATGAAAACATATACAATAATATGATAAATGAAAAAGACACAGATGTGATCTATCTAGATTTTGCTAAAGCCTTTGACAAGGTAGACCATAACATATTGGAGAAAAAAATGAGAAAGCATAATATTGTGGGAAAGATAGGAAAATGGGTAAAAGAATTCCTGCAAAACAGAAAACAGATAGTGGTTTCAAATGAAGAGAAATCAGATGAAGCCCAGGTAATATCTGGTGTGCCCCAAGGTACGGTATTAGCTGCACTGCTATTTGTTATTATGATCTCAGACATAGACTGTGATGTTGAAAACTCCGTAGTGAGAAGTTTCGCCGATGACACAAGAATAAGTAGAGAAATTACTTGTGATGAAGATAGGAACTCACTACAAAGAGATCTAAACAAAATATATGAATGGGCGGAGATAAATAGGATGGTATTTAACTCCGATAAATTCGAATCAATAAATTATGGAAACAGAGAAGGAATGGTGTATGCATACAAGGGACCTAATAATGAGACAATCACAAACAAGGAAGCAATTAAAGACCTTGGTGTAATTTTAAATAGGAATATATTATGCAACGACCAAATAGCAACACTGTTGGCTAAATGTAAAGCAAAAATGGGAATGTTATTCAGACACTTTAAAACAAGAAAAGCTGAACACATGATTATGCTTTACAAAACTTATGTGCGTAGTACACTCGAGTACTGCAATGTGATATGGTACCCACACTACCAAAAGGATATTGCGCAAATAGAGAGTGTACAAAGGTCCTATACTGCTAGAATAGAAGAAGTTAAGGACCTTGACTACTGGGAAAGACTGCAATTTTTAAAACTATACAGTCTAGAAAGGAGAAGAGAACGCTACATGATAATACAAGCATGGAAGCAAATAGAAGGAATTGCTGAAAACATCATGGAGCTTAAAATATCAGAAAGAGCAAGCGGAGGTAGATTAATAGTGCCAAAAAGCATTCCAGGTAAACTGAGAAAGGCGCACAGGACATTAATCCACTATGCACCAGCATCGATAATGCAGCGACTATTTAATGTGCTGCCAGCTCATCTAAGAAACATATCAGGAGTGAGCGTAGATGCGTTTAAAAATAAGCTCGATAAATACCTAAGATGCATCCCAGACCATCCAAGACTGGAAGATGCAAAATACACCGGAAGATGCATTAGCAACTCTCTGGTGGATATACGAGGTGCCTCACACTGAGGGACCTGGGGGAACCCAAACAAAAAATAAGGTAAGGTAAGGCTCTCTCTGCATTTGACACCTTGAACATTTCACGTTATCGTCATTGTTCATACTCTATATATCTTTATATTTCCTTGACCTTCCTTTTGACTCTCTCTCTCTCTCTCTCTCTCTCTCTCTCTCTCTCTCTCTCATTATTGTTCATACTCTATAAATCTTTAAATTTCCTTGCCCTACCTTTTGACTCTCTCTCTCTCTCTCTCTCTCTCTCTCTCTCTCTCTCTCTCTCTCATGCAATTGGACGTACATCAGTATGCATGAGCAGATGAAAAATACAAGTAATAAATAAGTTCAGTATTTCCTTGTGCCTTAATATCCGTTGCAAGCTATCTGTCTGGTTGCAATAGGTTGTGATGGAATTGCACAGTATTGCAAACTGTTAGATGTGTTGCAAACTTGCAATAGCAATATTCTTATCATTGTCTGTGTTGCTGAATATTCAACAAATAGTATTGGCTCTTGTTATGTCACTGGCTATTATTATTATTATTATTATTATTATTATTATTAGTAGTAGTAGTAGTAGTAGTAGTAGTAGTAGCTAAGCTACAACCCTAGTAGTAGTAGTAGTAGTAGTAGAAGTAGAAGTAGTAGTAGTAGTAGTAGTAGCTAAGCTAAAACGCTAGTAGTAGTAGTAGTAGTAGTAGTAGTAGTAGTAGTAGTAGTAGCTAATCTACAACCATAGTAGTAGTAGTGGTTGTAGTAGCTAGGCTACAACGATAGTAGTAGTAGTAGTAGTACTAATCTACAACCATAGTAGTAGTAGCAGTAGTGGTAGTAGTAGCTAAGCTACAATCATAGTAGTAGTAGTAGTGGTAGTAGTAGGTAGTAGTAGTAGAAGCCAAGCTACAACCGTAGTTGGCAAAACAGGATGCTATAAGCCAAAGGGCTCCAACAGGAAAAAAAGATCAGTGAGGAAAGGAAATGAAGAAAAAAAAACTACAAGAGACATAATGAACAAATAATAAAAAAAATATTCTAAGAGCAGTAACGACATTAAAATAAATCTTTCATATAAAAACTATAAAGATAGACTTATATCAGCCCGAGTATTGGAATATCTTTTACCATAATTTCTCAGAAAAGATATTCAGTTGAAATATATTTCAATTGAAAATACTGGATAAACTTATAAGGAGCCAAATGTTTGGATATATATATATATATATATATACATATATATATATATATATATATATATATATATATATATACAGTATATATATATATTTCTTTATTTCCTGTCCCGCTCAGGGGGAGAGGGAGTAATCATACACTGGTGAGAGGATGTAGCCTGAGAGGTACACTCGGAAACCACACTACCACAAATTGCCGAACCAGCGGGTTGTAGTTAGGAACTGGTGTGTGTGTGTGTGTGTGTGTGTGTGTGTGTGTGTGTAAATATTTAAACCTCATTTTAAACGCCTCAGGTACAGGCATTGACTCGCAGGGGTGCCCTTTTAGCTCGGAAAAGTTTCCTACTAGGTGACTGGTTGAAATTATTTTATGCAACCAATCAGCTAGTAGGGAACTTCTCCGAGCTAAAAGGGCACCCCTGCCAGTCAGTGCAAATCCGTCTAGTTAAGTAGATCGAGTATAGCTAATTAGATTGGTTAACCCTTTCACATAATCAGAGAGAGGCCTCTTGGTCCTCAAGACAATTAGGTCCTAATTAGCTAAAGGGGCTGGGGCTGGATTTGTTAGTTATATATTAGTATTCAAGACTGTGAGTTGTGGCTGATGGGGAGGTCTGGAATTAATTATTGATTATTAATTATTAATCATTAGGGATAAATTTGTTTTTCAATGGAAGAAAGCTGTTAATTAAACTGGAGTTGGTTTGTCGAAATACAGGATCTCTTGAATAGAGAAAATTATTTCCTTTGCTTTTCATAGAAACAGCTTCAACAAGTCATATATTTAGGCCTACTCTCTCTCTCTCTCTCTCTCTCTCTCTCTCTCTCTCTCTCTCTCTCTCAGGATCTCTTAAATAGATAAAATTATTTCACTTGCTTTTCATAGAAACAGCTTAAACAAGTCATATATTTAGGACTACTCTCTCTCTCTCTCTCTCTCTCTCTCTCTCTCTCTCTCAGGATCTCTTAAATAGATAAAATTATTTCACTTGCTTTTCATAGAAACAGCTTAAACAAGTCATATATTTAGGACTACTCTCTCTCTCTCTCTCTCTCTCTCTCTCTCTCTCTCTCTCTCTCTCTCTCTCTCTCTCTCAGGATCTCTTAAATAGATAAAATTATTTCACTTGCTTTTCATAGAAACAGCTTAAACAAGTCATATATTTAGGACTACTCTCTCTCTCTCTCTCTCTCTCTCTCTCTCTCTCTCTCTCTCTCTCAGGATCTCTTAAATAGATAAAATTATTTCACTTGCTTTTCATAGAAACAGCTTAAACAAGTCATATATTTAGGACTACTCTCTCTCTCTCTCTCTCTCTCTCTCTCTCTCTCTCTCTCTCTCTCTCTCCTCTCTCTCTCTCTCTCTCTCTCTCAGGATCTCTTAAATAGATAAAATTATTTCACTTGCTTTTCATAGAAACAGCTTAAACAAGTCATATATTTAGGACTACTCTCTCTCTCTCTCTCTCTCTCTCTCTCTCTCTCTCTCTCTCTCTCTCTCTCTCTCTCTCTCTCTCTCTCAGGATCTCTTAAATAGATAAAATTATTTCACTTGCTTTTCATAGAAACAGCTTAAACAAGTCATATATTTAGGACTACTCTCTCTCTCTCTCTCTCTCTCTCTCTCTCTCTCTCTCTCTCTCTCTCTGTTAGGTAGACCATAACATATTGGAGAAAAAAATGAGAAAGCATAATATTGTGGGAAAGATAGGAAAATGGGTAAAAGAATTCCTGCAAAACAGAAAACAGATAGTGGTTGCAAATGACGAGAAATCAGATGAAGCCCAGGTAATATCTGGTGTGCCCCAAGGTACGGTATTAGCTGCACTGCTATTTGTTATTATGATCTCAGACATAGACTGTGATGTTGAAAACTCCGTAGTGAGAAGTTTCGCCGATGACACAAGAATAAGTAGAGAAATTACTTGTGATGAAGATAGGAACTCACTACAAAGAGATCTAAACAAAATATATGAATGGGCGGAGATAAATAGGATGGTATTTAACTCCGATAAATTCGAATCAATAAATTATGGAAACAGAGAAGGAATGGTGTATGCATACAAGGGACCTAATAATGAGACAATCACAAACAAGGAAGCAATTAAAGACCTTGGTGTAATTTTAAATAGGAATATGTTATGCAACGACCAAATAGCAACACTGTTGGCTAAATGTAAAGCAAAAATGGGAATGTTATTCAGACACTTTAAAACAAGAAAAGCTGAACACATGATTATGCTTTACAAAACTTATGTGCGTAGTACACTCGAGTACTGCAATGTGATATGGTACCCACACTACCAAAAGGATATTGCGCAAATAGAGAGTGTACAAAGGTCCTATACTGCTAGAATAGAAGAAGTTAAGGACCTTGATTACTGGGAAAGACTGCAATTTTTAAAACTATACAGTCTAGAAAGGAGAAGAGAACGCTACATGATAATACAAGCATGGAAGCAAATAGAAGGAATTGCTGAAAACATCATGGAGCTTAAAGTATCAGAAAGAGCAAGCCGAGGTAGATTAATAGTACCAAAAAGCATTCCAGGTAAACTGAGAAAGGCGCACAGGACATTAATCCACTACGCACCAGCATCGATAATGCAGCGACTATTTAATGTGCTGCCAGCTCATCTAAGAAACATATCAGGAGTGAGCGTAGATGCGTTTAAAAAGCAGCTCGATAAATACCTAAGATGCATCCCAGACCATCCAAGACTGGAAGATGCAAAATACACCGGAAGATGTATTAGCAACTCTCTGGTGGATATACGAGGTGCCTCACACTGAGGGACCTGGGGGAACCCAAACAAAAAATAAGGCAATAAGGTAAGGCTCTCTCTCTCTCTCTCGCTCAGGATCTCTTAAATAGATAAAATTATTTCATTTGCTTTTCATAGAAACAGCTTAAACAAGTCATATATTTAGGCTTACTCTCTCTCTCTCTCTCTCTCTCTCTCTCTCTCTCTCTCTCTCTCTCTCTCTCTCTCTCTCTCTCAGGATCTCTTAAATAGATAAAATTATTTCATTTGCTTTTCATAGAAACAGCTTCAACAAGTCACATATTTAGGCCTACTCTCTCTCTCTCTCTCTCTCTCTCTCTCTCTCTTAAATAGATAAAATTATTCCATTTGCTTATCATAGACACAGCTTAAACAAGTCATATTTAGGCCAACTCTCTCTCTCTCTCTCTCTCTCTCTCTCTGGAGTGCCACCTGAGCTATTCCTTGGGGTTTTGGTACAATTCTGCGCCGCCAAATCAGAGCCAAGACTATTCAGCGCCAGACAAGCAAGAATGGAAGAATACCAAAATCGTAATAGAAAACGGGGAATAGATTACTAAAATCATGATAGAAAACGTGAAATAGGTTACCAAAATCTTAAAAAAAAACCGGAAAGTTTACCAAAATGTTAATAATAAAAATGAAATAGGTTACCAACATCTTAATGGCAATCGGGAAATAGGTTATCAAAATCTTAATAGAAAACAATAAACAGGTTACCAAAATCTTAATGGAAAATGGGAAATAACTTACCAAAACCTTAATAGAAAACGAGAAATGTTAACAAAACCTTAATAGAAAATAGGAACGGAAGGTTACCAAAATCCTAATAGAAAATGAGAAATAGGCTACCAAAATCTTAATAGCTAAACGGGAAATAGGTTACCAAAATCTTAATAGGGATTAGGAATGGAAGGTTATCAAAATTTTAAAGCCTTTGGAAGTTAGTCTCTCTCTCTCTCTCTCTCTCTCTCTCTCTCTCTCTCTCTCTCTCTCTCTACTTGCAATCTTAGAAAGAAACGACAAAGAGAGATGTTGGAGTAATTTTATTTTATTTCCCTTCTCTTTCTAGAAGTAATATAGAACTGCCCTGAGTCATATGACATTTTATCTTCACTTTTTGCCAGTCTCCCCTTACCTCATAACACACACATACTGTATACTCTCTCTCTCTCTCTCTCTCTCTCTCTCTCTCTCTCTCTCTCTCAAAGAGCAATGGAGTCTCCACGGATGGACTCAAAAGTCTTTGAGACATCCAAAATCCTTGTAACTCCTTTTAACACTCTCTCTCTCTCTCTCTCTCTCTCTCTCTCTCTCTCTCTCTCTCAGAGCAAATGGAGTCTCCGCAGATGGACTCAAAAGTCTTTGAGACATCCAAAATCCTTGTAACTCCTTGTAACACACACACACTCTCTCTCTCTCTCTCTCTCTCTCTCTCTCTCTCTCTCTCAGAGCAAATGGAGTCTCCACGGATGGATTCAAAAGTCTTTGAGACATCCACAATCCTTATAACTCTCTCTCTCTCTCTCTCTCTCTCTCTCTCTCTCTCTCTCTCTCTCTCTCAAACGGAACGCCATGACCATAATCCTGGATATATCTAAAAAGCAAATTGTTCCCTGAATAAGATAGGCAACAATAATAAGAGCAGGTTGTCATAGAATTCAACTCCTGGTACAGACGTAAATTTGTCCGTTATGAAATACTACATTGTATATAGCTTGACATTTAGACAGACACATATGGAAATAAAACAAACCTTGTCAGCTTTAGAGAAATATGGAAAAACAGAGCAACAATACCTTTAGCTTATATTTTATTATTATTATTATTATTATTACTATTATTATTATTATTATCATTATTATTATTATTATTATTATTACTTGCTAAGCTACAACCATAGTTGGAAAAGCAAGATGCTATAAGCCCAAGGGCTCCAACAAGGAAAATATCCCAGTGAGGAAAGGAAATAAGGAAACTACAAGAAAAGTAATTAACAATATAAAATATTTTAAGAACAGTAACAACATTAAAATAAATATATCATAAATAAACTATATAAACTTTAAAAAATAAGGGGAAGAGAAATAAGATTGAATAGTGTGCCCGAGTGTAAACTCAAGCAAGAGAACTCTACCCAAAAACAATGAAAGGGCATTTTCTAATCTCCCACACCAATAGGATTTTCGTAATGAAAAGTTAAAATATAAAACTTTCTCACATAAGAATAAAAGGGGCAAGATATTTTCAACTATGTTAAACTAATGAATTAAAATTTATAGGATTATGCATATCATAAAGTAGGTAATAGGGGACTAGATATGAAGTGCATTAATGAGGGCGTCATATTATTATTATTATTATTATTATTATTATTATTATTATTATTATTAATCATAAATTACCAATTATCAATTGCTAATTATTATTATTGTTATTACTACTGTATTATTACTATTATTATTATTATTATTGTTATTATTACTATTATTATTATCATTATTATTATAATTATTATTATCATTATCATTATTATAATTATTATTAATTATTGATTATAAATTATAAATTATACACAATAAATTATATATTATTATTATTATTATTATTATTATAGTAAAATAATAACAACAACAAAAACCACAATAATAATAATAATAATAATAATAATAATAATAATAATAATAATAACAACAGTACTACAATTTTGCTTCTCTTTTAGAGACAAAAGGTGTACACACCTCACAAAAAAAAAAATGAATAAATAAATAAATAAAATCTGGCCAAGATAAACATATGAAACCCGAGACATATTCTGAATTAAAAATTCAAAAGTTATAAGTTAAAACAGAAAATATAAAAAACGAAAATGAAAATTGAAAAGAATAGGATTGTGTTTGATGGCGGTATATATCCCACGATCTCATGTAGCACTTTAGGTTAAGTTAACTTTTACACCTCCTTTATCCTTCATCCCAAGTTTATCTCCCTTGCTCTCATGGCTTCCAATTTGCCACTTGGCTCCTTACTCTTAAGTGGGCATAAAAACCTTTTTCTTGCTTGATCACAACTTCTTAACAAGGGTACACTGGGCACACTGTTCTAATTTTTCTTCCTCTTGTTTTGTTTAAGTTTTCATAGTATATATAGGAAATATATATTTTAATGTTGTTACTGTTCTTAAAATATTTTATTTTTTCTTGTTTCCTTTCCTTACTGGGCTATTTTCCCTGTTGGGGCCCCTGGGCTTATAGCATTTTGCTTTGCCAACTAGAGTTGCAGCTTAGCAAGTAATAATAATAATAATAATAATAATAATAATAATAATAATTATTAAAATGAAATAATAATAATAATAATAATAAGAAGAAGAAGAAGAAGAAGAAGAATAACAACAACAATAACAACAACGACAACAACAACAACAACAACAACGACGACAACGACAACAACAACAACAACAACGACGACAACGACAACAACAACAACAATAGAAAATAATAAATAATAGTAATATAATAATAACAACAACAATAATAATAATGAATAATAAAATAATAAAATAATAAAAAAAATGAAAATAATAATAATAATAACAATAATAAAAACAACAATAATAAAAATAATAATAATAAATAATAAAACAGATTAAAGAAAATAATACCCTCCAAATCAAATAATACATAATAAATACAAAAAACTAAATATAAAATAAGAATAATAAAAACAATAGTTTGAAAACGGCCATCATGAAATTGGTCTACTAATTAATCGCCCCGTGGAAAGTGACAGCTGTCACTTAAGTCGGGAGAACTCGGCTCTGCCTGTCTCCCCCCAAGAAGGGGGGGGGGGGGGAAACTATTGAAACAATGTCTAAGTGTTGTTTAAGTGAAAATGGAGGACATTAGGCTTTATTCAGAGAAGGAATTATCTAAAGTATCTTAATTAATTGATACATTTATCATCTATGTTGATATGGATGTTAATTGTCATTATTATTATTGTTGTTATTATTATTATTATTATTATTATTATTATTATTATCAATTATTAATTATCAATTATTATTACAATCATTATTATTATTATTAATATTATTATTATTATCATTATTATTATTATCATTATTACTAGTACAAAAAACATTAGACCATCCGATAAGGATGATGATGGATAAGGGAAAACCAAGGTACTAAAACGTTGACTGAGATGGTGAGGACATGTAGAGAGACAAGAGGAAGACCATCTGATAAGGAAGATGGTGAATATGGAACAACCAAGGTGATAGAAAGTAGACCGAGATGGTATGGACATGCAGAGAGACGAGAGGAAGATCATCTGATAAGGAAGATGATGGATATGGAACAACCAAGGTGACAGAAAGTAGACAGAGATGGTATGGACATGTAGAGAGACGAGAAGAAGACCTTCCCATAAGGAAGATGATGGATGTGGGACAACCAAAGTGATAGAAAGTAGACTGATATGGTATGGACATGTAGAGAGACGAGAGGAAGACCATCCGATAAGGAGGATAATGGATATGAAACAATCAAGGTAATAGAAAGTAGATTGAGATGGTATGGACATGCAGGATATGGCACAACCAAGGTGATAGAAAGTAGACTGAGATGGTATGGACATGTAGAGAGACGAGAGGAAGACTATCCGATAAGGAAATTGATGGATATGGAACAACCAAGGTGATATAAAGTAGACCGAGATGGTATGGACATGTAGAGAGACGAGAGGATGACCATCCGATAAGGAAGATGATGGATAAGGGAAAACCAAGGTGATAGAACGTTGACTGAGATGGTAAGAACATGTAAAGAGACGAGAGGAAGACCATCCGATTAGGAAGATGATGGATAAGGGAAAACCAAGGTGATAGAACGTTGACTGAGATGGTATGGACATGTAGAGAGACGAGAGGATGACCATCCGATTAGGAAGATGATGGATAGGGAACAACCAAGGTGATAGAACGTTGACTGATATGGTATGGACATGTAGAGAGACGAGAGGAAGACCATCTGATAAGGAAAATGATGGATATGGAACAACCAAGGTGATAGAAAGTAGACCGAGATGGTATGGACATGTAGAGAGACGACAGGAAGACCATCCGATAAGGAAGATGATGGATATGGGACTACCTGGTGGGAGAAGGTTAGTTAGAACAAAATTGAGATGGATTGACAGTGTGAGATACGAGAGAGTTGGGATTGAGTGAGGAAGATGCACTGGACCAAAGGAAATGGAAGAATGTGTTGAAAATAAGCTTGTGGAGAAAGAAAAAGAAGACGCTTATATAACAATTGAAAATAACTGAATGTTTGTATTTAGTGATTGAAAAGATAATTCATGCTTTGGTAGGAAAAATAAGGCAATGTTTATGAAAATAAAATAAAAATATCTAATATATTACTGTTGATGTAAATTATGACATGTGATATTTCATGACAAAAATATTTATCTAAATGTTTTTATTTTGTGATTAACAATATTCATCTAAATGTTTTTATATAGTGATGAAAAATATAGTTCATGCTACCGCTACCGCAGAAAATCAGGACAATATAGAAAAAAAAAGTAAATTATGTAAAATAGCTGTTAATGTTAAATATCAAACCTGTGTGATATATTCTCGGAACAATATTATTTATCTAAAAGTTTTTATTTATTGAAAATATAATTCATGTTTCTGCAAAAATAAAATAAGATATTTCTTAGGAATAACAAAACATATTTGTTAGATAAATTCTTGCTGTTAATATCAAATGTTAAACATAACATGTCATATTCCGTCTGAACAAAAATTATTATCTAAAAGTTTTTATTTATTGAAAACATAGTTCATGTTTCTGCAAAAATAATATAAGATATTTCTTAGGAATAACAAAACATATTTGTTAGATAAATTCTTGCTGTTAATGTCAAATGTTAAACATAACATGTCATATTCCGCCTGAACAAAAATTATTATCTAAAAGTTTTTATTTATTGTTTGAGAATAAAATTCATACTTCTGCAAAAATATAAAGTAATGGTCAGGAATATGAGAAATGTAAATTGTTATATTAAATCTTGCTGTTAATGGCAAATGTCAAAAAATTGACATGTGATTCGTATGCTTTGAAGAGGGGGCGATAAAATCCAGGGTATTAAAATAAAAAAGTAAATAAACACCAATAAATAAAAAAGTCCTAGTAAGGGAATAATCATGAGAACATAAGGCCCTCGGAGGCTGGCAAGAGAAATCACCTGCTGGAAGTAAAAAAAAAAAAAAAAAAAAAAAAAAAAAAAAAAAAAAGCTGGTGGGTCTGCCTCAATCATTTCACCTCCCACTGTACTTCATTTTATCATTCTGACACTTTCCCCTCCAATCGTTTCAATATCCTAATTCCCCTCCTCCCCTCCCCCACCTATCCTATCCCCCTATACTGTAGCTATATTTGTAGGTTAATAAAAATTACTAATGAAATTAATAAACTTGAAATTATCGGCGGAAAATTAATATACGATATAAACTTTAAAAAATGGATCCATTAATCAGTAGCTCTCACTATCACTTAAATATATAGATAAATCTATCATTATTATCATCATCATCATCATCATCATCATCTTCCACGCCTACTGACGCAAAGGGCCTCAATTAGATTTCGCCAGTCATCTCCATCTTGAGCTTTTAAAATCAATACTTCTCCATTCATCATCTACTACATTACGTTTCATATTCCTCAGCCATGTAGGCCTTGGCCTTCCAACTCTTCAAGTGCCTTGTGGAGCCCAATTGAAAGTTTTGTGTACTGATCTCTCTTAGAAAGTGCGAAAGGCATGCCCAAACCATCTCCATCTACTCCTCACCATGATCCTATCCACATATGTCACTTGAGTAATCTCTCTTATAGTTTCACTTCAAATCCTGCCCTGCCATTTAACTCCCAATATGCTTATGAAAATTAATCATTTTACCTTATTGGAAAGGAATCTGAGTTGTAATACTGTGTATCATTTCTTTTCTTTCAGACTCGTATAGATAGTGTATATAATTCATTTTTTTCCGAATGAAGAGACTAAATTCTAATAAGTCTATATCTAAAATCTTCCTTAAACCTCTGATCTCCTCAACCAATCTTTTCCTTCATTTTCTTCATAATAACCTACATACCAGCAGCCCTTCCGTTAACTTAACAAACTAATTAAAACCATTTAAATGAATCGTAAGCGTCTAATTAATATATCTTGAGAAAAGATGGTAAAATATCCTAACATCTATTGATCATCAAAGTTCCCGAGACAACGCCAATTAAGATTTAATGTTAGCTGGATGCTGGAAAAAAGGTCTCATCTTTTTCAGGTTGTGGCCAAATTAAGGTAATTCAACCACCAACACTCTCTCTCTCTCTCTCTCTCTCTCTCTCTCTCTCTCTCTCTCTCTCTCTCTCTCTCTCTCTCTCTTGTGAAGCATACTTGATACGATTTACTCTATCATCCACAACAATATGCAAATAAAAGGAACATTGAACAGCTGTTTACAGACACAATTGCAATGATGCCATAGTAGCCGGATTTGATGTACATACATATATACACACATACATATATATACATTATTTATATATACATACATATATATATATATATATATATATATATATATATATATATATACTGTATGTATATATATATATATATATATATACATACTGTATATATATATATATATATATATATATATATATATATATATATATATATATATACATTATATATATATATATATATATATATATATATATATCTGAGTGTGGATACCTTAATTAACGGGGTGAAAGGGTTTGTATATCGCCAAGCTGTACTAATCAGGGTCCCCCATACCAGCAATTTGATGAAGAACTTCCACCATTACTAATTCGCACTGGTCAGCATGGTGATGAAAACCAGCCAAACCCCAGTCATGAATTAACATATCTGAGGCCTTTGTCCTGCAGTGGACTAGAAATGGCGGCTTTTGTTGGGTATTTTATATATATATATATATATATATATATATATATATATATATATATATATATATATATATATATATATATATATATATACATATATATATATAATGTATATATTTACATATATATGCATATATATTTATATATATACATACATACATACATATATATATATATATATATATATATATATATATTTATATATATATATATATATATATATATATATATATATATATATATATATATATATATATATATATATAATTTGTTGGGGCATGTGCAAGCCATCACTACTATTCCTTACACTCCTAAGAAATTTTTTTCACCCCTCGCCATATTCAAAAGGAAATCCTCAGAAGAAAAAGAAGTTAAATTAAAAAATAAAACATTTAGATTTCTAACCACAAGTGAGTAGGAGGGTGTGACATTCCTCAAACTAAAACACATAAAAATGGACAGACTTTAAGACATTTTAGAAGTTAAGAATTGGTATGATGAATTTCCTTTAAGAATCGTAAACAAAGACTAAAAGAAATGGAATCATAACTCCAATAAAAGATGGAGAATCAACAGGTCGTGTTGAACCGAAGATTAAAGGAGACTGATTCATCTCGATTAATGATGGATTGGGAGGCTGATTTCAGAGCGCTGTTCTGCGATTACGAATTGTTCGTTGGATTATTATAAATGAGAGAGAGAGAGAGAGAGAGAGAGAGAGAGAGAGAGAGAGAGAGAGAGAGAGAGAGAGAGAGAGAGAGAGAGAGAGAGAGTGTCGTCCTCAAACCTTTATCTTCGTTAACATCGTCCTGAGAGAGAGAGAGAGAGAGAGAGAGAGAGAGAGAGAGAGAGAGAGAGAGAGAGAGAGAGAGAGAGAGATCTTCCTCAAACATTTATCTTCCTTGACATCTTCATTGACAGAGAGAGAGAGAGAGAGAGAGAGAGAGAGAGAGAGAGAGACTCTCTCAAATCTTTATTTTCGGTGACATCATCTTCGTCGAGAGAGAGAGAGAGAGAGAGAGAGAGAGAGAGAGAGAGAGAGAGAGAGAGAGACTCTCTCAAATCTTTATTTTCGGTGACATCATCTTCGTCGAGAGAGAGAGAGAGAGAGAGAGAGAGAGAGAGAGAGAGAGAGAGAGAGAGAGAGAGAGAGAGAGAGAGAGAGAGAGAGTCTTCCTCAAAACTTTATCTTCATTAACATCGTCCTCGTCAAGAGAGTGTGTGTTTTGGTGAAGAAAAAAAAAAGATGAGGAGTTTTGTGACTTGACAGGCTGAGAGAGAGAGAGAGAGAGAGAGAGAGAGAGAGAGAGAGAGAGAGAGAGAGAGAGAGAGAGAGATCGTCTTCAAACCTTGATCTTTGTTGACACCATCTTCGGCCTCAAATCCATGCTCCACCCACCTCCCTTTTGCTCGTCTCGAAGGTCTTCGATGGAGAGCAATTTATTATTCACCTTTATGATACAGGACCTAGATTTTAAATCTTCTATTGGCACTGGAAGATTAATCGTCCCATCAGGGACTGAATATGAAATTAGGCTTTTCTGCCTCGTTCGGTAGAGATTTTATTATTATTATTATAATTATTATTATTATCATTATTATTATTATTATTATTATTATTATTAGCCAAACTAAAACCAGTATTGGAAAGGCAGAATGATAGAAGACCAAGGGAAAGTAAAGATAAGTAACGACTAAAATATAAATTTGAAATTGAAAATGATTTTAAGATATTTTAAGACCAGTAACATTACGTAGATATATAAAGGTTATTTTTTCTTAAGAATACAAAAAGGTTATTCTTGGATATTTTTACGGTATATATATATATATATATATATATATATATATATATATATATGTTTATATACATATAGATAATATACACACATATATACAGACTCTATATATATATATATATATATATATATATATATATATATATACATATATATATATATATATATATATATATATATACATACATATATATATATATATATATATATATATATATACATACATACATACATACACACATACTAACTTAGTGATGCTTAAAAACTATAACTCCTTTAAACCTATGGTATGATCCCACCTCCCCGTAAAATAACATAAAAAAAATCTTCTTAAATACCAGGTCACTCTAAGCCTTGATAAATGGCCTCTATATCGACTCACCTCCAGGAGACTAGTTGATTGATCATGGAAAGTAATCTATTCCACACCACAATAACAATCGTTATCAAGTGTCGCCTCGTGTCAAGGACAGATTCCTTTACCACAATTTCCAGGGAAATTGATGTACAGTCAATAAGTGGACGGAAGACTAGTGTCCATTTCTTTTAGCGAGGCAGATTTGCACCGACTTGCAACGGTGCCCTTTTACTCGGAAAAGTTTCCTGATCGCTGATTGGTTAGAATTATCTCTTCCAACCAATCAGCGATCAGGAAACTTTTCCGAGCTAAAGTTTCCTGATCGCTGATTGGTTAGAATTATCTTGTCCAACTAATCAGTGATCAGGAAACTTTTCCGAGCTAAAGTTTCCTGATCGCTGATTGGTTAGAATTATCTCTTCCAACCAATCAGCGATCAGGAAACTTTTCCGAGCTAAAGTTTCCTGATCACTGATTGGTTAGAATTATCTTGTCCAACCAATCAGCGATCAGGAAACTTTTCCGATCTAAAGTTTCCTGATCGCTGATTGGTTAAAATTATCTTGTCCAACCAATCAGCGATCAGAAAACTTTTCCGAGCTAAAAGGCCACCGCTGCGAGTCGGTGCAAATATGCCTCGCTAAAAGAAATGGATTATTGCGTCATTCTAAATTAAATTCTGATGATGATATCATTTTGGCTTTTAAAAGTGGTTTTAAAGGCCGCTCATGAATGGTAGAGGCAATGGACAGTGACATTGTTATAGCCTCTGTACCATGGCCTTCCACTGCCTTGGATTAGAGTTATCTTGTTTGAGGGCACACTCGGGCAAGCTGTTCTATATTAATTCTCTACATTTTTTCAAGTTTTTATAATTTATATATGAAAGATCTAATTTAATGTTGTTACTGTTCTAAGTATATTTTATTTTAATTGTTTTTTACTTATCTTATAGTTTTTTATTTCCTTATCTCCTTTCTTCACTAGGCTATTTTTCCCTGTTGGAGCCATTGGGCTTATAGCACCTCGCTTTTCCAATTAGGGGTATAGCTTAGCTTGTAATAATAATAATAATAATAATAATAATAGAGACTGATCAATCCTTATGATCAGCGCCCAAGGTCCCTCTCCACCCAAGTTAGAATCAGGGAAGGCCAGGCAATGGCTGCTAATGACTCAGCAGGTAGATCTATATGTTTCCTTAATACCTACATCCTTAGCTCAGAAGGATGTGAGGTTGTAGAAGCTACAAGAAACTATCTAGTTTGGGTGGGTCTCGGTCTCCCGTCCAGCAGGGACGTTTCCAGCTTCCTGGCCACAATTTTAATCGTAAATTAATGAAAATTGCATAAATTACCTATTATGTAAGCTGGGAATTATTAAATTTTTGGAAGGTCAAGGTCAAAGGTCAAGGACACGGCTAAGCAAAATGTCCAATTCACGTAATCAGCCATAAGTTTGGACATCGTTATCACAGAGACTTCAAATTTGGTTCATATTTGAGTGTATTGAAATCCACGCCCATTAATACATGTTAATGTCAAAGGTCAAGGTCAAGGACGTGCAAAAGGTCTAGAAATTAGCGGCCGATGTGAGGTCTGCGTTCTACTGAGTCCCGCAATAGAATCTATTTTTATGCCAATGTTAACCTTATTGACAAAAAACGTTAAATGTATACATGCAATTGTCGTTCTTATGCGACCACTTGTGTCCTATAAATACCTGTATTGCGGCTAGAGTAATCACGTGTATCTTGTACCACACGTGTTTCACACACTCGTACATTGTAATGACATTTTCTTTATGTTGTTTATCTGCCAGAAATATGAAGACAAGTAGCCTACACAGAATTTTGAGAAAGCTTGCTTTTGAGGTTAAGATGAATAGGAAAGTTTTGAGATAGGTTATGGTGGACTGTTGGTAACGTCCTTACCTGGTGATCGCTCGACTGGGGTTCGAGTCCCAATCAAACTAGTTAGATCCTTTAGTCATTGCAACCTCGCCATCTTTGCAAGCTAAAGATGGGGGGGGGGGGTTTGAGGGAGCCTGTAGGTCCATCTGCTGAGTCATCAGTAGCCATTGGACCTAGCTTGGGTAGAGAGGGTGCTTGGACGCTGATATTTATGGTCAGTCTCTAGGACATTGTCCTGCTTGCTAGGGCAATGTCACTGTTTCTTGCCTCTTCCATTCATGAGCAGACTTTAAATTTAACCCTTGAACAGTACAGGGGAGAGCGAGTGATTAGATGAAAATCAAAACCGTTTAAAGAATTAAAGGTTGCTCATGAATGGCAAAGGCAAGGACAGTGAAATTGCCCTATCAAGCCGGCATGTG
>NC_090727.1:72791954-72869454 GCF_036898095.1 Palaemon carinicauda | reverse complement strand
TCTATTGAGGAATAGGGATAAAGCTGGGAAGAAGAAGATATATATATATATATATATATATATATATATATATATATATATATATATATATATATATATATATATATATATAAAGCCATACATGATCTAACCCTTGTAATACTTAATAGAAAATACAGCTCTCGGTATCTTTCCCTTTGATAATTCATATACACCAAAACTCACAAAAAAGGGGTAAAATTAGAGGAGCACTCAGTAGAGCACAGACCTCCGCCGCGACACCTTATTTCTTGACCTTTTGCTCGACCTTGACCTTTGACTTAAACATGTATTAATTGGCGTGGAATTTTATACACTCAAATATGAACCAAGTTTGAAGTCTCTGTGACAATGATGTCCAAACTTATAGCTGATTACGTGAATTGAACATTTTGCTTGACCTTGATCTTGACTTTGACCTTCCAAAATTTAATCATTTCCATCTTTATACATACCAGTTAATCCATACAACTTTCATTACTCTACGATTAAAATTGTGGCCACGAAGCTGTTCACAAACAACCACACATACAAACAAACACACAAACAGGGGGTAAAACATAACATCCTTCCAACTTCGTTGGCAGAGATTAAAATTATTACAATTGATGAACCATTAACTGCACCAAAAAAAAAAAGAAAGAAAGAATCAATGAACCAGTACATGCAATACTTTAACAGGCTCCTTCATATAAAAAATACATTATTTTTTCCTTGCAATAATAAATTGTCACTCCAATTAAAACAGGGACGATTAATCACCGAGTCGTGTTTTGCATCATATGAATCTCCATTAATGTTCGAAATGAAAATTTTTTTGTCAAATTCAGTAAATTACTCCTCGACAAATACCAACAGAGCACAACTATATTTTCGCAAATGTCAATACATCATCCAGTTGATTTTAAAAAAATGTATAATAGAATTTTAATACTCATTATTATTATTATTATTATTATTATTATTATTATTATTATTATTATTATTATTATTATTACTTGCTAAGCTACAACCCTACTTGGAAAAGCAGGATGCTGTAAGGCCAAGGGCACCAACAGGGAAACTACAAAAGAAGAAATTAACAATCAAATAAAAGAGGAGAATGCTGTAGATCGTCTCAGGGGAGACCTAAAAAACCCGCAACTTTATCTTTAATATATTTTCCTTTTTTGGAAATAACTCTTTTATCATATGGAGTAAATCATTTCACATGCAAATGCAGTGAACATTGTATTCAAATCTCTTTTCTTCTTTTTAATCTAATGACATTTGTCAATCCAGGAAATCCATTAAAATGGAAAAATAAATAAATGAATGATAAATTAAATGAAGCAAAGAATTAATGTCTATCAACTATCCTGCGGAAAAGGAGTAGAGGTCAATTAAAAAAAAAGGGGGAGATATTTTATAAGTCATCAGAAAAAAAAACAAAAACAAGAGGGGAATCCCAAAGCTTGGTAGTGAAAGAAAAAAAATAGTTATTGAAATACTAACTTAGAAATATACCAATATGCATTTTACATACGCAATTTTCATTGATAACTTCTAAAAATATATACCAACATTGCAATTCATCTGATTATTGGTACCTAAAATTTTAATTTCTTTCTATCGAAGAAAATGTACGTGCAAAATTTTTGAAAATTTAATTTTGCAAAAGGCATCAATGGTTTTAAAGTTTTAAAGGTCATTCATGAATAACAGAAGCGAGGAACAGTGACATTGCCCTAGAGACAGTACCCAAGTCCCCTCTACATCAAGGTAGGACCAGGTTGAGCCAGGTAATGGCTGCTGATGACTCGACAGGCAAATCTATAGGCTACCCAAATTCCCCATCCCTAGCTCACATGAATATTTTTCTTGTAGTGTCTGCAGCCTCACCATCCTTCTGAGGTAAAGATTGTAGGTTTCTTGATGTCATTGGTAGCCATTACCTGTCCCTCCCCGGCCCTGGCTTATGTGGAGAGGGGGCTTGGGCGCTATTCATAATATATGTTCAGTCTCCTGGGCATTGTCACTGTCCCTTGCTCTCTGCGATTCATAAGCAATTTTTAAAACTAGAGAGATAAATTACTTAAAATTTGGATTATTCGAAAACAGTGTTCCCTGAGTCAATACTAAGAAGGGGGAGGCTAACAACCAAAAGCATCTACAAGACTTATGCAAAATTACAGAGATTTTAAGGCTTACGTAAATTAATAAAGGCCAAAAGCATCTACAAGACTTATGCAAAATTACAGAGATTTTAAGGCTTAAGTAAATTAATAAAGACCAAAAGCATCTTTACCTAAATTAATAAAGGCCAGAGGCATCTACAAGGCTTCCGCAAAACTACAGAGATTTCCCGGCTTACGTAAACTAACAAAGGCCAGGGGCATCTACTAGGCTTCCGCAAAACTACAGAGATTTTCCGGCTTACGTAAACTAACAAAGGCCAGGGGCATCTACAAGGCTTCCGCAAAACTACAGAGATTTCCAGGCTTACGTAAACTAACAAAGGCCAGGGGCATCTACTAGGCTTCCGCAAAACTACAGAGATTTCCAGGCTTACGTAAACTAACAAAGGCCAGGGGCATCTACTAGGCTTCCGCAAAACTACAGAGATTTCCAGGCTTACGTAAACTAACAAAGGCCAGGGGCATCTACTAGGCTTCCGCAAAACTACAGAGATTTCCAGGCTTACGTAAACTAACAAAGGCCAGAGGCATCTACTAGGCTTCCGCAAAACTACAGAGATTTCCAGGCTTACGTAAACTAACAAAGGCCAGAGGCATCTACTAGGCTTCCGCAAAACTACAGAGATTTCCAGGCTTACGTAAACTAACAAAGGCCAGAGGCATCTACTAGGCTTCCGCAAAACTACAGAGATTTCCAGGCTTACGTAAACTAACAAAGGCCAGAGGCATCTACTAGGCTTCCGCAAAACTACAGAGATTTCCAGGCTTACGTAAACTAACAAAGGCCAGAGGCATCTACTAGGCTTCCGCAAAACTACAGAGATTTCCAGGCTTACGTAAACTAACAAAGGCCAGAGGCATCTACAAGGCTTCCGCAAAACTACAGAGATTTCCAGGCTTACGTAAACTAACAAAGGCCAGAGGCATCTACAAGACTTACGCAAAATTACATGACAAATTCGAAGATAATTTGTATTTTTCCTAACCATACAAACCTTAGCTATTTACATTGGGTTTACCTTTTAGCGCAGCTGAAATGGCGAGCCATTAGAATTTAACGAGGGTGTATTACCCCCGCGCTAGTTAGCGGGGGGGGGGGGGGGGGTAGGGGAGTGGTAGCTAGCTACCCCTCCCCCCCTCACACAAAGGTGAATGCTCACTTTCACTTAGAGGTAGGACTTGTCTTGGGGGACAGGGCTGGCGGGCAAATATGTGTAAATAGCTAAGGTTTGTATGGTTAGGAAAAATACAAATTATCTTCGAATTTGTCATTTGTTCCGTAACCGAAATACAAACCACGCTATTTACATTGGGTGACTTACCCCTTAGGTAGGGTGGAAAGTCCCCAGCCATACTGGCTTTGGCTTTACCCGGGGACTCAGATTCCGAGTGAGTCGCACTCGAGAAAAGGAGTCTCTGCACCTCACAAGTTCCTTGCTCCGCAAGGAACCGTGTGGCCTACATAAGCTTGTGTGTGAAGGAAGAAGTGTGACCCGTCCTAGGCAGTTGACCTGGAGTTCCAGAAGGAACTCTGGGTTAGGACGTTCCCAATACCACCTCGTCAGGGTATGGGGGACGCGACAGTATTGACTCAATACTCGGAACACAAGGAAGCATGGTTTACCTGCAGAGGTTCGAGGTCAGCTATGCAGAGACCAGGATGCAGCTTCCCCGTAGAGGGGATGATGAAGAAAGAAATAAGGGCCAGACATACTTCTTTCGTTCATGCAGACTAAAACCTGATAACAATGCCCTCAACCTTCTGCTACCTGTCCAAAAAGGAGCCTGAGGTTAGACCAGCTGTTGTGTAGCCACCACAGAGCGATAGAAAACGTATCGAAACTCCTGTGGGTCACGCCCTGCAGGAAGCGGGCTGCGAAGGTCATTAGACGCTTCCAGACTCCAGCTTGTAGCACCTGCGTCACAGAGTAGTATTACTCGAAGGCGAGGGACGTTGCGATGTATCCAACATCGTGCTGTAGGGCGACGTGACGGGGGAGGGTCTGGAGACAGATCGAGATGAATGTCCTTGAGTCCGAGCTGAAGAGATATACTGGTGACTCTCCCCCGTGTCCTCCTTGTGCTCCCAAATCAGCTGCAACTGAGGACGAACTGCAGCTGTTCCCAAAGCTAACCTCTCGATTCCTTTACTGGCAAGAAAGAGAAGGTTTTGGGATATCAGATACAGAATGGAGACTCGAAATCCTGAAGGAATTGGACCGAAGGGACGGGACCCCAAGATTCTGAGTCTAGCCAGCAACTCAGGAACGAACCTGAATGTTGCCTCCCCCTCTTCCTTAGAAAGGGCGGAGTCGTACGAGACCAAGAAGATTGCTTACACACTGGCCGCGGCCAGAGTGAGCAGGAGACCCAAGACGGAATACAATCCGAGGCCTGTCGTAAAGGGTCTTGAGAAGATCTCTTAAGGGACTAAAAAGTCCGAGCCATGCTCCAAGTTGGAGGTCTCATTCCGACTAGGGCAGGGACGATCGTAGCTTCGCATGAGCGAGGAAAGATCCAGCGGGCAGGAAAAAGTTATTCCTTTAAGCCTGAAGGTTAGGGAAAGGCTGAGCGACAGGCTTCATTGCCGTGAGCGGAAAGGAGTTTCCTCCCGCCGAAAGGCAATAAGACTGTTATTGCTGGAGAAGAGGCCTCAAGGGAAGAGGTATATCTCCCACGGCACCAACCACCGAAGACTCTTCACTTCGCCTGGAAGACCCCTGCGGATGACTATCGCAGATGACGCGACCTCCGTCCCGCGACTGTAGCGGGTTGTCTCTTCTTGAGGAGGAGGCGTAGTGTCTCCAGGCATGAAGCCGAAGCGACGCCCCGGTTCGTGAAAGATGTTGCAGTGTGGTTGTTTGAGTAGTCTGTGCCGTGGGAGAAGCTCTCCCGGGAGTTCCGTCAGGGGAAGCAGAGGGTCCAGAAACCGTTCTGCGCATAGTCCCAGTGGAGCTCTCCCATTGAAAGGTTGACAGACAACCTGGTCTTGTTGAGACCCATTCTCCACAGACAAAATGGAGGGAAGACGCAGGCGTCGAAGTTGTCCCACCATCACCGGAATGCATCTTGCCAGAGTCTCGAGGTCTGAGACTGGGGGGAAGAGCAGCGGAAGCTTGAGGTTCCAAACTGTCGCGATCAGGTCCCCCAGACCAGGACTTGCTGGTTACTCAAGGCCAAAGACCCCCAGGCACACTCTCTCTACGAGGCTCTGCTCGGATAGTCGGAGAGAACATTCCTCTGCCTGGAATGAGAGAGCCGATGGTGGTATTGAGAGTATCTCAATCATCTCGGTATCTCTACTGCAAGATGTGAAGGTGTGAAAATGCGTCCCCTGCTGGTTGGAACACGCCAGAATCATGAAGTCGACGCGCACGGAGCGACTCGGCAGGAGCTGTAGGATCTGTAGAGGGGCCAGACTACGGCCCCTAAGCCTGCCTGAATGATGGAGAGGTATCCTTCAGGTCCTGACCATAAACCTGGACCGGAACATGCCCCCCCCCCCCTTTTTTTCTTTGACGAGTCCGAGAACAGCATCAAGAATGTGGGGAAAGGACAAGAATATCCACTCCCATCAAGAGGTACCATAGGTCAACACCCATTGCAGGTCTAATAGTTCCGCTGGTCCCATAGGGGCCAGGAAGTCCGGTTAATCGTTGCCTGAAACCACCGGAACTTGGACCAGCCCACATGGAACTTATCCTGAGCCGACCGTTCGGAACTATAGACGGGTCAATGAGGAAAGGAGAACTAGGAAACGTTCCAAGGTAGGGCTGAAAGCTCTGCTTGACCGAGAACAGGTACTGCGACTCTCCTCAGCCTTGCCACAGTCAACTGAAGGGAAGGCTCGGAGGAGGTGGCAACAGAATCTGGCGTCCCCAGGTGGTCACCCATCCAAGTACCGACCAGAACCAACGTCGCTTAACCTCGCTGGACGGACGAGAAGCGGGGTTTCCAACGTGGTAAGGCCGTTGACTCAATATCATGGCTAGATACTCCAGATGTTGAGGCAGAAGAGAGAAGGCTCCTAGCAAAATACCATGAACCCACACTCATGGTAAGCATCCGGAAGCTTGTCCCGGCGCTGAAGAAGGTCGAACCCGAGCCTACCGGAGTTGACCAGCCCTCCAAAAAGCGAAGGAGGCGGAAGCCTGCACCTGAGCGGCGGAGAGTTCTCTAGGGAAAAAAACCTGCGATGCCACGGCGGGATCGCCACACTGCATCATAAGTAGGAATACCTGGAGTCTAGGCTGAATTCCACGAGCTCCCTGGAAGATGGATGGAATGGGAACTGAAAGTACCCGTCCTTCCGATCCAGGGTTTAAGGAGTCCTGTCGCCTCGTTACCAGTCTGATCGATTCTGCTGTTCTACGCTGGACGAAGTTTGTTCGACAAACTTGATCAGGGCTGAGAGGTCGACTACGGAACTCCCGACTCAGATACTTCCTTACAAGAAAGGATCGACTGAAGAAGCCGGGGGTGAAGCCGTCGATGATCCCATGGAGGACCTTCTCCTAAGGAATGGATCATTCTGCCCAAACGGGCAACTCTTGCCGACCCTATGGCATAGAGGTTCAGAGACACTGGATTCGCTGACAGAGACGGCAGGCGCGATATCCTTGGCTGATCACAGAGATCGTGCGGGAATGGGCATCGGGAAGCTGTCATCCGGATGAGAAACCTTAAGCATCCTCCCAGCGTGAAACCTGCAAGGGGGGGGTGCCAATCCTAAAGTTCGTGAACTCTGCTGCTCCCTTTAGGATTATGCCCCCCCCCCCTGGGGAGCCTCCCGTGCCATCTGTTCCTGACAGGAGGAAACTGCAATTGGACACCTTGTCTCAGTTGTCGTAGCCGATAACTTAGGCCGACGTGGTTGAAAGAAAAAGGCGCTGGAGCCCAGCAGAGTCTGGAAGAAAGCGCCTTGGAGGAGTGAAAACGGAAGTCGATTTCCTCCGCACAGCCGCTGTCTAAGTCTCTGTCCTTGGGCACAAACAGACTCTTCTCAAGGATGGAAGGGTGTCTGAGGTTGTCGACATCCACGGATGAGACACCCGAAAGGAAGCCCTCGGTCAGCGCGTCCAGATGGTCCAACATCGAGCTTGCCCGCAAGTTAGATACTTAACGACGAAACGCCAAGGTGCCTGAGCCCGAGAGGAGGAAAGTACCCATGATCTTCCTGTAGCTTCCTTGAACCAAACCCCGGGCCGTAACTGAGGAGGGAAAGGACCTGGTAAGCCCTCTACACGAGGTGGAGAAGAGGAAGGGGTAAGCAGTCACCCCTTGGCCGATAGAGAAATCTCGAACGGAAAGCCCCCCGCCAAAAATCCTTCCAGGGAATGACGGGGAAGGGCTAACCCAGGTTCTGGAAAGAGAAGTGTTGATCAGACCTCCCTGAAGATTCTTCCTATTCTTGCAAGTGCCATGCTCTGCGTTTACGGGGTGAGGCCGTGTTCTGGAAATACGCTCCAGAAGAACTCGCCAGGGCTGGCCATGCTGCGAAAACCCCAATGGGAATCGTGGTCGCAATCGCCCTGGAGCTTGCGCGATGGTAAATCAATGATTTGTCCGTGGGCGAACGTGGAAGCGCCCATGGGTGGTCACGCAGGAACGCAAACGAAGGTGAGCGTAGGAGCGTAGAAGGAGAGCGAGCGTGGTAGGAAGGGCGAGAGCTGGTGGTAGGCGAGCGATAACCCATAGACGAGCAATGGATACTGCAAGAATTAAGCCGACGTTCGTGCGAAGAAACACTGTAGGTTCGTGCGATGGAACACCGTCGGTTCGCGCGACGGACACCGTCGGTTCGCGCGACGGACACCGTCGGTTCGCGCGACGGACACCGTCGGTTCGCGCGACGGAAACCGTCCGTTCGCGCGATGGAAGACCGTTGGTTTGCGCGCGGGCGAACATTGGAGAGCATGTGCGCGGACACGCAGGCGAATGATCGTGCGAGCGCGCAGGCGAATGATCGTGCGAGCGCGCAGGCGAGCGGTCGCGCAGGCGAGCGGACGCGCGGGCGCGCAGGCGAGCGGTCGCGCGGGCGCGCAGGCGAGCGGTCGCGCGGGCGCGCAGCCGAGCGGGCACGCAGGCGAGCGGTCGCGCGGGCGCGTAAGCGAGTGGGCGCGAGGGTGGGCAGGTGAATGAGCGCGTGTCCGAGGCGGCGAACGCAAGCGCTGGTGCAATAGCGAGGAAACGCGCAGCCGAGCGGTCGCGCGGGCACGCAGGCGAGCGGTCGCGCGGGCGCGTAAGCGAGTGGGCACGAGGGTGGGCAGGTGAATGAGCGCGTGTCCGAGGCGGCGAACGCAAGCGCTGGTGCAATAGCGAGGAAACGCGCTGCCGCATGGGTGAGGAAGATCGCTGGCGATGTGGATCAACAGGCGATCGGTGGTGAGCTGGTGAGCGCTGACGCGCAGGTGGGCGATGGCGCGTCGGCAAGCGACGGCACGTTGGCGAGCGGTGGTGCGTTAACAAAACGCTAGCGAGCAGATGAAGAATCGCGCGGGTGCGTAGGCGGTTGCCAACGCGAGAGAGACTAGTGATGGTTAGCACGCATCGCGCTAACAGAAGGCGCGCAGGTGCATCAGGAAGGTGAGCGCTGAAGCCAGCTGTTAATCAGGCGATCCTAGACGGTCAGAAAACCTTTGGCGCCCATGCGTGGCAAAGAAGGGCGCGCAGATGTGCGCTGGCAAATGAAGAAAGCTGGCGCACAGAAGGACAGAAGAAAAGGTGAGCGCTGGCGAGCAGGAGGAAGATCCACGGCAAGACTCAGCTACCGGAGATCGTGGTCCCCAGCAGGCGAGCGCTAGATTGCTACTGATGGTGGTCAGAGGAACTGACACGCGTGGCGATCGTTGACACGTAGGAGATCGCTGGCGAGCAGGTGAACGTTGACTCGTCTAAGGTCGCTGGCGAGCTGATGATCGCTGACGAGCAGAAGGCAACGCGTGGAAGCCTGCGCAAAGAAGAAGAGTCCTTGACCTAGACCTGAACCGAAGTTCTAGATCGCGAGGGCGAACGTGGGCGCACAGGGCGCGTAACAGGAACCAACAGGAACAGCAGAGATGATCATCATGAGAGCGCTGACGTACAGGAGAGCGCTGACGAACAGGAGAGCGCTGACGAACAGGAGAGCGCTAGCGAACAGGAGAGCGCTAGCGATCAGGAAGCGCTGATGAGCAGGAGAACGCCTGTGCGCTAACACTGAGCAGGAGCAGGAGCAGGAGCGAACACAGCAGAAGGGCGCGCAGGGGAACCCTGACACGCAAGGGAAGAACCCCCGTGGGAGGCAATCCTTTGCCCCGAAGGGATCGTTGTCCGTCGGGAGACAGATGTCCATCGGAAGACCGTTGCCTGTCCGCCGGGAGACTGATGTCCGTTAGAAGACCGTTGTCTGTCGGGAAGACCGTTGCCCGTCGGAAGACGAGATCAGACTGCTGTCCATCTGCACCAGGACGGAAGATCAAGAAAAAGGAGTTGTAGGCTGCAAACGGAGATTCAAAAAGGCGCCTCTTAGCACCCTTATCGGGAGATGAGAGGCCCTTACGACGAGGCGGACGGTGAGCCTTACGGCGAAGGAGGCCAACAGCAACAGCAGCAGAAGAAACCTCCGAAGAGAAGTCTCTATGAGTGTACTCTCTCGCGAACGAAAGAGAAACACTTCGTAGAAGAGACTGGTCAGCCAGTGACCTAAAAGGAGCAATCCTCCGAAGAGGGGCTCCTGCAGTTGCCCAGCCCCTTGAGCGAAACTGCAGGTGTGACCGCTCAGCACCAAGAGCATAGTCGCACGAAAAAAAGGCAAGAGAAGAACCCCCCAAAAGGGGAAAAACTCAAGCCTGAACAGGAATAACTTACCTCGGAAGGAAAGTTACCCACCCAAGGAGGCAAGCCTCCTGAGAGTTCTAAAATGAACTGGAGAGCTGTCAATCGTCACGGGAATACTTCCAGTAGAAGGAGACACGCCCCTGACGAAAATCCAAAGGGGAGGCAGCAACAGCCGAATCCCCAGGCCTCCACAAGACAGCTCACACCGTTGCCATATTACAGAAACGAACTAGATCGGTAACTGTAAAAAAATAAAACAAAAATCATTAGTACACATTCATTCCCCCGGGAAGGCTCCGAAGAGGAATCCCGAGGGAAAGGAAACAAGAATTACATAACAGGCACGTGCCCTCACAACCACTTACACTCACGGAAGGAGAGCTGTAACCAAAACAGAATTATAACAATTATATCTATGAAACTATGTAATTATGTAACTAAAAAAAAAGAATGAACACTAAAGAAGGAACGAAAACCCCGAAAGGAATCGTTCTACAAGCTGAAAAAAACAACTACAATTAGATTCATAAACTAATTGAGACAAAACGTACGGCATAGCAACCCCCCCCCCCCCACACGGGAAGGAAGCTACGAGAGGCGTAGTAAAACGTAGTAAAAAAGGGTGAACGACCTCAAGAGAGAGAGAGAGAAAGACCAAAGTCAAACTCGATCGCAACCCATAAAATTACGCCGTGGTGGCCTAACTGCCGAGGACTCCACGTAGATATCGTACACTACACACACAACTCTGAAAAGGAAACTTACTGATTTCTATACTCAAATATATACACAAACATGAAAACATGTTTACATATATATAGAGTAAAAGAAAAGTAAGCGATTAAGTAAAGACAAAACAAACAATGGCTGCCAAGAGAGGACCAAGACAGAGACGTCTGTCGCAATCCGAGCCAAAAGTGAAAGTGAGCATTCACCTGTGTGTGAGGGGTAGCTAGCTACCACTCCCCTACCCCCCCCCCCCCCCCCCCGCTAACTAGCGCGGGGGTAATACACCCTCATTAAATTCTAATGGCTCGCCATTTTAGCTGCGCTAAAAGGTAAACCCAATGTAAATAGCGTGGTTTGTATTTCGGTTACGGAACAAAGAGATTTTCAGGCTTACGTAAATTAATAAAGGCCAAAAGCATCTACAAGACTTATGCAAAATTACAGAGATTTTCAAGCTTACGTAAATTAATAAAAGCCAAAAGCATCTACAAGACTTATGCAAAATTACAGAGATTTTCAGGCTTACGTAAATTAATAAAGGCCAAAAGCATCTACAAGACATACGCAAAATTACAGAGATTTTCAGGCTTACGTAAATTAATAAAGGCCAAAAGCATCTACAAGACTTACGCAAAATTACAGAGATTTTCAGGCTTACGTAAATTAATAAAGGCCAAAAGCATCTACAAGACTTACGCAAAATTACAGAGATTTTCAAGCTTACGTAAATTAATAAAAGCCAAAAGCATCTACAAGACTTATGCAAAATTACATAGATTTTCAGGCTTACGTAAATTAATAAAGGCCAAAAGCATCTACAAGACTTATGCAAAATTACAGAGATTTTCAGGCTTACGTAAATTAATAAAGGCCAAAAGCATCTACAAGACTTACGCAAAATTACAGAGATTTTCAGGCTTACGTAAATTAATAAAGGCCAAAAGCATCTACAAGACTTATGCAAAATTACAGAGATTTTCAAGCTTACGTAAATTAATAAAAGCCAAAAGCATTTACAAGACTTATGCAAAATTACAGAGATTTTCAGGCTTACGTAAATTAATAAAGGCCAAAAGCATCTACAAGACTTATGCAAAATTACAGAGATTTTCAGGCTTACGTAAATTAATAAAGGCCAAAAGCATCTACAAGACTTACGCAAAATTACAGAGATTTTCAGGCTTACGTAAATTAATAAAGGCCAAAAGCATCTACAAGACTTATGCAAAATTACAGAGATTTTCAAGCTTACGTAAATTAATAAAAGCCAAAAGCATCTACAAGACTTATGCAAAATTACATAGATTTTCAGGCTTACGTAAATTAATAAAGGCCAAAAGCATCTACAAGACTTATGCAAAATTACAGAGATTTTCAGGCTTACGTAAATTAATAAAGGCCAAAAGCATCTACAAGACTTACGCAAAATTACAGAGATTTTCAGGCTTACGTAAATTAATAAAGGCCAAAAGCATCTACAAGACTTATGCAAAATTACAGAGATTTTCAAGCTTACGTAAATTAATAAAAGCCAAAAGCATTTACAAGACTTATGCAAAATTACAGAGATTTTCAGGCTTACGTAAATTAATAAAGGCCAAAAGCATCTACAAGACTTATGCAAAATTACAGAGATTTTCAGGCTTACGTAAATTAATAAAGGCCAAAAGCATCTACAAGACTTACGCAAAATTACAGAGATTTTCAGGCTTACGTAAATTAATAAAGGCCAAAAGCATCTACAAGACTTATGCAAAATTACAGAGATTTTCAAGCTTACGTAAATTAATAAAAGCCAAAAGCATCTACAAGACTTATGCAAAATTACAGAGATTTTCAGGCTTACGTAAATTAATATAGGCCAAAAGCATCTACAAAACATGCAAATTTTTACCTAATTGGAAAATAAATTGTTATCAGGCAAGCATGACTAACAGTAGATCACGCAATGCTAATGGCGCCATAATTTGTCTAATTACTTCGGATAAAAGTTTTTTTATTTTGGTTTTATTGAATTACCACAAATACAATGTATCAAAATGATCACGTTGTCATTGTTTTACGGCTCCAAACACAAGGATTAGAACAGCAACAGACGGGAAAAAGTATGTTGGATAACTGCAAGAAGCAAAGAACACCATTACATACTGTAACTAGAGGGGTATACAGTAGAGAGCATAGCCTACCCCTTGCAACACCAAGCAGTCTTAATTTGCTCAACTCTACCGAGTACATTGTACTTCGACGTCTTTTATTCAAAATCTAATGGATTTGTCCTTGGGTCATACCCCACATATCGACCAAGTTTAATTGAAATTGGTTCTGCAGTGTTTGCGTATTATTGGTCGCACAAAAAATAAACTAACAAACTATTTGCCATTTACTTAACATTATGATTATTCTCAAAGTATTGCTGTGTACTTGTACTTTGATGTACTTTATCCAAAATGTTACAGATTTATCCTTGGGTCATACCCAACATGATTAACAAGTTTGGTCAAAATCGGTTCAGTAGTTTATGTATAAAGTTTACCGCAAACAACTACATAGACGACGAAAGGGGTAAATAAATACCCTTCACAAAATTATTGACTTTAGCAAAGTCATTTACAGTTATCAGGAAACACTGCATATCCTTACCATCTTCCATTAATAACCCTCAAACAAAATTGTTTTCAAAAACATCTATTCAACCTGAAAGTAAAAGCAAAAGATCTGGAGGCCAAAATCAAAGCGAGCCCCACTTTTTCAGGCAGTGGGTGGGGCCTCCCCATTACCCGGCAGCAACCACTACTGCCTCGTTAAAAGTATGAACGGAAATTCCAGTTTTTACTGAAGTCATACTCCTATTAAAGGACGATGATTTGTATTTGTGCAGAAACAAATTAAAAAATGTTATTTTCATTAGTAAAATAAATTTTTGAATATACTTACCCGATAATCATGTAGCTGTCAACTCCGTTGCCCGACAGAATTCTACGGAAGGGATACGCCAGCGATCGCTATACAAGAGGGGGGTGTACTCACCAGCGCCACCTGTGGCCAGGTACTGCAGTACTTCTTGTTGACACCACCTCAATTTTTCCTCGGTCCACTGGTTCTCTATGGGGAGGAAGGGTGGGTCAATTAAATCATGATTATCGGGTAAGTATATTCAAAAATTTATTTTACTAATGAAAATAACATTTTTCAATATTAATCTTACCCGATAATCATGTAGCTGATTCACACCCAGGGAGGTGGGTGAAAACCAGTGTACATGTATATCAAGAAGCTAAGTATCCCGTATTTCATATTATCAGTTATTCAAAATAACAATGAAATTATAAGTACCTGGTAAGGAAGTCGACTTGAACCATTACTCTGCCTTTAATAAGTTCGTCTTCCTTACTGAGCGCAGCGTTCCTCTTAGGAGGCTGAACAACTCTAAGGTGCTGAAGTATCAAGGGCTGCAACCCATACTAAAGGACCTCATCACAACCTTTAACCTCGGCGCTTCTCAAGAAAGAATTGACCACCCGCCAAATCAACAAGGATGTGGAAGGCTTCTTAGCCGACCGTACAACCCATAAAAAGTATTCAAGAGAAAGGTTAAAAGGTTATGGGATTATGGGAATGTAGTGGCTGAGCCCCCGCCTACTACTGCATTCGTTGCTACGAATGGTCCCAGGGTGTAGCAGTACTCGTAAAGAGACTGGACATCTTTGAGATAGAATGATGCGAACACTGACTTGCTTCTCCAATAGGTTGCATCCATAACACTCTGCAGAGAACGGTTCTGTTTGAAGGCCACTGAAGTAGCCACAGCTCTCACTTCATGTGTCCTTACCTTCAGCAAAGCAAGGTCTTCTTCCTTCAGATGAGAATGTGCTTCCCTAATCAGAAGCCTGAATAGTAAGAAACTGAGTTCTTAGACCTTGGAAAAGAAGGCTTCTTGATAGCACACCATAAGGCTTCTGATTGTCCTCGTAAAGGTTAAGACCTTTTTAGATAGTACCTAAGAGCTCTAACTGGGCAAAGTACTCTCTCCAGTTCATTCCCCACCAAGTTGGACAGGCTTGGGATCTCGAACGACTTAGGCCAAGGACGTGAAGGAAGCTCGTTTAGCAAAAACCGAGCTGCAAGGAACATGTAGCCGTTTCAGATGTGAAAACTATGATCCTGCTGAAGGCGTGGATCTCACTTACTCTTTTAGCTGTTGTCAAGCACACGAGGAAAAGAGTTTTTAATGTGAGGTCCTAAAAAGAGGCTGATTGGAGAGGTTCAAATCTTGATGACATAAGGAACCTTAGGACCACGTCTAGATTCCAGCCTGGAGTGGACAACCGACGTTCCTTTGAGGTCTCAAAAGACCTAGGGAGGTCCTGTAGATCTTTGTTGGTGGAAAGATCCAAGCCTCTGTGGCGGAAAACCGCTGCCAACATACTTCTGTAACCCTTGATCGTAGGAGCTGAAAGGGATCTTACGTTCCTTAGATGTAACAGGAAGTCAGCAATCTGGGTTACAGTGGTACTGGTTGAGGAAACTGCATTGGCCTTGTACCAGCTTCGGAAGACTTCCCCTTGAGACTGATAGACTCTGAGAGTGGATGTTCTCCTTGCTCTGGCAATCGCTCTGGCTGCCTCCTTCGAAAAGCCCCTAGCTCTTGAGAGTCTTTCGAAAGTCTGAAGGCAGTCAGACGAAGAGCGTGGAGGTTTGGGTGTACCTTCTTTACGTGAGGTTGACGTAGAAGGTTCACTCCTAGAGGAAGAGTCCTGGGAATGTCGACCAGCCATTGCAGTACCTCTATGAACCATTCTCTCGCGGGCCAGAGCGGAGCCAACCAACGTCAGCCGTGTCCCTTTGCGAGAGGAGAACTTCTGAAGTACCCTGTTGACAATCTTGAACGGCGGGAATGCATACAGGTCGAGATGGGACCAATCCAGCAGAAAAGCATCCACGTGAACTGCTGCTGGGTCTGGAATCGGAGAACAATACAACGGGAGTCTCTAGGTTATCGAGGTAGCGAACAGATCTATGGTTGGCTGACCCCACAGGGTCCAAAGTCTGCTGCAAACATTCTTGTGAAGGGTCCACTCTGTGGGGATGACCTGACCCTTCCGGCTGAGGCGATCTGCCATGACATTCATATCGCCCTGAATGAACCTCGTTACCAGCGTGAGCTTTCGATCTTTTGACCAGATGAGGAGGTCCCTTGCGATCTAGAACAACTTCCACGAATGAGTCCCTCCCTGCTTGGAGATGTAAGCCAAGGCTGTGGTGTTGTCAGAGTCCACCTCCACCACCTTGTTAAGCTGGAGGGACTTGAAGTTTATCAAGGCCAGATGAACCGCCAACAACTCCTTGCAATTGATGTGAAGTGTCCTTTGCTCCTGATTCCATGTTCCCGAGCATTCCTGTCCGTCCAAAGTCGCACCCCAGCCCGTGTCTGATGCGTCAGAGAGGAGACGGCGGTCGGGTTTCTGAACAGCCAAAGGTAGACTTCCTTGAGAAGAAAGCTGTTCTTACACCACGCGAGAGTAGACCTCCTCTCTTCGGAAACAGGAACTGAGACCGTCTCTAGCGTCATGTCCTTTATCCAGTGAGCAGCTAGATGATACTGAAGGGGGCGGAGGTGGAGTCTCCCTAACACGATGAACAGGGCCAGCGATGAAAGTGTCCCTGTTAGACTCATCCACTACCTGACTGAGCATCGGTTCCTTCTCAGCATGCTCTGGATGCATTCTAGGGCTTGGAAGATCCTTGGGGCCGACGGAAAAGCCCGAAAAGCTCGACTCTGAAGATCCATACCCAGGTAGACAATGGTCTGGGATGGGACGAGCTGGGACTCCTCAAAATTGACCAGGAGGCCCAGTTCCTTGGTCAGATCCATAGTCCATCTGAGAATCTCCAGACAGCGACGACTTGTGGGAGCTCTTAAAAGCCAGTCGTCTGACGGAGCCGGACACAAGATCATGGTACTGCTGTACAGTCTGTGAACTGTCAACCATGGGGAAGCGAGGAAGTACAGTGACAACCCGAAGCTGTCTAGACTGTCTGGGTCGTACAGACAACTCCTTATCGGGTTGCTGAGGTTGCCGCACTGCGTCACAACAAGTCACTTCTGCTGGTTGTTGAACGTCTTCCCAGTGACACACTGACTCCGTAAACAAAAAATCCTCTAACAAGGACTAAGCTTGGACTGCATGTCTTGCAACACAGCTCAAGGTCTATGGGAGCAGGTGTGGTAACAGACGGGGTTAGCGACTGAAGTGGAACCATTACCTTCCCTGAAAGCATGTTATGCTTAAATAAAAGTCCATAGGAGGCTACGCAGCTAAAGGCTCCTCTCCAAATGACAGAGTCCTCAAGGGAATATCAGAAGGAGGGAGAATAGCACTTTCTCATCTACAGGGACCATATCCGAGAAAAGCTAAGTTCTCTCAGTGAGGGTTTCACTGGTGCAAAAGCAGCAGACTAGAAGGCAACGTTATGAAACTGCTTGACAGTCTAGTGAGTTGGCAACAATCAAAGATGTGTGACTGAGAAGCATGCGGTAAGGTATGCAGAGCATGCTGTATGTAGAGCATGCTGTAAGGTAAGCAGAGCATGTTGCATGGCGTGTGGCTGATGCTGCATGGGATGAGGCTCATGCTGCATGGGATGAGGCTCATGCTGCTTAAAAGAAATCTGAACCTGACACTAATCTAGCTGTCCAAGGATTTACCTGGTGAGACATCAGTCTCTTTACCAGAGAGTTTTACCAGATTTCCCCGGGCCACCACGTGACACAATTGGTAGTAATTCATTCAAATTACCTCTAATGAGTCAATATGGATAAATATCAACACAACATCGTGTTCAAATAGAAATAAATTTCTACCTCATACTTGGGATCGAACACTAGCCCCTTCTAATGAAAGGCCAGGTCGAAACTAACCATGCCACGAGAGCCCATAGGATGTCGCATAGCATGAGGCTCCTGCCTCATGGGTTGAGGAGGATGCCGCATAGCATGAGGCTCCTGCCTCATGGTTTGATCCTGTGAGGTTCCTGCCTCAAGAGTTGCGTCTGCCTCAAGGGTTGAGGGGGTAGCTGCGCAGAGAGAGGCTCAAGCTGCATAGACTGCGGTTCAAGTTGAATGGGAAGAGGCTCAAGCTGAGGAGAAAGTGGCAGATGCATGCGTTGAGGTGGCTGACTCACAGCATGAGGTTCCTGCCTCAAGAGTTGCGCTTGCCTCAAGGGTTGAGGTGGCTGCGCAGAGAGAGGCTCTTGACTCACGAGTTGAGGTTCTTGAGGTGCTTGCCTCGAGAGTTGAGGTTCTCGCCTCGAGGAAAGTGGAGGTGGTTGTTGCGAGAGTTGAGGTGGCTGCCTCAAGGATGGTAGAGGTTGTCGTACCTCAAGAGGTTGCTGCCTCGAGGGTAGTTGTAATGCAAGATACTCCTGCCTCAAGGGTAGAGGAGGTTGTAAGGCATAAGGCTCCTGCCCCCATTGTTGAGGAGGTTGCTGCGTGGTAAGAGGCTCCTGCCTCAAGGAAAGTGGAGGTTGCTGCACAGCGCTGGTATCTGGCAACTCCCAACGCGGCAGCTCACGCATGGAGGTAGCTTGAGGAACCTCAACCTCATACGTCTGGCAGATTGTACTGCGCAGAGGAGGAGGAGCGTTCGCAGGAGGAGGTGTATTAACCTTCTCTGCCTGAAACTCCTGCATCAACACCGCAAGCTGAGACTGCATTGTCTGCAGCATAGACCACTAGAGTTTAAGAAAGACAACAACAAACGGAGCTACTGTCCGTTGAGACTGAGGGTCTAAAACAGCTGGTGCGGCAACAGACGGAGCTACTGCCTGTTGCGATACCACCTTGCCTCTCTGGGAGGTGTGCAGTTGTCGTACTGCAGCAAGACCGAACTGACCCAGGGCTAATGGCTACACCTAGGAGTTGGACTTGTGCGGAAGGGACCGACTTGCACTTAAAAGCTGCAAGATTTGGTCCATGGTTTCTGCGAGAAACCTTTTCCGCAGACGAGGAATAAAAGGGCTCTCTCGTCTTTGTGTGGGTGGGGTGATCACGTCGGCAACGTGTGTAGATACACCCGAAACCACGGAGGGAAAACGTCTGTTCGTCGATCAAGGCCTGCTGAACCCATAAGTCCTTCGACATTACTTCTCCCCTGGGCTTGGGAGCTTGTAAGAGGTCCCAGACTAGGCGAACAACTGGCACGAACAGACGAACCCTCGAACGCAACACTGTAACACTTTGCGCTTATCACTTATCACTTTGATTTTCTGTTTGCACTTATTTCACTGAACTCGAAACTTTAAGTGGTTTGTACCTGAAACACGCAATTCTATCCTTCCTTAAAAGTTAGTAATTGCGAAAACAGAATTACAATGTAACAGAAAAATCTAATGAAAGATAAATAATTCAGTGGCTGGAAAGAGACTAAACACTAGATCAAATAAACTACGTTTAAAATCTCTCACCGCATAAAGCTTGAGAACAAGAATAAAACTCTAGAAACGTTTACCTTCTTCCCCTAAAGAGACTAGGGAGAAGAGCAAAAACGATAACAACGTTACTCGCTTGAACGAAACGTTTATCCTCCTCTCTCTCCCTCCGTCTCTATCTCTCTCTCTCTCTCTCTCTCTTGACTTAGAACCTTAGAGAAGAGCCCAATCATATATATCGTTAAAACATATTATTGTTAAAGGAAAAAAACTGAAAGATCCTTTATTAGAATTAAGCTAAGAAAGAATGAACAAAACGCTAGAAACGGTTTACTCTTACTGCAACGTGACACCGTGAAAATTCTCTCTCTATCGTAACGATAGAGCGCAAGTTGAACGTTCTGAACGTCAACAACTGCAGAGACAAAACAAAACGTTAGTTCAACTTTGAAAACAGTACGAGACTATCAAAGAAATTCTTTCAAAAACATTAAAATAGCATAATATGTTAACAGGTAAAACCGAAATGACGGGCTCAATGTTAATTAACTTCGGTACAAGAAAAGACCGCCTACTATTAGGAAAGGTCGAATATAAACAAATATAAAAATTAATTTTAATAAGTTTATAATAAAAGGAAGTTAATCGAAGAGGCCTATAAAAGGCGGAGAGATATAAAATAAATCTATAACTTTTGTTAAGCAAAATTAAGAAAGAGAGTCTATACTCTCTTAGACACCAACACTTCCGTCTAAGGGAAGGGTCGGCCATTTAAAAGTGAAAGAGAGTTCATACTCTCTTCGTCACCATAATTAATCAAATTAATTCCAAAAGCTAGCTAAGCTAATGATAAAACTTCCTGAATAGCGAAAGCTAAACTCTAGAGCAAATACATCACCAAATCGTGAGCAAAAACTCCAGAATCAACAGCGTATCCATGTAGGTCTAGCCGGAGGCACGACAGAGGAAAAATTGAGGTGGTGTCAACAAGAAGTACTGCAGTACCTGGCCACAGGTGGCGCTGGTGAGTACACCCCCCTCTTGTATAGCGATCGCTGGCGTATCCCTTCCGTAGAATTCTGTCGGGCAACGGAGTTGACAGCTACATGATTATCGGGTAAGATTAATATTGAAAAATCACATCATAACAAATTTCAATACTATACTGTATAGTTAATTTGTATAACTTGTCAAAATCTTGCAAATTTAACTAGTTTACAAAGCCCTAACCAGGCCAGAGACAGCTTCATTACCACTGAACCCCACAACATGCACTACAAGGCCAGACATAACTGAAAATACAGGAATGTGTTCTATAACTACCTAACCTAACCTCATCTAGTACCTAGTACACTGGATCCAATATAAGCTTGAGAACTGCAAATTTACAATACCCATCAATTCACGTAACAATAGTATCAATTTGACAGCACTCAACACTTTTTCATTCATAAATATTAATTATTGCTTTAGCCTATTAATTTGCCCTTTCATATTACTAATGGGAAATAACTTACATCAATGCCTACATCAAAACATGCAGCTACCACACGTAAATTTGCACATGAGTAAAAGAACCCTATAAAAGAATAAGAGAGTGTACCTGGAGTAGGGAAGGACCTCAACTTACAAACATTAGACTATAAAACAATCTGAGATACAAAGACAAATCTAACTGAAATAAGAAATCTCAGATATTGTATCAAATGTTCATACACAGTGATAAGATGAAGAAATATTATAATAAAACAATATTATATAGCTTAATATAGTGAACAAAACGACATTTGCAATAACCTGCTATTATTTCATATGAAACAGGACTATTCGTTTAATTTGTAGCAGGAAATTGTAAGCATGCAAGTCAGGTTAGGCCTATTCTAGGCTAAAATTTAACAAAATTCAACTCGCAAACAATTTGACTTACAAACAGTTTCTTAGAACCAATTAAGTTTGTAAGTTGAGTACCTTCTGTATTTATACGTGCTTTGAACAGTTTTGATGACAATATTCATTGGAAACTGATATTTTTCATGTTATAAGAACAATTAATACAAATGAAGTTATGTCTGAAAAAACATTGTCATAAGGGTAACAAAAACAGAGGTAAAGCCTAATTTAAGGTTCCTCACCTAACTTAACCTATGACCCCTATCCTTAACTATCAGGGTAGGCCCCACCTAATACCTCCCTAGGCTTCCTGGTAGTTATCGACATTAATAACATGAACCAATTTGAGCTACAAAGGAATCAGTACTTTCCCATTTATAGAAAATTATTCACTTCAATCTTGTTCAAAGAATGTATAATTCCATAAACAACCTTCGTGTATATATATGCAACTATATGCTGATGAAAATCAAGTCTAACCTAACTATGGTATAAGGCTTTATTTTAAAAATCTTTCACATGATAAATTTTCCCATACAAATACATTCCAGAACCTTTGTAGTTCGATGGAACAGACAGATTGTAAAATTTAAAACTGATAACCCACATTTTAAAAGGAAAATAAACACAAGAAAGTCAACTATCATAAGGTTCCCCTCCTAACCTAACCTAGGTATCGAAACCTACCTGGAGGTGGGTACAGCCCCTTGAATCCCCCATCCCCTCACATTACTGTATTCTTATACTGTATTCTGGCGAGGTACCAATAAATCAATATTTCGTATATCGTAAAATTAGCTTTACATTCTAGTATATCAGACAAAATTAAACTTCTCCATAAAGAAAATCAACTTAACAATTAATAAGAAAGTTTAAAAATGTCCAAACGAACTAAATTAACCTTAAAACCATAGAATATATAAAATAAAACTCAATAAATAGCTAATTATGATTTTAAATAAACTGATTAGCTGTCACTTACTTGAATAGTCTAGGCCAAATACATCTCGTATAGTCGTATTTCTGTCCAATTATCCTTCTTTCCTCCTTAAAATTCGTATTCACTGTTAATGCACATCCAAGAGTCGTGGAATTCATAATTTACGAGTTTTCGAAATCACTAATAAAAATACTATCTACTTCAGGGACCCCATACTGTGTTGTGTTGCGGAGCATTGTGGGTAATCACAGTAAATGTTGAATTACTCCTTTACAACGGCTCCTAATTTGCTTGAGTAATTTCTTTTTCTCCATATTTCTTTCGTTTATATCATATTTTGTCTTTTATCTAGATATGAATAGGATTTTCAAATATTTACTGCATTTAAATTTATTACTTTCTTTTCTATATTCCTGTCAAAATGAAAAGTAGACCTTTTACATTGAATATAGTTACTGCACTTTTCCTGTAAATTTATAGTAATATACAAATTCTTGGGATCACTTATTATTCCAATAATTCTACTGCTACAAATTCCTTGTTGTCTGCTTGTCTTTCTTTAATTTTCTCCTTTCTATTTCCTGTATAGTTTTAGGCTCACTTTATTTTTTTAGTTCTTCTTTCCACTAACCATTATCATAGGATCTAGCATTGGTTGAGTTTGACTTTGTTTTTAGGCCTATTTTAGTTCTTATCTTGATTTGTCCGATGTCCAGGATTTTCTTTTGCATACACTTTATTTTTGCTGCTATAATTTCATTTTTTCCTGTATGTTCTATGTATATATTTAAGTAACTTTTCTATTTAAGGTGATATTTATATACTGAAGCTTCATATTTTCCACTCTTACCTTCACTGATGATGTCTTTTTTATATATAATGGAAATCAGTTCGTTAAGTTCAAGGGAAACCAAAATGAGTTTCAAAATATCACTTCGAGTTTCAACGATGTCATCATAGATTTTGGTAAGAATATTACTCATGAACACACTTTATCTTTTTCACAGTTACTTTATTATACAATTTCATTCAAATGCAACATATATAAAGAATAATCGTCATATTAGAAAGATATATAATCATTTCCAACATTCTTCTTTTTCCAAAATGTTAAACTGATCCAAATGTTAAAGGTGGCATCCCTTCCATATCCTTATTTTTTTTTTCTTTTTTCCTTTGAGACAAGAGATGATTGGTGGGGACTGTGTGGCGTGTGTCCTGGTTGTTAGAAATGATAACAGCGGGATAGATAAGCCTTATCAGAGTGAAATTGAGACCACCTATAGGAAAAGTCTAATCACAGTGATAGTGAAAAATCCTTTGTCGGTTACTTAAAGTAAGGCTGCTAATACAGAAAGGTAGATTTTGATGGGTGACAGTGAAATAGAGATACCTTTGTCAAAGATGAAGGATAAAGAACGCTGTAAGAAATGATAGAAGAATTCTGATTACATCTTTATATTAAAGGTTTAAAAGCTTAAAGGCCACTCATGAATGGCAGAAGCAAGGGACTGTGTCATTGCCCTATTTAGCAGAACAATGTCCTAGAGACTGACCATATTACACATGATCAGCGGCCAAGCCCCCTCTCCCCCCAAGCTAGGACCAAGGAGGGCCAGGCAATGGCTGCTGAGGACTCAGCAGATAGACCTATAGGCTCCCCTATACACCCCAATCTTAACTCCCAAGGAGGGTGAGTTGCAGCGACCAAAGGAACTAACGAGTTTGAGCGGGATGCAAACCCCAGTCTAGCAATCACCAGGCAATGACGCTACCACCAGGCCACCATAATCCTAAAAGTGGGAAATAAATGGTTGTGGTGGCCTATTGTACACTTTTCTATCCGGAGTTCTGCTGGACTGGGGTTCGAGACATGCTCAAGCTCGATAGTTTCTTGTGGTGTCTGCAACCTCACCATCCTTGTGAGCTAAGGATGGGGGTTAGGAATCTATAGGTCTACCTGTTGAGTCACCAGCAGCCACTGCTTGGCCCTCCCTGGTCCTAACTTGGGTGGAAAGGGATTTGTTCTGTTAAGGCATTGTCACTGTCCCTTGCCTCTGCCATTCATGAGTGACATTTAAACCATTTGAATACTGTATTGTACGTGAAGAGATATTACTTGGTGACTGAGTATTGCAATGTTCTTTTTTTAGATTAATAAGGTTATATTTTACAAAGGAATACGGTTTTCTATAAGGAGAGAAAGCCATTGTGTGAAATTATGTTAAAAGCATAGTGTATTGTTATAGTAGGCCTACATGCTTGACCATAGCTGTTTGATTATATTTGTTCACGTTTGTTGCTATTAATGAAATCATTTGATAATCTGTTTATCTGATTAAGAGTAGGTGAAATTAATTAGTTTAGTTAATTTAAACAAGTATTGGCCCATTTTTATCATTTTGAATATATAAATTGTGATGTTTCCCTTGTAATATAAGTAAGTATCCGATACAATCATTGCTAGAAAAGATAAATTAAGGGTTTAGACTAATATTCTTAGTTAAACTATGAATACGTGTGATTGTATGTAAAGGTGTAGATAGTAAATAAAGTAAAATATAAGTATAGAACGCAGGCGACAATTCCACTGAAATAGGCCTACCAAGGAAAATATACGAAGAAGACCAAAAGCCTTAAGGGAAATATTTCGAATAAGTAGGAAAGTTTTTCTGCCTTAGCGATTTTATTAATTTTTTTTTCGAGACGAATTATCACACCATCACGCTGTTCTTTCATATCTCGTTCGTAATTAGATATATTTTGAACCATAACCTGAGAGAGAGAGAGAGAGAGAGAGAGAGAGAGAGAGAGAGAGAGAGAGAGAGAGAGAGAGAGAGAGAGAGAGAGAGAGAGATGTATTATATTTTCTTCCCCAGTACAGAAGCTAAAAGCAAAAAAAATAAAGACATACCTGTTAACGAAGCCAATAAAAGTAGGCCTATACATCTCTATGATTAACAAAGTCTTTTGGAATTATGTTATTCAAAATACAGATAGGAATTGAAAAAAAAAAAGCTAACTGGGATGATATAGTAAACGAGCCATTGATTTTTCTATAGAAAAGATACGAGCAAATTGCATTCTATAAACTACAATAAATTGGACAATGGCATTGTTTTTATTTCATTATATGCGCTGCCATTAGACTTGGTAGCTTATAATAAGATTAGTTTATCGAGTAGTAGCCACAAAAACACATATAATGTCCTACAATGACTAAATGAATATATATATAAGAAAATATGTATTCAATTTGCACAAAAACAAAAATTCTACTTCGTCAAGGTTACTCATGAAATATCTTAGTGTACCAGATATAATAATGAGGGCATTGCACATAGGCGATCTATTTAAAAAAAATAGTAATTTATATTAGCCTACATTTAAGAAAAATAAATAGAATGTGCAGTATCGTTTTTTAATACAATAAATTACCATAAATAATTTTATTGTATATAAATATATGAAAATGTGTATTCAATTGGCTCAAAAACAAAAATAGTAATTTATATTGAATAGTATTTCATATAAAATTCTTGGAAAATAATTGAAATGTATAAATGTATGAGTCTCGTTTTTAATACCATAAATTGCCATAAATCATTTTATTGTTTAATGTTTTCGATACAAAAGAGGAAGAAGAGGAAGAAGAAGAAGAAGAAGAAGAAGAAGAAGAGATAAACAAAATAACAAATCTATTTGTTTATATTTAAATGTTTAATGTGACTAGTGTTCGGTGACCGCGGGATATATAAATAAACTTTAAAGTGAAATTTGAGGGAGATTTATTTTGTAAGTAGACATATTCTGGTTATTTCTAATATCCTGTTATTCGTTTTTGTGTTCTTATTCAAATGGCCTTTGTATACATTTTGTTTCTGTATTTTATTGTTTGGTAAAATCAGAATCGTTTATCAGGCCTAAATTAATGGGACGTTACAAATGCTAGGCTTATAGACCACTCAGAGAACTTTTAGTTTAGAGCAGGATTGAATTAGAATTTGAAAATTGTATTAATTTATATTTTGTGTTTGCGTTTCGAACTATTCTCCCCTATAGGTCTATTTCTATTTGAAATGTGTACGGAATCTCCTCTAAGACTAACAATAATAGGCATTACTATAGTTATGGAAGGAAAAAAGTTTCTACTAAAAAACAGGTGTTTCCTCTAGATAAATGGGTTTCATTGTATATTATTACATCTCAATGTATCCTAGTATTCCAACTACTTTTTCTTATAGGAAAAATTACGCTCCCTTCGAAAATAACACTCTTTCCCGTCGCAAATGAATAGTTACAGAAATATATATACATCTATATCCGCCGATAATGGGGGACCCCCTTTGGGAACCCGGGGTTTTGGGTGGGGAAATCATACTGGGGAATCGATATATAACCGTAATTCAGTCCTTTTCTTCTCTATACATTTCTTTCTGGTATTTATTATAACCGTAGGAAAAGTCAAATCAGTATACCTGGATATATTTGGGAGGAGCCGTTTCAAAGGTTATTTCTTGTAGTAATACAGTAACCAGTGCTGCCAACGCCTGATGTAGATTAAATGTTAGCATTCCATACCTGATGTAGATCAAATGTTAGCGTTTCATGCTAACATTAGCACCCATTTGTTCGTTTGTTCGTTCGCCCCACCTTCCGTCCTTCGTTTCTCTCCATTATTACTCTTTTTATTACCGTATTATTTTCTCATTTTATATTCCCATTCAATATAATTTATCATACATTCCATTTTACCTTCCTATATTGGGTTTATGTGTTTTGTTATTTCCTTTCCCATTTGTACATACGTTCGTTTCATCAGTTTCCGATCTGCGCATATATCCCCCCGCCCCCTGCGCAGGAGTTTCCACTCCCCCTTTTACTCTTTTTATCAGTGTTATTTTTTAATTTTTTATTCCCATTCAATATTATTTATCATTCATTCCATTTTACCTTCCTATATTGGTTTTATTTGTTGGGTTATTTCTTTATCCCTTCCCGGTTTCACATAAATTCTTACCCTGGACTAGTTTTTTTATCCTGTTAATTCTCGGTATGATCTCCTCATTTTATATTCCCATTCACTATTATTTAACGTTCATTCCATTTTATCTTCCTATATTGTTTGTAATTATTTTTGTTGGTTAGTTCCTTTTCTCTCCTCTGTGTCTTATAAAACTTTTCTTTCGTCTAGTTTCCGTATTTAGTTCATACATGTTTTCTCTTTTGTTCGTTGTTTTTCCCTTAACCAATCATCTCTCTAGGCCTATTCAGATATCTCCCTACCCCCCCATTCCTTTATCTCTGTATGCGCTGGTTTCCGACCCATTGTTCCCCTGCCTTTCCCGTTTTAACCTTTGACCTAGTTACCCGTCCTTCGTTACTAGTGCGTTTTTTTTTCCCGTATTTTGAGATGGAACATATTATAGAAACTTGTACCGGTTGCAGCATTCCGTATCTAAAAGCAGTGGCTCAATTCCATGGTGATTTTGGTGATAATTCAGGTTATGTTGATCATTTTCTTAAATCTCACAATGTTATTCCTCAAAGTTTAAACTGCCCCAAGTGTCGTTCGCTTTTATCTTATAGGGCAGACATTCACGGGTTTTATTGCTCTACTGTAACCACCATCCGTAAAACTAAGAAGAAACGTCGTTGTGGGTATACTGTTTCGACCTATAAAGGTACTTTTTTGGACCAAAGTCGGCTACCCCCATGGAAGATAATATTATGTGCGAACCAGTTTTTGCATAAACATTCGGACCATGAGACCCTCATGGAAGGTATAGACATATCTTCAAAGACTAGTGTGGATTGGAGAAGTTTCTGTTCGGAGGTTACCGAATACTTCTTCGATAACCAAGAGGCGATTGGTGGTGATGGAGTTACTGTTGAAATAGACGAAACTCATTTTGGTAAATGTAAATACAACCGTGGTAGACCGTTAAGTGCCATATGGGTCTTTGGGGGTATTGAACGTGTGACCAAGAAATTTTTCATTATCCCTTTAGTTCCCCCCCTTTCTACTAAACGAGATGCTGCTACTCTAATTCCCCTCATCCAGAAGTATATTAAACGTGGTAGTATTATTATGAGTGATAAGTGGGCTGCATACAACTCTTTATCGGAAATTGGTTACGTTCATAAGTCGATTAATCATTCGGAGAATTTCGTTGACCCCCTAGACCCAACCATCCATACTCAAAATATAGAACGTCTCTGGAGAGAAGTGAAGGAGTGGGTTCAGAGGCCTGGAATCAAGCCTGGTCATTTCAAGCAATATTTTTCCAGGTTCTTTTTCACCCACTACTATCCTCGTCAGTCGTTGCTGCACCACTTTTTCATTACTGCCAGTCGCCTCTACCCTCCTTTACAACATCAACCCTCAAGACCCCGATGACCCCCAACCATCCACATCCCAGTCATAGAAGTTCATCCGTCAGTCTCTTCCTTCCGAGTCCAGCAAGTTTCGACGTTTCCTTCATAAAAGTAAGTCATTCCTCAATAGTCATTATTCGTGTTTTGTGACCGGGGTACTTCTAGGCAAGGTTAGGTGGGTTTGTTAGGTTCTGTGGCCTTTCTGTACTTTTTATATATTTCGTACCACTTATATGGAGAAATTATTGAATATATCTGAGGAGATATTTAGCAGTTCTAGCTCTAGTAATGACATCGTGTCGTTGGTAGTTCTGTGTACCATTCGTCTCCGTTGGTAGTACTGTGTATCAAGGTAAGTCATTCCCCCATTCTTATTATATATGTTTTGTGACCGGGGTACTTCTAGGCAAGGTTAGGTGGGTTTGTTATGTTCTGTGGCCTTTTGGTACTCTTTATTTATTGTGTAATATTTTTATGGTAGTATTATTTAGTTTACGTATGGAAAAATTTATTTCTACCTCTAGTAATGACATCGTGCCGTTGGTAACACTGTGTACCATTCGGCATCGTTGGTAGTTCTGTCAAACATTGGTAACGTTGCTTATGTTATCGTCCCCGACATCTGTTGTTTATATATTTTAACTCAGTATATATGTCCACAGTGTTAATATTTATATGGTTCATTTGTATTGTATTTCATTGTGTGATTTCGTACAGGAAATATATGATTTCCTATAGTAGATATCGTGATTTAACTGGTTTTCTCATTCATTTCATCCGTAATAACATCTACCAATTCGTCAACTTATAACTAACCGAATTGGTTGATCTGTTTGTTTGCGATTGAAATGGATATCAAAATCGGTTAAATCTCGTTATTTGCTATAGGAAATCATATATTTCTTGTGCGTAGTCACACGATGTAATAATATACAAAATTACCGATAAATGTTTGTTTTTTTTAGAAATTAAAAAATCAATGGGATTAGCATGCGCAGTTCAGCATGTACTCGTTGCCAGTACATAGGAGCTTGATGCTTTTCTTTTTCCGCAAGCGCACGGTGGAGCAGAAACCATTGGATTTCTAAAATATATTCCTGGGCTTAAACAGGTTTTTGGTTTATTTGCTGCTTAAATGAAGGTCAAATTCAGTGTAAGAACATTATTTACTACAGGAAAAACTATTTTTCTGCTTAAAATGTTGTTCCGTCTGTACCTATAATTCTTCCCAATAATGTGGGTACTTGTGTAGATTGTTGGGTCACCAGGCCGGCAGTTTGTATAGAAAGCTAGGAACCTGCTTATCTGTGTCCATCGTCTCCCCTATCTTATTATATTTACAAGTATATTGGTTAATGAAATAATGCTAATTACAGTATTCAGTTATTAGTCTTCGCTATGCTGTGGCTTGCAATTAAACATTATTTTATCACTTATCTGTTCTGGCAAGCGGTACCTATTGCGCAATGCTTGTTAGCCGAGTGGGCAAGTATTTCGGTGGACAAAAAATCGGTGACCCAACCACCTACACACTACCCATAATATGTAAGTATTAATACTAACGCTGGCTGCATATAGACTACAATGATAGGCCTACACATATTCATAGCTTCTAAACGCTTTTCTAGTCTGCGGGCCTAAGTTTTCTCCTTAATTTTTTTTTTCCAATTTTCTATTACCATCATAACCTAACCTAGATTAAGCCTCCCCACCTAACTTAACTTAGTATGCTATGACTTTACCTACCAGGGGGCTATAACCTCCCTTAAGCCCCAAGGGGGCCATGTCCTTACCTTAACTTAGTATTTTTCTGTATTGCGGTGTGTATATGAGGATATACAATACAGTCTGATGGGCTTAGTAGTGGAAAATGAAAGGATTAATAAAGGGGATTATTTTCCATGGCTCAAAATTAGTCTTTTCTAAAAAGGAATAAGAATGTGTCGATAGTCAGAAACAGTAGGAACAATAGCTTCCTTTCTTAGTCTTTTGAGTTGCAAAATTTCTTGTGGCACCTGTGGAAAATAATGTTTTTCAATTAACATACAGCAACTACCACAGTTCTGCCACTTAATATATGATTAGGCAACAACTTATCAGTAGCTTTTTCATGTATAAAACAAATATAAATGACCTTATATTAGGAATAATTGCAACTGGGGCACAGGAACATCCAACTGTAACAAGATTAGGAAATAACTGAATGAAAATAAAGATGATGGAGTTGGTGCCATAGTGAAAGTAGGTGATTGGCTAAAGGAAATAATGTGATAATGAAAAGGCACTGATTGGTCATTTAGATGATGATTGAAGTGGCAGCCCAGTTTGAATCATAATAGAAATTTGAAAGGTAAAAGTAATTATTTTATGCAAAACACTTTTTCATTTGCAATAAGTTACTAGTAAGAAAGTGTTACGATAAGAAGGGTATCGAGGATCAGATTATTATGCCTATCTCTATGTGTAAGTGAGTGGTGTAAGGGTAAATATATAACAAAAGGGCCTCAATTTACAAACATTCGGGGATATAAACATAAATCCAGTGAAAATAACAAATATAAGATAAAGAAATAAAGTACTGTAATAAAACAATATTATGTACTTTATTACAGTAAGCAAAATGACATTTGGAATAACCTGTTATTTATTTCATATGAAACCAGACTGTTTGTTGACTTTTGCAGGCGGAAATCATAGGCATGGGATTCAGGTTGGGGCTACCCTAGGCCAAAATTTAACAAAATTCAACTGATAAATAATTTGACATACAAAGAGCTTCTTGGAACCAAATAAGTTTGTAAGTGAAAGACCTTCTGTACTCAATAATTTGGTTGGGAACCTCATTTGGGTTGGAGAAAAGAGAAAAAAAGTGAAATACAAGGATGCATACTGACTTAACCTGAACATAACAGTACAGTATATATGTACTCTAACACTGCCTCCACATATGATGAAATACAGTATACATTCTTATCCTCCCAATACTCTTCTGACTGAATCACTTTCTTGGATGTAACTTTTATTGCAGATGAACAGTATATGCTCAAAATAGTTATTTCAATTTCCCATTTTCTCATATCATCAGAACCTTAATGACCAATCATCTCCCTTTTTATTTTCACATAATACTTTTGGCTAATCACCTACCATCATTTTGGCTAATCACCTACCATCATTTTGGCTCATCACCTACCATCATTTTGGCTCTTGCTCTACAGTACTCTCACTGCCTGACGATTTCAAACCGACTGCGGTCTTTTGCTCCTGGCCTACTTTGTACTTTTTCCGTTTTGACTGACTCAGTCTTATAATAGCATTGTCTCTCATCCCATGTGCATTTCCCCACTACAGCACTCTTTGTGCAGAATCACATTGTGATGTAAAAAAACCTGTACATGTTCAGTTTGTTTATAGTGGTTTTAGTGTAATGTGTGATACATACATTACGCTACCCATCATGCCAAACAGTCGACGGCTCAAGAGTTGCATCATGCTTCAGACTTACTGTGTAGAACTTCTTACGTAAATGGTTAGTGGTGTTGTACTGAAATTTTTTCTGTTAATATTTATTGTGTAAGTATATTCACTGTATATTAGTGTTTTGTTATATTAACTACTGTACAGTACTGTATACAAAATACCATACTTTACAGTAGTAAAGTATAGATGCATAGCCTACGTGTACAGTGAGTTGGAACGGTGCGAGTTGACCTGCCGAAAACAGCGATCACTTATAAAGGTTACCTTAGCCAATTAAGCTGTACTGTAGTGAGAGTACTGTACATATATTACAGTAATACAGTCAGCTCCCATTATTCGTGGGGTTAGGTAACGTAGACAGGGGCAAAAATCAAGAATCCTTGAATGCTTTATGCCCCAAGGTGGGTTAACTAATCTACCAACTCACTGCTAATTGGCTACACGCGGTAGCCTAACACTCTAGGTAACACACTACTGTACTATATTGCTTTTACATGGTTTTTATCACAGTATAAGTATTGTTTTTAAATATTTAACTTAGCCGGTGAATATATAATAGCTGCTACTCAGCGGCTCGACAGAAAACACACTAAAAAACTCGCGAGCGATCGCTATGAAGGTTGCGGGTGTGACCACCAGCGCCAACTATCGGCCAGATACCACTCTTGCATGTAAACAAACCCTTCAATTCTTCTCTGTCGACCTTGATGACAAGACGTATCAATACTCGCTGTAGAACCTGGAGTTTTCTCAACATATTTGGTGAAGTACTTCATTTTGGTTTGAGCTTTCGCAGTGCAGGTGTTTTATCTTCATCTTAAATCTTGAACTCATTTTTGGATAGATTTAATTTTTGATGACAAGAGAGAGAGTATGGACTTTCTTTGACTTTTAAATGGCCGACCCTTCCCTTAGACGGAAGTGTGTTTTAGGCTTTTAGCAATTATCTTATCACGTTATAAATTAATTATAGATTTTCCTCTATATATTTTATATCTCAACCGCCTTTATTAGGCCTCTTCGATTAGCTTTCCATTTATAATAAACATCAAAATAAATTTTTCAATATTAAACTTACCCGGTGATCATATAGCTGTCAGCTCTGCTGCCCGACAGAAAAACCCAAGGACAAAATACGCCAGCGATCGCTATACAGGTGGGGGTGTACATCATCAGCGCCATCTGTCGAGCAGGTACTAAGTACTCCAATGTCAACAAAGAACCAATTTTCTCTCTGTCGTGCCACCGGCAAGACCTACTAAATACGCTCTTGTTTTCTGGATTGATTTTCACGTTATTTGGTGAAGTATTCATTTCTGGTTATTAGCTATCGCTGTGCAGAAGTTATCTTCAATACTTCCTTGCATTCTTTTATTGAATTTTGGATTATTTGTTGACGACTTGGATAGATTTTGAATTCCCCCTTTGACTAATTCAAGATGTCTGACCCTTCTCAAGTCCCCAAGTACAGGAAGTGTAGCGCTAGGGACTGTTCAAGGCGTCTTCCGAAGGCCTCTATCGATCCTCACACCATTTGTTCCAATTGTAGGGGTAAAGCCTGTCAATTGGAAGATCGATGTGAGGAATGCGTTGGGCTTTCGGAATTCGATTTTCAAGAATTCCTGAAATATGCACGTAGGCTAGAGAGAGATAGAGTAAGGAGGAGTTCGTCTCGCTCAGTTGATTTGTCCTCTCCCCATGCCCCACAACCTATTCCTTCCCCTGTAGTGGTTGCACCCGACCCCCCTGCTAGCTCTCATCAACCTTCGATGGCAGATATGATGCGTGCCATCCAGGCTCTGGGTGAGAGAGTCGAGTCATTGGCGAATGACCGTAATCAACTCATGGCTGACGTCAGGGAGTTGAAAGGTAAAAGTGCAGTGGGAAGTGAAGTGAGTGTGAGTGCAGTGAAAAGTGTCAGTGTTACGCATGAGGGTGCGTCTGTTCGTGCCTGTCGTCCTCCCAGTCCGGGACCTCTTGCAAGCTCCCAAGCCCAGGGGAGAAGCAATGTCGTACGACCAAAGGGTTCGACAGGCTTTAATCAGCGGACAGACGTTCCCTCCGTGGTTTCGGACGTATCTTGCCTAGATCGTCCCACCCACAAGAAGACGAGTGAGCCCGTTCATTCCTCGTCTGCGGAAGAGGTTTCACGCCAGAAACGATGGACCAAGGTCTCACGGCCTCTTAAACGCAAGGTCCCTTCCGAGCAAGTCCAACGGCCCAGGTGTAGCCACTGGGTCAGTTCGGACTCGCTGCAGTCCTCCGACGACTGCACACCTCCTATGAGAGGCAAAGCGGTACCGCAACAGGCAGTAACTCCGTCTGTTGCCGCACCAGCTGCTGTAGACCCTAAGTGGTCTTTGCTACAGTCTATGCAGACTCAGTTAGCTTCCTTCATGCAGGAGTATCGTGCGGAGAAGGTTGACGCTGCACCCGTTAGCCTACAACCAACCACGGTTGTGCGCCCAGCAGACGCTGAGGCTTCCTGCTCCCGCACTCCAGTTGTGAGAGCTCCACCACCCATGCGCAGTCGACCCTGCCAGACGCATGTTGACGTTCACCGACGCACGGAACCCTCCGTTGACGTTCGTGTGCTACCACAACAACAGGAGGGTGGAGTTAAGTTGCCGTGTTTTGACGCGGTGCGTCAGCCTCCGCAAACCACGGTGGTCTCCACTATCCGACCACAGTCAGGAGTAGACGCTTTGCGTCCCCACTCAGCTATGGTTGTTGCCAGTTCTCAGACTGACCAACAGTTCCATGATGTTGGGTCTAGTGCAGCCACGCATGCACCCGTGCTGCCGGACTCAGCCGACCAGCTTTTACCTACTCCTTTGCCGCTTCCTCCTCAACATTCAGACGATGGAATCTCTGATGATGACGACGCTGCACATCTTGACGACCAACACTCGGACATCGACGAACCCAAGACCACGCCTCCCTCCTTAGACTTTAGGAAAGTGCTTGCGCTGTTCAAGGATTTATATCCGGATCAGTTTGTGTCTGCAGCACCACGCTCACCTCCCTCTGAGTTCGCTTTAGGCATGCAGTCAGCAGCACCTGCCTTTACGAAGCTCGTACTCGCTCGCTCGTCCAAGAGAGCTTTAAGGGTACTGGGAGAGTGGTTGCAGTCCAAAAAGCAACTTGGGAAGACAACCTTCATGTTTCCCCCGGCCAAGCTTGCTTCCAGATCTAGCGTCTGGTATGCCACGGGAGAAGTTCTCGGCTTGGGAGTTCCTGCCTCTGCCCAGGGCGACTTCTCAAGTCTGGTAGACTCTCCCCGCAGGCTGGCTATGAGACGCTCCAAGATTTGCTGGACTCCTTCGGATATGGACCATCTTATGAAAGGAGTTTTCCGTGCATTCGAAGTCTTTAACTTCTTGGACTGGTGTTTGGGAGCGTTGAGCAGGAAGACCTCCCCTTCTGATAAGGAAACTTCCATGCTCATTATGTCCTGCATGGACAAAGCCATACGGGATGGTTCTAGTGAGCTTGCGGCTTCTTTCGTGTCCGGGGTCCTCAAGAAGCGGGATCACCTTTGCTCCTTCTTGTCAGCTGGAGTCACCCCATGTCAAAAGTCGGAGCTTATGTTTGCTCCTCTCTCGAAGTGCCTCTTCCCTGAGGAGTTGATCAAGGAGATTGCCGCCTCCTTGATCCAGAAAGACACTCATGACCTGGTTGCGTCATCCGCACGCAAAGCCACCCCTTTGCCATCTGTGCCTAGACCCAGGTTGGACACTCCAGCATCAAGATTCATTCCGCCCTTTCGTGGCAGAGCCGCCAGCAGAGGAGGTGCTCGTGCCGAAGGTCAACGCGGGAGCAAGAAGACGGGTTCCAAGTCCTTTAAAGGCAGAGTCTGACTGCCACCTTCTTCAGACAGCAGTGGGAGCCAGGCTCAAGAACTACTGGCAGGCCTGGGAGAACAGGGGCGCAGACGCACAATCTGTGAAGTTACTCAGAGAGGGGTACAAGATTCCATTCTTGAGCAAGCCCCCTCTAGCAACAACTCCCATCGACCTCTCTCCCAGGTACAGAGAGGAGGACAAGAGACTAGCTTTGCAGCAAGAGGTGTCTCTCTTACTACAAAAGGGAGCGGTAGTCAAAGTCCGGGACCATCAATCCCCGGGCTTCTACAACCGCCTCTTCTTAGTGGCGAAGAAGACAGGCGGGTGGAGACCGGTGCTAGACGTCAGTGCCCTGAATGTCTTTGTCACAAAGCAGACGTTCACCATGGAGACGACAAAGTCGGTTCTAGCATCGGTCAGGAAGGAAGACTGGATGGTCTCGTTGGACCTAAAGGACGCTTACTTTCACGTCCCCATCCACCCAGATTCCCAACCTTTTCTAAGGTTCGTTTTCGGGAAGGTGGTATACCAGTTTCAAGCCCTGTGCTTTGGCCTAACCACGGCTCCTCTTGTTTTTACGAAACTGATGAGGAATATTGCCAAATTCCTGCATTTAGCAGACATCAGAGCCTCCCTCTATTTGGACGACTGGCTTTTAAGAGCTTCGTCAAGTCGTCGCTGTCTGGAGAATCTAAAATGGACTCTGGAACTGACCAAGGAATTGGGTCTCCTGGTCAATATGGAAAAGTCCCAACTCGTCCCATCCCAGACTATAGTGTACCTAGGTATGGAGATTCAGAGTCAAGCTTTTCGGGCTTTTCCGTCGGCCCCCAGAATCAGTCAAGCCCAAGAATGCATCCAGAACATGCTGAAGAAGGACCGATGTTCAGTCAGACAGTGGATGAGTCTGATAGGGACGCTTTCATCACTGGAACAGTTCATCGCGTTAGGGAGACTCCACCTCCGACCCCTTCAATTTCACCTAGCTGTTCACTGGAGAAAGGACAAGACGCTAGAAGTGGTCTCGATTCCTATTTCCGAGAAGATGAAGTCTGCACTGACTTGGTGGAAGAACAACATTCTCCTCAGAGAGGGTCTGCCACTGGCTGTTCAGACCCCCAACCACATTCTCTTCTCGGACGCATCGGACACGGGCTGGGGTGCGACATTGGACGGTCGGGAATGCTCGGGCACGTGGAATGCGGATCAAAGATCGTTACACATCAACTGCAAGGAGCTACTGGCAGTTCATCTGGCCTTGAGAAGCTTCAAGTCCCTCCTTCTAGGCAAGGTGGTGGAGGTGAACTCCGACAACACCACAGCCTTGGCGTACATCTCCAAGCAAGGAGGGACTCATTCGAGGACGTTGTACGAGATCGCAAGGGACCTCCTCACCTGGTCAAGAGATCGAAACATTTCGATAGTAACGAGGTTCATTCAAGGCAGCATGAATGTCACGGCAGACCGCCTCAGCCGGAAGGGTCAGATCATCCCAACAGAGTGGACCCTTCACAAGAATGTATGCAAGAGACTATGGGCCTTGTGGGGTCAGCCTACCATAGATCTATTTGCAACCTCGATGACCAAGAGGCTCCCAGTTTATTGCTCACCGATCCCGGACCCAGCAGCAGTTCACATAGATGCCTTTCTTCTGGATTGGTCCCATCTAGACGTTTATGCATTCCCCCCGTTCAAGATTGTCAACAGAGTACTGCAGAAGTTCGCCTCTCACGAAGGGACAAGGTTGACGTTGGTTGCTCCCCTCTGGCCCGCGAGAGAATGGTTCACTGAGGTACTGCAATGGCTAGTAGACGTTCCCAGAACACTTCCTCTAAGAGTGGACCTTCTGCGTCAGCCGCACGTAAAGAAGTTACACCCAAGCCTCCACGCTCTTCGTCTGACTGCCTTCAGACTATCGAAAGACTCTCGAGAGCTAGAGGCTTTTCGAAGGAGGCAGCCAGAGCGATTGCTAGAGCAAGGAGGACATCCACTCTTAAAGTCTACCAGTCGAAGTGGGAAGTCTTCCGAAGCTGGTGCAAGTCGGTCTCAGTATCCTCAACCAGTACCTCTGTAACTCAGATAGCTGACTTCCTTTTATACCTAAGGAAGGAAAGATCTCTTTCAGCTCCCACGATCAAGGGTTACAGAAGCATGTTGGCAGCAGTCATCCGTCACAGAGGCTTAGATCTTTCCAACAACAAAGATCTACAGGACCTCCTTAAGTCTTTTGAGACCTCGAAGGAGCGTCGGTTGGCCACACCAGGTTGGAACTTAGACGTGGTACTAAGATTCCTTATGTCAGAAAGGTTCGAACCACTTCAATCAGCCTCTTTTAAAGATCTCACTTTGAAGACCCTTTTCCTCGTCTGCTTGGCAACAGCTAAAAGAGTCAGTGAGATACACGCCTTCAGCAGGAACATTGGATTTACATCTGAAACGGCTACATGTTCCTTACAGCTCGGTTTTTTAGCCAAAAACGAACTTCCTTCTCGTCCTTGGCCCAAATCGTTCGATATTCCAAGCCTGTCTAATTTGGTTGGAAATGAACAAGAAAGAGTCCTATGCCCTGTAAGAGCTCTTAAGTACTATTTGAGACGTACCAGACCATTAAGAGGACAGTCAGAAGCTTTATGGTGCGCCATTAAGAAACCTTCTTTACCCATGTCGAAGAATGCAGTTTCTTATTATATCAGACTTTTGATTCGAGAAGCTCATTCCCATCTGAATGAGGAAGACCTTGCTTTGCTGAAGGTAAGGACACATGAAGTTAGAGCTGTCGCAACTTCAGTGGCCTTCAAACAAAACAGATCTCTGCAGAGTGTAATGGATGCAACCTATTGGAGAAGCAAGTCAGTGTTCGCATCATTTTACCTTAAAGATGTCCAGTCTCTTTACGAGAACTGCTACACCCTGGGACCATTCGTAGCAGCGAGTGCAGTAGTGGGTGAGGGCTCAACCACTACATTCCCATAATCCCATAACCTTTTTAATCTTTCTCTTGAAATGTTTTTATTGTTGTTTTTTGGGTTGTACGGAAGGCTAAGAAGCCTTTCGCATCCTGGTTGATTTCGCGGGTGGTCAAATTCTTTTCTTGAGAAGCGCCTAGATTAGAGGTTTTGATGAGGTCCTTTAGTATGGGTTGCAACCCTTCATACTTCAGCTCCTAGGAGTCGCTCAGCATCCTATGAGGATCGCGAGGCTCAGTAAGGAAGACGTACTTAAAAAGGCAGAGTAATTGTTCAAGTCGACTTCCTTATCAGGTACTTATTAATTTTATGTTTGTTATTTTGAATAACTGCTAAAATGAAATACAAAATACTTAGCTCTTAATGTTAACACATATTGCTGGTCTCTACCCACCCCCCTGGGTGTGAATCAGCTATATGATCACCGGGTAAGTTTAATATTGAAAAATGTTATTTTCATTAGTAAAATAAATTTTTGAATATACTTACCCGGTGATCATAGATTAAAGGACCCTCCCTTCCTCCCCAATAGAGACCCAGTGGACCGAGGAGAAAATTGGTTCTTTGTTGACATTGGAGTACTTAGTACCTGCTCGACAGATGGCGCTGATGATGTACACCCCCACCTGTATAGCGATCACTGGCGTATTTTGTCCTTAGGTTTTTCTGTCGGGCAGCAGAGCTGACAGCTATATGATCACCGGGTAAGTATATTCAAAAATTTATTTTACTAATGAAAATAACATTTTAATGATTTGTTTATATGCGACCTTTCCTGAGAGTAGGCGGTCCTAACTTGGAAACCGAAGTTAAACAACGTTGAGCCCTTTTCAATCGTAAATAACTTTTACAGAGCAAATGATTTAAAACTTATTAAATGAAATTTTTTTTAGTAAATATTTTATGAAAGTTTTTTCTTTGAATAGTCTTCGTACTGTTTCAAAGATGAACTAACGTTTAGTTTATTTATGCTACGCAGTTTGCGCTCTATCGTTACGATAGAGAGAGAGAGTATCACGGTTTCACTTTGCAGAAAGAGTAAATCGATTCTGACGTTTTGTTCATTTTTCTTTCAAAGCTTAAATGTTTTAAATACTATTTTTCAATATTAAACTTACCCGATGATCATATAGCTGTCAGCTCTGCTGCCCGACAGAAAAAACCTACGGACGGAATACGCCAGCGATCGCTTTACAGGTGGGGGTGTACATCAACAGCGCCATCTGTCGAGCAGGTACTCAAGTACTCGATGTCAACACAGAACCAATTTTCTCTCTGTCGTGCCACCGGCAAGACCTACTGAATACGCTCTTGTTTTCTGGATTGATTTTCACGTTATTTGGTGAAGTATTCATTTCTGGTTATTAGCTATCGCTGTGCAGAAGTTATCTTCAATACTTCCTTGCATTCTTTTTTGGATTTTGGATTATTTGTTGACGACTTGGATAGATTTTGAATTTCCCCCTTTGACTAATTCAAGATGTCTGACCCTTCTCAAGTCCCCAAGTACAGGAAATGTAGCGCTAGGGACTGTTCAAGGCGTCTTCCGAAGGCCTCTATCGATCCGCACACCGTTTGTTCCAATTGTAGGGGTAAAGCCTGTCAATTGGAAGATCGATGTGAGGAATGCGCTGGGCTTTCGGAATTCGGGTTTCAAGAATTCCTGAAATATGCACGTAGGCTAGAGAAGGATAGGATCAGGAGGAGTTCGTCTCGCTCAATTGATTTTTTCCCCATGCCCCTCAACCTATTCCTTCCCCTGTAGTGGTTGCACCCGACCCCCCTGCTAGCTCTCATCAACCTTCAATGGCAGATATGATGCGTGCCATCCAGGCTCTAGGTGAGAGAGTCGAGTCATTGGCGAATGACCGTAATCAACTCATGGCTGACGTCAGAGAGTTGAAAGGTAAAAGTGCAGTGGGAAGTGAAGTGAGTGTCAGTGCAGTGAAAAGTGTCAGTGTTACGCATGAGGGTGCGTCTGTTCGTGCCTGTCGTCCTCCCAGTCCGGGACCTCTTGCAAGCTCCCAAGCCCAGGGGAGAAGCAATGTCGTACGACCAAAGGGTTCGACAGGCTTTAATCAGCGGACAGACGTACCCTCCGTGGTTTCGGACGTATCTTACCTAGATCGTCCCACCCACAAGAAGACGAGTGAGCCCGTTCATTCCTCGTCTGCGGAAGAGGTTTCTCGACAGAAACGATGGACCAAGGTCTCACGGCCTCTTAAACGTAAGGTCCCTTCCGAGCTAGTCCAACGGCCCAGGTGTAGCCACTGGGTCAGTTCGGACTCGCTGCAGTCCTCCGACGACTGCACACCTCCTAAGAGAGGCAAAGTGGTACCGCAACAGGCAGTAACTCCGTCTGTTGCCGCACCCGCTGTTTTAGACCCTCAGTCACAACGGACAGTAACTCCGTCTGTTGCCGCTTTTGTAGACCCTAAGTGGTCTTTGCTGCAGTCTATGCAGACTCAGTTAGCTGCTGTTATGCAGGAGTTTCGTGCGGAGAAGGTTGACGCTGCACCCGTTAGCCTACAACCTGCCACGGTTGTGCGCCCAGCAGACGCTGAGGCTGCCTGCTCCCACACTCCAGCTGTGAGAGCTCCTCCACCCATGCGCAGTCGACCCTGCCAGACGCATGCTGACGTTCACAGACGCACGGAACCCTCCGTTGCCGTGCGTGAGCTACCACAACAACAGGAGGGTGGAGTTTGGCTGCCGTGTTTTGACGCGGTGCGTCAGCCTCCGCAACCCACGGTGGTCTCCGCTATCCTTCCACAGTCGGGAGTAGACGCTTTGCGCACCCACTCAGCTTTGGTTGTTGCCAGTTCTCAGACTGACCAACAGTGGCATGATGTTGGGTCCAGTGCAGCCACGCATGCACCCGTGCTGCCGGACTCAGCCGTCCAGCCCACTCCGTTGCCTCTTCCTCCTCAACATTCAGACGATGGTATCTCTGATGATGACGAAGCTGCACATCTTGACGACCAACACTCGGACATCGAAGAACCCAAGACCACGCCTCCCTCCTTAGACTTTAGGAAAGTGCTTGCGCTGTTCAAGGATTTATATCCGGATCAGTTTGTGTCTGCAGCACCTGCCTTTACGAAGCTCGTACTCGCTCGCTCGTCCAAGAGAGCTTTAAGGGTACTGGGAGAGTGGTTGCAGTCCAAGAAGCAACTTGGGAAGACATCCTTCATGTTTCCCCTGGTCAAGCTTGCTTCCAGATCTAGCGTCTGGTATGCCACGGGAGAAGTTCTCGGCTTGGGAGTTCCTGCCTCTGCCCAGGGCGACTTCTCAAGTCTGGTAGACTCTCCCCGCAGGCTGGCTATGAGACGCTCCAAGATTTGCTGGACTCCTTCGGATATGGACCATCTTATGAAGGGAGTTTTCCGCGCATTCGAAGTCTTTAACTTCTTGGACTGGTGTTTGGGAGCGTTGAGCAGGAAGACCTCCCCTTCTGATAAGGAAACTTCCATGCTCATCATGTCCTGCATGGACAAAGCCATACGGGATGGTTCTAGTGAGCTTGCGGCTTCTTTCGTGTCTGGGGTCCTCAAGAAGCGAGATCACCTTTGCTCCTTCTTGTCAGCTGGAGTCACCCCATGTCAAAAGTCGGAGCTTATGTTTGCTCCACTCTCGAAGTGTCTCTTCCCTGAAGAGTTGATCAAGGAGATTGCTGCCTCCTTGATCCAGAAAGACACCCATGACCTGGTGGCGTCATCCGCACGCAAAGCCACCCCTTTGCCCTCCGTACCTAGACCCAGGATGGACACTCCAGCGTCAAGGTTCATTCCGCCCTTTCGTGGCAGAGCCTCCAGCAGAGGAGGTGCTCGTGCCGGAAGTCAACGTGGGAGTAAGAAGAAGGGTTCCAAGTCCTCTAGAGGCAGAGTCTGACTGCCACCTTCTTCAGACAGCAGTGGGAGCCAGGCTCAAGAGCTTCTGGCAGGCCTGGGAGAACAGGGGTGCAGACGCACAGTCTGTGAAGTTACTCAGGGAGGGGTACAAGATTCCATTCTTACGCAAGCCCCATCTAGCAACAACTCCCATCGACCTCTCTCCCAGGTACAGAGAGGAGGACAAGAGACTAGCTTTACAGCAAGAGGTGTCTCTCTTACTACAAAAGGGAGCGGTAGTCATAGTCCGGGACCATCAATCCCCGGGCTTCTACAACCGCCTCTTCTTAGTGCCGAAGAAGACAGGAGGGTGGAGACCGGTGCTAGACGTCAGTTCTCTGAATGTCTTTGTCACAAAGCAGACGTTCACCATGGAGACGACAAAGTCGGTTCTAGCATCGGTCAGGAAGGAAGACTGGATGGTCTCGTTAGACCTAAAGGACGCTTACTTTCACGTCCCCATCCACCCAGATTCCCAACCTTTTCTAAGGTTCGTTTTCGGGAAGGTTGTATACCAGTTCCAACCCCTGTGCTTTGGCCTAAGCACGGCACCTCTAGTTTTTACCAAACTGATGAGGAATATTGCCAAATTCCTGCATTTAGCAAACATCAGAGCCTCCCTCTATTTGGACGACTGGCTTTTAAGAGCTGCGTCAAGTCGTCGCTGTCTGGAGAATCTACAGTGGACTCTAGATCTGACCAAGGAATTGGGTCTCCTGGTCAATATAGAAAAGTCCCAACTCGTTCCATCCCAAACTATAGTATACCTAGGAATGGAGATTCAGAGTCAAGCTTTTCGGGCTTTTCCGTCGGCCCCCAGAATCAGTCAAGCCCAAGAATGCATCCAGTCCATGCTGAAGAAGGACCGATGTTCAGTCAGGCAGTGGATGAGTCTGATAGGGACGCTTTCATCACTGGACCAGTTCATCGCGTTAGGGAGACTCCACCTCCGCCCCCTTCAATTTCACTTAGCTGCTCACTGGAGAAAGGACAAGACGCTAGAAGCGGTCTCGGTTCCTATTTCCGAGAAGATGAAGTCTGCACTGACTTGGTGGAAGAACAACATTCTCCTCAGGGAGGGTCTGCCACTGGCTGTTCAGACCCCCGACCACCTTCTCTTCTCGGACGCATCGGACACGGGCTGGGGTGCGACATTGGACGGTCGGGAATGCTCGGGCACGTGGAATGCGGTTCAAAGCGAGTTGCACATCAACTGCAAGGAGCTACTGGCAGTTCATCTGGCCTTGAGAAGCTTCAAGTCCCTCCTTCTAGGCAAGGTGGTGGAGGTGAACTCCGACAACACCACAGCCCTGGCGTACATCTCCAAGCAAGGAGGGACTCATTCGATGATGTTGTACGAGATCGCAAGGGACCTCCTCACCTGGTCAAGAGATCGAAACATATCCCTAGTAACGAGGTTCATTCAAGGCGACATGAATGTCATGGCAGACCGCCTCAGCCGGAAGGGTCAAGTCATCCCAACAGAGTGGACCCTTCACAAGAATGTATGCAACAGACTATGGGCATTGTGGGGCCAGCCCACCATAGATCTGTTCGCAACCTCGATGACCAAGAGGCTCCCAATTTATTCTTCACCGATTCCGGACCCAGCAGCAGTTCACATAGATGCCTTTCTTCTGGATTGGTCCCATCTAGACCTTTATGCATTCCCCCCGTTCAAGATTGTCAACAGAGTACTGCAGAAATTCGCCTCTCACGAAGGGACAAGGTTGACGTTGGTTGCTCCCCTCTGGCCCGCGAGAGAATGGTTCACCGAGGTACTGCAATGGCTAGTAGACGTTACCAGAACACTTCCTCTAAGAGTGGACCTTCTGCGTCAGCCGCATGTAAAGAAGGTACACCCAAGCCTCCACGCTCTTCGTCTGACTGCCTTCAGACTATCGAAAGACTCTCGAGAGCTAGAGGCTTTTCGAAGGAGGCAGCCAGAGCGATTGCTAGAGCTAGGAGGACATCCACTCTCAAAGTCTACCAGTCGAAGTGGGAAGTCTTCCGAAGCTGGTGCAAGTCCAAATCAGTATCCTCAACCAGTACCTCTGTAACTCAGATAGCTGACTTCCTTTTATACCTAAGGAAGGAAAGATCCCTTTCAGCTCCCACGATCAAGGGTTACAGAAGCATGTTGGCAGCAGTCTTCCGTCACAGAGGCTTAGATCTTTCCAACAACAAAGATCTACAGGACCTCCTTAAGTCTTTTGAGACCTCGAAGGAGCGTCGGTTGGCCACACCAGGTTGGAACTTAGACGTGGTACTAAGGTTCCTTATGTCAGCAAGGTTCGAACCACTTCAATCAGCCTCTTTAAAAGATCTCACTTTGAAAACTCTTTTCCTCGTCTACTTAGCAACAGCTAAAAGAGTCAGTGAGATACACGCCTTCAGCAGGAACATTGGATTTACATCTGAAACGGCTACATGTTCCTTACAGCTTGGTTTTTTAGCCAAAAACAAACTTCCTTCTCGTCCTTGGCCCAAATCGTTCGATATTCCAAGCCTTGCTAATTTGGTTGGAAATGAACAAGAAAGAGTACTATGCCCGGTAAGAGCTCTTAAGTACTATTTGAAACGGACTAAGCCATTACGGGGACAATCAGAAGCCTTATGGTGCGCCATTAAGAAACCTTCTTTACCAATGTCGAAGAATGCGGTTTCTTATTATATCAGACTTTTAATTCGAGAAGCTCATTCCCATCTGAATGAGGAGGACTATGCTTTGCTGAAGGTAAGGACACATGAAGTTAGAGCTGTCGCAACTTCAGTGGCCTTCAAACAAAACAGATCTCTGCAGAGTGTAATGGATGCAACCTATTGGAGAAGCAAGTCAGTGTTCGCATCATTTTACCTTAAAGATGTCCAGTCTCTTTACGAGAACAGCTACACCCTGGGACCATTCGTAGCAGCGAGTGCAGTAGTGGGTGAGGGCTCAACCACTACATTCCCATAATCCCATAACCATTTTAATCTTTCTCTTGAAATGCTTTTTATTGTTGTTTTTGGGTTGTCCGGAAGGCTAAGAAGCCTTTCGCATCCTGGTTGATTTGGCGGGTGGTCAAATTCTTTCTTGAGAAGCGCCTAGATTAGAGGTTTTGATGAGGTCCTTTAGTATGGGTTGCAGCCCTTCATACTTCAGCTCCTAGGAGTCGCTCAGCATCCTGTGAGGATCGCGAGGCTCAGTAAGGAAGACGTACTTAAAAAGCCAGAGTAATTGTTCAAGTCGACTTCCTTACCAGGTACTTATTAATTTTATGTTTGTTATTTTGAATAACTGCTAAAATGAAATACGGAATACTTAGCTCTTAATGTTAACATATATGCTGGTCTCTACCCACCCCCCTGGGTGTGAATCAGCTATATGATCATCGGGTAAGTTTAATATTGAAAAATGTTATTTTCATTAGTAAAATAAATTTTTGAATATACTTACCCGATGATCATAAATTAAAGGACCCACCCTTCCTCCCCAATAGAGACCCAGTGGACCGAGGAGAAAATTGGTTCTGTGTTGACATCGAGTACGTGAGTACCTGCTCGACAGATGGCGCTGTTGATGTACACCCCCACCTGTATAGCGATCGCTGGCGTATTCCGTCCGTAGGTTTTTTCTGTCGGGCAGCAGAGCTGACAGCTATATGATCATCGGGTAAATATATTCAAAAATTTATTTTACTAATGAAAATAACATTTTAAACGAACTTTTTAATTGAAAAACCTTTCAGTTTTTTCCTTTGGTCAAATAACCTGTTTATTGACGAAAGGTAAGTGGGCTCTTCTCTTCGGTGCGAAATCAAGAGAGAGAGAGAGAGAGAGAGATAGAGACGGAGAGAGAGAGAGGAGAGAGAATGTTCCGATCTTTATTCTCGTCCCAAGCGAGTAACATTGTTCTCGAGTTACTCTCGTCCCTAGTCTCTGTACGGGGAGAAAGGATAAAACGTTTTTAGTTTTTATTCTCGTCCCAAGGCACTGTACGGTGAGAGATTGAAAACGTAGTTTTGAATGAACTAGTGTTTAGTCTCTTTCCCAGCCACTGATCTTTTTATCTTAAAAGATGTTTACTGTTTTTTGCTTGTATTAATGTGCTTACATTATACGACTGATTTCGCAATTATAACCTTTTGATGAGGGTAGAATTGCGTGCTTCAGGTAGAAATCAGTTTTATTCATACCTAATGTGAATTGTTAAAAAATTCGATTTCAGTGAAATAAGTGCAAAACAGAAAATCGTAGTGATAAAGTGATATTGCGCAAAGTGTTATCAGTGTTGCGACCGAGGGTTCGTCTGTTCGTGCCTGTCGTTCGCCTAGTCCGGGACCTCTTGCAAGCTCCCAAGCCCAGGGGAGAAGTAATGTCGTACGACTTATGGGTTCGAGAGGCCTTGATCAGCGAACAGACGTTCCCTCTATGGTATCAGGCGTATATCACCAAGATCACCCCTACCATTAGGCGAGAGAGACGATTTTCTCCTCGTCATCCGAAGGCTTTTCGCATAAGAAACCGTTGAACAAGGTTTCGAGGCCCTTTAAGCGAAAGTCAGTCCTTTCAGGACAGGTCCAGCGTCCTGGTTTTAACTATTAGGACAGCTCTGACCCTATGCAGTCATCGGAAGACTGCTCGCCACCTAAACAAAAGCGTAACACAGGCTCCGAGAGTCTTTTTGTAGGCAAGGTTTTGCAGTCACAGACGTTACCCTCGTCTCTTACCGCAACCATTCCCGTTGATCCTAAAATGGGTTGTACGGCAAGACATGCAGAATAAGCTTGCCTCTCTTATGGAAGACTATTCTGCCGATAAGGTTCACGTTGATCCTAGCCGTTTATCTCATCGAGATCCTGGCCTTCAGCCGCCCAAACGAACCTTTGTGCGTCCTGTTGACGTTGGCGTAGCTAAGTCACGTCAGTCACGATGCGGTCACGTGTTGATGTTCAGCCGCATTTGGACGTTAGGCCGCTTCCTAATGCTCCTGTTGACGTTCAGGACGTTCGCCAACCAGCGGAGTTGACGTGTTTTGACGCTGAGCGTCAACTACCGCAGTCTAGAGTTGTTTTGACTGCTCAGTCTAGGCAGTCAAAACAGTCTCGAGTGAACGCCGAGCGTCCTCCCGCACCTGTTGTTATTGACAGTTCACAGACTGTTAAGCAGTTACATGACGTTGCGTCCTGGTCCGCTACTAATGCACCAGTGCGTGTGGACTCTGCTTGTAAAGCATTGCCACCACGTTAGGTCTCTCCCTTGCTTGAGACTCTGCTATTGTCGGACAAGGTTCCTTCAGATGAGGAAGTTGCTGTTCCCCCTCCTACTGATATTCCCTTGAGGACTCTGTCAGACGGAAAGGAGCCTAAAGCTGCTTAGCCCTCTATGGACTTTAAATAAATCATGCTGATTTTTAAGGATCTTTGGCCGGATCTTTTTGTAACTGCTGCTCCTCGTTCGCCTAAACGTCAGAGTTTACACTAGGCCTAGCTACTTCGAAGCCGTTGTTTTATAAGCTAGTGCTCTCTCGCTCTTCTAAGAGAGCTTTACGTTTGCTAGGCGACTGGTTTATCACCAGGAGGAGTTTGGGGGAGACAGCCTTGGCTTTCCCTACTTTTAAGCTGGCTTATAGAGCGAGAGTCTGATATGACACGAGAGAGGTTCTCGGCTTGGGAGTTCCTGCCTCTGCCCAGATAGACTTCTCAAACCTCATAGACTCTCCCTGGCGCCTGGCCATGAGACGCTCCAAGATTTTACAGGTCGACTTCAGAGCTATTTTCGAGCGTTTGAAGTTTTGCTGTACAATTATGTTATGCATAAACAAGGCTTTCAGGGATAGCTCCAATATCTGACAGCCACGTTCTCTGCAGGAACAAGTCCCTCAGGGATGGCTCCAATGATCTAGCAGCCATGTTCACTGCAGGAGTACGTAAGAGGCAAGTGCACTCAATGTGTTCATTGTCATGACAAACTTCACGATGAAGTCTACCAGGCTGTCTTGACAGCATTAATGGAAGGCGACTGGATGGTCTCTCTCGACCTTCAGGAGGCATACTTCCACATTCCTATACACCCGGATTCCCAACCGTTTCTGAGGTTTGTTTACAGGAATGTGGGGTACCAGTTTCGAGCCCTGTGCTTTGGCCTCAGTCCTGCTCCTCTCGTGTTTACGAGGCTCATGAGGAATGTGGCAAAATCCCTCCATCTATCGGGGATCCGAGCCTCCCTGTACTTGGACGACTGGCTTCTCAGAGCATCGTCCAGTCTTCGCTGTCTGCAGGATCTACATTGGACGTTGAGTCTGGCCAGGGAGTTGGGACTTTTGGTCAACCTAAAGTCCCAACTGATCCCATCCCAGATTATTCTATATTTGGGGATGGAGATTCGCAGTCCAGTTTTTTTTTCGGGCTTTTCCGTCTGCCACCGATTAAAACAAGCCCTGCTCGAAGTCCAACTAATGCTGAAAAGAAAACGTTTGTTCAGTCAGGAGTTGGAACAGTCTCGTAGGGACTCTCTCATCCCTGGAGCAGTTTGTCTCACTAGGGAGACTACACCTTCTGCCTCTCCGGTTCCATCTAGCCTCTCACTGGAACTAAGTCAAGACGTTAGAGACGGTATCATTCCCAGTCTCCGAACCAGTAAAGGCATGCCTGAAATGGTGGGACAGCAATATCAGTCTGAGAGAGGGACTATCCCTAGCAGTCAAGAACCCAAACCACGTGTTGTTCTCAGACGCGTCGGATTTGGGTTGGGGTGCGACCCTGGACGGTCGGGAATGCTCGGGTCTGTGGACCTCAAGTCAGAAGAGCATGCACATCAACGGCAAGGAGCTATTAGCAGTCCACTTGGCCTTGATGATATTCGAAAGCTTCTTCGAAACTAAGTGGTAGAGGTCAACTCAGACAACACCACAGCTTTGGCGTACATCTCCAAGCAAGGAGGCACACACTCCTTCACGCTGCTCAAGATCGCAAGGGACCTTCTCTTATGGTCAAGAAATCGAGGCATCTCCCTGTTGACGAGATTCATCCAGGTGGACTTGAACGTCTTGGCAGACTGTCTCAGTCGGAGGGGTCAGGTGATACCCACGGAATGGACCCTCCACAAGGACGTGGGCAAGAGTCTTTGGGCTACTTGGGGTCAACCCACCATAGACCTCTTTGCCTCCTCGTTGACCAAAAGGTTACCAATCTATTGCTCTCCAGTCCTAGATACAGAAGCAATCCACATAGACGCGTTTCTACTGGATTGGTCTCTTCTGGACTTATATGCATTCCCACCATTCAAGATAGTCAACAAGGTACTGCAGAAGTTCGCCTCTCACGAAGGGACAAGGTTGACGTTGGTTGCTACCCTCTGGCCCGCGAGAGAGTGGTTCACCGAGGTACTTCAATGGCTGGTAGACTTTCCAAGAAGTCTTCCTCTAAGGGTAGATCTGTTACGTCAGCCCCACGTAAAGAATGTCCATCAAAGCCTCCCCGCTCTTCGTCTGACTTCCTTCAGACTATCGAAAGACTCTCAAGAGCTCGAGGCTTTTCGAAGGAGGCAGCCAGTGCGATTGCAAGAGCGAGGAGAGCTTCTACCATTAGAGTATACCAGTCGAAGTGGGAAGTCTTTCGAGACTGGTGCAAGTCAGCATCTGTGTCCTCGTCCAGTACCTCTGTAGCCCAAATCGCAGATTTTCTTTTACATCTGAGAAAGGTTCGCTCCCTTTCAGCTCCCACGATTAAGGGCTACAGGAGCATGTTGGCTTCGGTCTTTCGACATAGAGGCTTAGATCTTTCCAACAATAAAGATCTCCAAGATCTCCTTAAGTCTTTCGAGAACTCTAAGGAACGTCGTTTGGCAACTCCTGGATGGAACTTAGACGTGGTCCTAAGGTTCCTGATGTCAGACAGGTTTGAGCCATTACATTCAGCCTCCCTGAAGGATCTCACCCTCAAGACACTTTTCCTAGTGTGCTTGGCTTCGGCTAAAAGGGTCAGTGAACTTCATGCCTTCAGTAAGAACATCGGCTTTTCTACAGAAAAAGCCACTTGTTCACTTCAACTTGGTTTCCTGGCCAAAAATAAACTGCTTTCTCGGCCTTGGCCTAAATCTTTTGATATTCCTTGCTTATCAGAGATCGTAGGCAACGAACTGGAAAGAGTATTATGTCCTGTTAGAGCTCTTAAGTTCTATTTAGCTCGTACTAAGTCATTACGAGGTAAATCTGAGGCATTATGGTGCTCAGTTAAGAAACCATCATTGCCTATGTCAAAGAATGCTTTGTCATATTTTATCAGATTTTTTAATACGAGAAGCTCATTCTCACTTGAATGAGAAAGACCGATGTTTGCTTAAGGTTAAGACGCACGAAGTTAGAGCTATAGCAAACTCCGTGGCCTTCAAGCAAAATAAATCTCTGCAAAGTATTATGGACGCGACTTTTTGGAGAAGCAAGTCAGTGTTCGCGTCATTTTACTTAAAAGATGTCCAGACTCTTTACGAGGACTGCTACACACTGGGTCCATTCGTTGCAGCGAGTGCAGTAGTGGGTGAGGGTTCTACCACTACATTACCCTAATTCCAATATCCTTTTTAATCTGTCTCTTGAAATGTTTTTTAATATTGTTTTTTGGGATGTACGGAAGGCTAAGAAGCCTTTCGCATCCTTGTTGATTTGGCGGGTGGTCAAAGTCATTTCTTGAGAGCGCCCAGATTAGGGGTTTGATGAGGTCCTGTTAGTATGGGTTGCAACCCTTTATACTTCAGCTCCTGGGAGTCTTTCAGCATCCTAAGAGGATCGCTGGGCTTCGTGAGGAAGACAGACTTACAAGGCAGAGTAATCGTCTAAGTCAACTTCCTTACCAGGTACCTATATATTTTGGTTTTGTTATATTGATAACTGTCAAAAACTCTTAGCTTATACGCTGTAAACTTAATTAACTCTGGTCTCTACCCACCGCCTTGGGTGTGAATCAGCTATTATATATTCACCGGCTAAGTTAAATATTTAAAAATGATATTTTAATTATAAAATAAATTTTTGAATATACTTACCCGGTGAATATATAAATTAAAGGCCCTCCCTTCCTCCCCAATAGAGACGCAGCGGGACGAGAAGAATTGAAGGGTTTGTTTACATGCAAGAGTGGTATCTGGCCGATAGTTGGCGCTGGTGGTCACACCCGCAACCTTCATAGCGATCGCTCGCGAGTTTTTGAGTGTGTTTTCTGTCGAGCCGCTGAGTAGCAGCTATTATATATTCACCGGGTAAGTATATTCAAAAATTTATTTTATAATTAAAATATCATATTACTGTATGAACATACAGTACTTCAGTAACTGTACACAAGCGTATTGTAGTATGGTAGTATGTATATACAGAACACTGTAAGGCTAAACAAAACAAGGGTTCGTCGCCACACTTATACCTGAATACTTTATTGTTGTTCTTATTTAACAACACTCGCTGATAATGCAGTATATATTACTTTAATATATGTACAGTACTATCACTACAGTACTGTACAGCTTAATTAGCTAAGCTCATAATTGATTGCTGTTTCCGGCAGGTCAACTTGCACAATTCCAACTCACTATACACCTAGCCTATGCAGAATCTACATTACTACTGTAAAGTACGGTATTTTGTATACAGTACTGTACAGTAGTTAATATAACAATAACACTAATACGCAGTGAATACACTAACACAATAAATATTAAAAGAAAAAGTATCAGTACAGCACCACTAACCATTTACGTGTGAAGTTCTATAAAGCAAGTCTGAAATGTGATGCAACTCTTGAGTCATCGACTGTTTGGTGTATGGGGTAGCGTAATATATATCACACATTACACTGAAATCACTATAAACACACTGGACATGTACAGGTTTTTTTACATCACAACAAGATTTTGCACAAAGAGTACTGTAGCGGGAGATGCACACACGATGAGAGACGATGCGATTATGAGGCTGAGTCAGTCAAGAAGGAAAAAGTTCGAAGCAGGCTGGGTGCAAAGGAACGCAGTCGGTTTGAAATTATTGGACCGTAAGAGTACAGTCATCCCTTGCTCTTCGTGGGGTTTAGTTAACAGAAACAGGCGTGAAGAACGAGAATCTGCGAATACTTGCTGTCCTAGGGTGGGATAACTCCTAACCTTACCAACTTACTGTCCTTTGCCTATGTGCGGTCAATTACCACACTAAGTACTTCCACATATTGTTTTTATTTAGTTTGGTTTCTATCATAGTGTAATTATTTTGTAATTGAAGGAAGACATTTCAGTAAGTGCACAGAAGCCTACATATTCACACGTGTACACAACGTACTGGACACAGTAAGGCTATGGTACAGTACAGTACGTAACATTACAGTAGTCATCTGGACACTTATAGTTATAAATCACTGTTGTTCCTATCTAATATAACACTTACTGATACTGTAGTTTATATTATTGTAATTTATGTACCGTACTATTATTATATTACAGCTAACTGTACTGTAAGTGTTCGCTGTTTTTGTTCGGACGACTCGCACTGTTTGACAGCTCACCGCACACGTAGCCTACATTTATATATTGTACAGTACTGTACAATATGTGTTTTAATTTATGTACAGCAGTGTACAGTATAGTTAATAAACAATACTATACATTTCTTTAATACTATACTGTACAATATTTATACATTAATACTGCATTTTTATATTTTATACAAAGACCACTAACCATTTTCGTACGAAGTTCTACCCAGCACTCTTGAAGCATTACCCAACTCCTGATGCATTGTCTCTTGCGGAGTACTGTAGAGATTCGCACTCCTGTACAGCGTTTATATTTACCAGGTAATGTACTGTAGGTGTATGTATTACTGTACAGTATGCAAATGCATCTCTTTTTTACGTGAAAATGTGATTCTGCACAACAAAGACCGAAGCGGGAGATGCACTCGGAAAGAGAGACAATGCGGGACTGAGGCCGAGTCAGCATGAGATGAGATGTTTTGCAGGGTGGGGAGGGAAGTGACGTGAAGCAAGACGGGTGCAAAGGAGCACGGGCTGTTTGAAGTTGTTTTGCCGCAAGACTATTTCTCGCGAACCCCGCAAATTTTTTATCTTTTTATTTAATAGGTTATACGATGGTGTGTGTGGCATACGATCAAAATTGCGAAGAATGAACTGGTGAAAAGCGAGGGCCGACTGTACTTATTGTGAAACTTTGAATGAGGGAATTTTTTAATAGGTTATACGGTTCTCTGTATTGTGAATGATTGAATCCGTGAATGTAGAATATCAACGACTTACTGTTTTTCGTCCTGTTGAAAAAATTCTTTTGATGCTCTTATTCAGTGATGGTTCATATATAGTTACTGCGAAAATGCAACACCAGCTACTTTTGTTTTGTTTTATCAAGTTTATGTAGAAATTTCTTTTCATATGTTTGTTTAGTTTTAGGCAAAAGTAAAACAAGTGCTATAAAGCAAGTACGCCGACTAATTTTAGCTGTGAGCTGCTACTGCTCTTGTTATGGTAGGATGTTGTTGTACCCTGGTTTAAAGGTTGATCAGGAATGGCAAAGGCAAGGGACAAGACAATGCCTTAGAGACTAACCATATAGATATATGATCAGTAGCCACCATCTCAATCAAGCTAGAAACAGGGAAGGCCAGGTAATGGCTGCTGATGACTTAACAGGTAGATCTCTAGGCTCCCTCACAAGGAGGGTGAGGTTGCAGACAATACTAGAAAATATCTAGTTTGAGCAGGTCTTGAACTCCCATCTGGCTGATTGCCTGGCCGAGACTTATCCAATCGGCATCCTTTCCTTGCAAACATTCCTATCTTTTGAACTTGAAATTACTGGTATGTTCTTGGGTAATCATAATGTACAGTACTTTCCAATTGTGTTAAGGACAGGAAATTTTATACATGTAGTTACTAATTGTTCCTACTCTCATCTTGTAATAGGAATGTATACTCAATGAAGCTGGATGCAGCTGGTAAAACTTTCACAGGGTGGAGGTAATTACCGTTGGATGGTGTTGAATCCTCATCCACCTTACAGGTCACTTTGTCTTCAGCTGCCAGAAAGTACTAACCTGTTCCCAGCATTTTTATTTGGGTGTTTTAATTTATCCTTTTTATTTTTAGATGATGGTTTTCGTGAGATTGCTTTGTGCGAGGGTTTTTATTGAAGACAAAGTGTTGGCAGTTTTCTTAACGATTACAGTACGTTACAGATAGCTGCGTGATAGTTATCCGTGACATCTGCTGATATCCACTTACTTCTAGTTGGAAAGCTTTGCTGATTGGTGTCTCTTCCCTCGCTATGATGACAAGTGTCAAGTTATCTTAGGAAATTGTTTGTCATTAAACTCTGTGTTTGAGAAAGGAGTTTCTGCAGCTGCTAAGAGAAGGGAAAGGGCGCTGCCCTACTTTTAGTCAATGTCTTTCCGTTCCTGGAAGAGTAGCGCTGCTGGGATGACCCTTAGAAAGCGAACTTCAAGTTCTTCCTTTGCCTTTGCTGGATTCTTCACAGCTCACAGCAAAGTCCAGGAGACTAATAGGAGAATCTGTGTTTGTCATCATTGCACTGTATGTCAATAGATTATTGTGCTATTCACGTCTCTAATGTATAGGGAGATATGAGTCTGTATTTGTCATTGCGTTGTATGTCAATAGATTATTGAGCTCTTCACGTCTCTAATGCATAGGGAGATATAAGTGTGTTTATCATTGCGCTGTATGTTAATAGACCACTAGAGAGTTATTGGATCTTTTGATTGGCCAGGCAGTACTACATTGGATTTCTCTCTTTGGCTACGGGTCATTTTTCTTTGCCTAGAGTGGCATTGCATCGTTTCTCTCCCCGTGGAAGAGACAGTGCTGTTCCAGAACCTAGAGGGGTTTCTTGGTTCAGTAAAACCCTGGTTTATATTGCTTTGTCATACTTCAGTTCCGACTTTACGTCAATCTTCCTTAAATATTAAATGGAAAAATAGTATGATATGTGTACTGTATCCAAATTCTTGAGTCTAGATATGCCTAGTCAGCAATATTTAAGGTTACAGTGCATAGAAATTAAAAGGAAGTCTGGTAGTATGGCATGCAAACCAACGTCATGTAGTGTATCTATGCAGTAGTCTTGCGTGGTACTGAAAATCCGTGAACCTTCCAAAATGTTTTAGTTTAGAAGTTGACCATGTCATTGTACTGTATTGTATCCTCTCTCTCTCTCTCTCTCTCTCTCTCTCTCTCTCTCGCTCTCTCTCTCTCTCTCTCTCTCTCTCTCTCTCGCTCTCTCTCTCTCTCTCTCTCTCTCTCTCTCTCTCTCTACTGTTGCTGTACATTAGATTATATTCAAATGCTATGTACTGTACTTTACGCTACTTTATAGGACTTAACAGTACTGTTCTTTATAATATTTAACAGTAATGTTCTATACTGTACTTTTTACAGTATTGTACTTGAAATGAATCCATATTAATGAAGATGACTGGTTTTTATATCATGATAACAGGTTGTAAGTACAGTACCTATGTATATAATTTTTCATGTATAAGGAACGTATAGGTAACTTTGTAGGGCCAAAATCTGATCTACTTAGCAAATCGCCTTGGAGCGAATTAACGACGTAGGGTGTGGTATGACTACGCTACGCACTGCCGACCTATTTTGAAGGATGCCACCATTAATTCCCTCTTCTTGAGTCTCTGCTGCTTTTTCAATGATTAAAATGGAGAGATGTTAAATCCAGCAGGCTGATTGATAGAGATGGGATTGTTTCACTTATACTTTTTTTTCCTCAAAAGAGAAACAGTATGTACATTGTGTTTGAGTATTCCATGCATTGCCGGATGGTTTGAATGGTACCGTCATCCTTTCCATGTCTGTGCTATCTCTTCTTTGGAGAGTTATCTCTTGGGAAGAAACATCAGTGCCAACTGCCTCTGCTTACCTTTTCCCATATGCAGTCTTCATTTCTGGAGGGAAAATAGCTCCAATCGGGATTTCCCATACACCGGAATATTATTATTATTATTATTATTATTATTATTATTATTATTATAATTCAAGTCACCGTGCTCCTTTCACATATTTACGTAAGTGCTACACATTGTGTAACAAGTTTCTATAAGGGCAAAGAGCTTTCCCCCACTCATAGCCCTATCTTCGGCGTGCTGATCCTTATTTGCGTTGTGGTAGCCTATTTGAAATTTCACTACCTGGCGATCTGCTGGACTGAGGTCCAAGACCTGCTCAAGCTCGATAGTTTCTTGCACTGTCTGCAACGTCACCTTCCTTGTGACCTAGGGGAGCCTATAGGTCTAGTGCTGAGTCTCCGTCACCTTGGTTTAGGATCTTGAACCCAGATGCTCGTAACGTCAAGTCCTCCTTCATCTCATTCCTTGAAAATATGGATAGCAGGAACAAGAATGCCTTGCCTTTCATCGTTAGAGGTAACTACGACTACTCCAATAGCAATAGAAGGAATAAGAGAGGAGATTCTAGAACTCAGTTCTTTTCTAACTTCGTGTGACTATTAGACTTATTGGCCCTGCGAGTGAGGAGATGAAAGGACCATCTGGGAATTGAGCAGAAGTTAAACATTTAGTTTTTGATTTTTCCAGCTCTCGGGAAGGACCTGTCAGGACGTAATTCTTGAAGACAAGAGTATGGTATCAACAGACCATCTTTTCCACCCGTTACCTACGGGATTGTACCCATGAGTCTCTGGTTACCTGTAGTCTTGGCTTGATGGTTGTTACTTGACAGATGGTCCAAGATAGCAGTTACAATTTAAATCTAGAATGAGAGGGAAAAAAGACAGACCCTTCAACCTCTTCTTTCTTCCCCTTCCTGCTTGTGAAGCAGTCACTTAGTTGTTTACTTGATTGGAATCACATGATAGAACAACTTCTCTTAACAAATAAGTTTTTATTTGAAGTCTCCCCCATCCTTTCAGATGAGGGGGAGTATGGCCAAAGGTATGTGCAAACTTATTTCTCATACTAACTATGGAAATAGGTTTTCCCTTGACCATCTACCAGTCCCTGTTAGTGACGTAGCCTAACATCTGCCACATCTTCATGCTCAGGTCGTTAGGAGATAGACAGGCGTCATCACTTTTGCTCCTGTACAGGATAAAAGTGTTTGAACATTTCCAGGGAAAGTAAAGTGGTCAGTTAGTTAGAGGTGCTTCCGCAATCCTAAGGATAAGTCTTCTGTTAAAGGATGAGGGTTTGTATTCGTGAAGGCCCATCACAAATTTTAGAAGTAATTTTAATTTTTATATAACGATACAGAGTCCGTTAAGTTGCACTTCTTACTTCAACCACTCTGCAAGCTTTAAGTGGGGTTTACATGGTCGAACGGTTCGTCAAACCTTCTTGTCAAACCTGCTTGTCAAATGATTCAAAGAGATGTCAGTCACAGATGCACAAGGTTTGTGGACAATGAAGCCCTGCCCACAAAAGTCAGGCAAGAACAGACTTTCTTTGAACCGTTCGACAACAAAATACCCCGTTAACACGTTCGAACATCACTTCAAACACTTGTCTGTTGAGCCGCATTTGACGAGCCGTTCGACCTTGTAAACCCGCCTTTAGGATGAAGATCACATGTTGGGTAGGCAGCAACCACCATCCCCTCGTTAAAAGTTTTAACAGTTGTATCCAGGTTTGCCACAGGCATACTGCTATTGAAGAACCCTGGTTTCTTTGGTTTCTTTAGTTAGGGATAATACAAACTTCTTTTAAATTTCTGATATATTGACCCTTTTACCCCCAGGCTATTTGAAAATTTCCAACCCTTAACCCCAGGGGGTTATTTTTTCCCCAGCACATTTTGCAGTATATTTTTTTGAAATTGCTCTAACAGCCTTAATTTTTGTCATAGAGAGGTCAGGTTGGTCTCATTCTCTTGGAAAATGCCTGAATTTTCTCAAAAAATTATCAAAAATATGAAAAAAATTTTTATAGCATTTTTTTGCAAGGACGTACCGGTCGACCATGGGGGTAAAGGGATGGCTTTTGTGAAACGTACCAGTACGTCCTTTGGGGGTAAAAAGGTTAATGGTAAAACCACATTTGGAGGTTCCATGAGGAAGTTTGTATTTCAAAGACCAAGAAATGGAGCTGTTCCTACTGTTTCTGAACGCAATGGCACTTTCATTCGACCTATAATTGTAGTATGACTTCATCGAAACTGGAACTCAAGTTTAAATTTTGGAATTGGTTGTAGATCTTCCTTCTTTTTGCCTAATCTTTGTTTGAGTCTTCACTGCAACTTCTAGAAGAAGAATGAGAAGACGTTTTCAAAGAAATTCAAGAGGTCTGATAGATAGGAGTTGCATACATGTGATTCCTACTGTTTCTCTCCCCCACAGAGTAAAGTATCGGTAAACTCCCTTCTTGAGTGAGTGTTGAGAGATGGGCCATAATGGGAAGAAACATCGGTAACGTGTTCGACTAGCATTCTCATGGCAGCAGGTCGATCCCAGCTTGGAACCGTGAGCTCAAGCTGTTTACTGGGGAGGCAACTGCTGTGGTTGGGCACCACAGTGGAGCGTTGGGCTTGCCCGGCTGACGTTCTGGTGAGCATCTATTTCTGGTGAAACTGGAAGTGAAACCAGACACCTTTAACACAACATTAGGGAGGTGTCTAGTTACATGGTATAGGTGTTCACACATCATTTACTTGTGCTCAGTCTTATATAGTGAGGAGTAAGTGTCGAGATATGTCCCCTAAGGAAGAAACACGGCCACTCGCTACTCTCGTGTGAGCTGATCACACTCACTGCTGATTAGGTTGCAGGTTCCTGTCCTTCTTTCTTCTTTCCCTGGACTATTTTTCTCTTCCTTTGGCATTTATATATGCGCCTTCGTACATTTTAATACACACGCAGCTGCTTCTAAAATCCTTTTTATTATTACTGACGGTTTGAGGTTATCCCAGTCGCATTTTCCAAGGCTACCATTAGTTTTTTTTTTTTTTTTTTTTTTATGTAAAAAAGGATCCAATATCGACTGGTTGTTATTTCGTCTTATATGAGATATTTATCTTCTTGTCATGGCACCGTTTAGTAATCTAGAATTTCTGTTAATATCCCGGGATCGACATTCCATCACGTTCGCCTCTCAAGCCTCTCTCGACAATTATCTGACTTAATCTATTTGCTTAGTTATTGCCTCTCTCTCTCTCTTCTCTCTCTCTCTCTCTCTCTCTCTCTCATATGGTAAACATTATTGTACTATTTTCTAGAAGATAAATCATTTCATCCCCGTTTATCGAAAAATGCTGAGTCAACCATCTTTGGCGAGTTCTCTCTCTCTCTCTCTCTCCTCTCTCTCTCTCTCTCTCTCTCTTCCTGGATTTTCTGGACCGTGTTTGGTATATTTCAGTTTCAATTCTCCTCTCTCTCTCTCTCTCTCTCCTGGACCGTTGTTGGTATATTTCAGTTTTAACTCTCTCTCTCTCTCTCTCTCTCTCTCTCTCTCTCTCCCCCCTGGACCGTGTTTGGTATATTTCAGTTTCAATTCTCTCTCTCTCTCTCTCTCTTGGATCGTGTTTGGTATGTTTCAGTTTCAATTCTCTCTCTCTCTCTCTCTCTCTCTCTCTCTCTCTCTCTCTCCTGGACCGTGTTTGGTATATTTCAGTTTCAATTCTCTCTCTCTCTCTCTCTCTCTCTCTCCTGGACCGTGTTTGGTATATTTCAGTTTCAATTCTCTCTCTCTCTCTCTCTCTCTCTCTCTCTCCTGGACCGTTGTTGGTATATTTCAGTTTTAACTCTCTCTCTCTCTCTCTCTCTCTCTCTCTCTCTCCCCTGGACCGTGTTTCGTATATTTCAATTTCAATTCTCTCTCTCTCTCTCTCTCTCTCTCTCTCCCTCTCCCTTGGACCGCCGTTATTATATTTCAGTTTTAATTATCTCTCTCTCTCTCCTCTCTCTCTCTCTCTCTCTCTATCCTGGACCGTTGTTAGTATATTTCAGTTTTTAATTCTCTCTCTCTCTCTCTCTCTCTCTCTCTCTCTCTCTCCTGGACCGTGTTTGGTATATTTCAGTTTCAATTCTCTCTCTCTCTCTCTCTCTCTCTCTCTTGGACCGTGTTTGGTATGTTTCAGTTTCAATTCTCTCTCTCTCTCTCTCTCTCTCTCTCTCTCCTGGACCGTTGTTGGTATATGTCAGTTTTAACTCTCTCTCTCTCTCTCTCTCTCTCTCTCTCTCTCTCTCTCTCCCCTGGACCGTGTTTCGTATATTTCAATTTCAATTCTCTCTCTCTCTCTCTCCTCTCTCTCTCTCTCTCTCTCTCCTGGACCGTGTTTGGTATATTTCAGTTTCATTTTCTCTCTCTCTCTCTCTCTCTCTCTCTCTCTCTCTCCCTCTCCCTCTCCCTTGGACCGTTGTTATTATATTTCAGTTTTAATTATCTCTCTCTCTCTCTCTCTCTCTCTCTCTCTATCCTGGACCGTTGTTAGTATATTTCAGTTTTAATTCTCTCTCTCTCTCTCTCTCTCTCTCTCTCTCTCTCTCTCTCTCTCCTGGACCGTGTTTGGTATATTTCAGTTTCATTTTCTCTCTCTCTCTCTCTCTCTCTCTCTCTCTCTCCCCTGGACCGTGTTTCGTATATTTCAATTTCAATTCTCTCTCTCTCTCTCTCTCTCTCTCTCTCTCTCTCTCCTTGGACCGCCGTTATTATATTTCAGTTTTAATTATCTCTCTCTCTCTCTCTCTCTCTCTCTCTCTCTCTCTCTATCCTGGACCGTTGTTAGTATATTTCAGTTTTAATTCTCTCTCTCTCTCTCTCTCTCTCTCTCTCTCTCTCTCTCTCTCTATCCTGGACCGTGTTTGGTATATTTCAGTTTCAATTCTCTCTCTCTCTCTCTCTCTCTCTCTCTTGGACCGTGTTTGGTATGTTTCAGTTTCAATTCTCTCTCTCTCTCTCTCTCTCTCTCCTGGACCGTTGTTGGTATATGTCAGTTTTAACTCTCTCTCTCTCTCTCTCTCTCTCTCTCTCTCTCCCCTGGACCGTGTTTCGTATATTTCAATTTCAATTCTCTCTCTCTCTCTCTCTCTCTCTCTCTCTCTCTCTCCTGGACCGTGTTTGGTATATTTCAGTTTCATTTTCTCTCTCTCTCTCTCTCTCTCTCTCTCTCTCTCCCTCTCCCTTGGACCGTTGTTATTATATTTCAGTTTTAATTATCTCTCTCTCTCTCTCTCTCTCTCTCTCTCTCTATCCTGGACCGTTGTTAGTATATTTCAGTTTTAATTCTCTCTCTCTCTCTCTCTCTCTCTCTCTCTCTCTCTCTCTCCTGGACCGTGTTTGGTATATTTCAGTTTCATTTTCTCTCTCTCTCCTCTCTCTCTCCTCTCTCTCTCTCTCTCTCTCTTTAGCTTTACATTAGAAGCAGGTCTTCTGAAAGCTATTTAACTTTTAAAACATCTTTGCTTTTATGGTTTTGATTGAATATTCTTTTATTCTTTATTTATAATAAATGATATCGGCATCAATGAGCTAGGATGTTAGGATGCCAGAAAACCTCAAATCAATCTCTCTCTCTCTCTCTCTCTCTCTCTCTCTCTCTCTCTCTGGCGTCTTCAGAGTATTACACGTAATACATGTCTGTCAGTAATTAAATTTATAATAATTTATCCATAGATATATTCACTATACTTAGTGTTTATAAGGAAGCAGCCCTTCTCCATTATAACGTTAATTGTAATTAATTGAAATGAGATTAAAATATCCTTGTCTGATTAGTGGTCGCGTCTACCCCCCCCCCCCCCCCCCCGAAAGATATAACAATTATACTGTATATTCGGGACTATAGTTTAAAGGTCGCTCATGAATAGCGGAAGCAAGGGACAGGTCAATGTCCTACAGACTTACCATACATATAGGATCAGCTCCCAACCCCCTCTCCATCAAGCTAGGACCAGGGAGAGCCAGGCAATGCCTGATGATGACTCAGAAGGTAAACCTTAACAATTATACAGTACATTCGTGACTATAGTTTAAAGGTCGCTCATGAATGGCAGAAGCAAGTGACCGGTCAATATCCTAGAGACTTACCACACATATAGGATCAGCTCCCAACCCCCTCTCTATCAAGCTAGGACCAGGGAGAGCCAGGTAATGCCTGCTTATGACTCAGAAGGTAAACCTGTAGGCTCCAACAAAACTCCCATCCCTAGCTCACAAGTATGGAGAGGTTGCAGACACTGCTTGAAGCTATCGAGCTTGAGCGGGTCTCGAACCCCTGTTGGAGAGGTTGCAGACACTGCTTGAAGCTATCGAGCTTGAGCGGGTCTCGAACCCCTGTTGGAGAGGTTGCAGACACTGCTTGAAGCTATCGAGCTTGAGCGGGTCTCGAACCCCTGTTGGAGAGGTTGCAGACACTGCTTGAAGCTATCGAGCTTGAGCGGGTCTCGAACCCCTGTTGGAGAGGTTGCAGACAACTGCTTGAAGCTATCGAGCTTGAGCGGGTCTCGAACCCCAGTTGGAGAGGTTGCAGACACTGCTTGAAGCTATCGAGCTTGAGCGGGTCTCGAACCCCTGTTGGAGAGGTTGCAGACACTGCTTGAAGCTATCGAGCTTGAGTGGGTCTCGAACCCCTGTTGGAGAGGTTGCAGACACTGCTTGAAGCTATCGAGCTTGAGCGAGTCTCGAACCCCGTTACCTTATTGCCTTATTTTTTGTTTGGGTTCCCCCAGGTCCCTCAGTGTGAGGCACCTCGTATATCCACCAGAGAGTTGCTAATACATCTTCCGGTGTATTTTTGCATCTTCCCAGTCTTGGATGGTCTGGGATGCATCTTAGGTATTTATCGAGCTGATTTTTAAACGCATCTACGCTCACTCCTGATATGTTTCTTAGATGAGCTGGCAGCACATTAAATAGTCGCTGCATTATCGATGCTGGTGCGTAGTGGATTAATGTCCTGTGCGCCTTTCTCAGTTTACCTGGAATGCTTTTTGGCACTATTAATCTACCTCTGCTTGCTCTTTCTGATACTTTAAGCTCCATGATGTTTTCAGCAATTCCTTCTATTTGCTTCCATGCTTGTATTATCATGTAGCGTTCTCTTCTCCTTTCTAGACTGTATAGTTTTAAAAATTGCAGTCTTTCCCAGTAATCAAGGTCCTTAACTTCTTCTATTCTAGCAGTATAGGACCTTTGTACACTCTCTATTTGCGCAATATCCTTTTGGTAGTGTGGGTACCATATCACATTGCAGTACTCGAGTGTACTACGCACATAAGTTTTGTAAAGCATAATCATGTGTTCAGCTTTTCTTGTTTTAAAGTGTCTGAATAACATTCCCATTTTTGCTTTACATTTAGCCAACAGTGTTGCTATTTGGTCGTTGCATAACATATTCCTATTTAAAATTACACCAAGGTCTTTAATTGCTTCCTTGTTTGTGATTGTCTCATTATTAGGTCCCTTGTATGCATACACCATTCCTTCTCTGTTTCCATAATTTATTGATTCGAATTTATCGGAGTTAAATACCATCCTATTTATCTCCGCCCATTCATATATTTTGTTTAGATCTCTTTGTAGTGAGTTCCTATCTTCATCACAAGTAATTTCTCTACTTATTCTTGTGTCATCGGCGAAACTTCTCACTACGGAGTTTTCAACATCACAGTCTATGTCTGAGATCATAATAACAAATAGCAGTGCAGCTAATACCGTACCTTGGGGCACACCAGATATTACCTGGGCTTCATCTGATTTCTCGTCATTTGAAACCACTATCTGTTTTCTGTTTTGCAGGAATTCTTTTACCCATTTTCCTATCTTTCCCACAATATTATGCTTTCTCATTTTTTTCTCCAATATGTTATGGTCTACCTTGTCAAAGGCTTTTGCAAAATCTAGATAGATCACATCTGTGTCTTTTTCATTTATCATATTATTGTATATGTTTTCATAGTGAGCTATCAGTTGGGTCTGTGTACTTTTTCCAGGTACGAAACCGTGTTGACCCATATTAAACAAATTATTTTTGACCAAATGGTTCATTATTTTCTTTTTTATTACCCTCTCATACACTTTCATAATATGTGATGTTAGACTAACAGGTCTATAATTGCTTGCCTCTAGTCTTGATCCACTTTTGAAGATAGGGGTTATATAAGCTAATTTATGTTTAACATATATCTCGCTCATATCTATACTCTGTCTTAGCAGTATTGCAAGTGGCTTCGCGATAGTGTTTGCAGTTTTTTTTAACAAAATCGCTGGAACTCCATCTGGTCCGGCTGCCGATCCATTTTTAATTTCGTTTATAGCCGTAACAATATCTGCTTCATTAATATCTATATCCGTTAGATATTCAACATTTTCTTCTCTCATTTCTGTTTCATTATTCTCATTCGCAATTCTTGGCGTGAACTCACTCTTATATTTTTCTGCTAATATGTTGCATATTTCCTTTTTTTCATTCGTTAGCCGTCCTTCAATTCTTAGAGGGCCTATTTCTAATCTCCTTTTATTCATCTTTTTTGCATAGGAGTAAAGTACTTTGGGGTTTCTTTTTATATTTTGAAGTGTCCTTTCTTCTAAGTCCCTTTTTTCATTTTCTTTCGACTGTATAATCTTTTGTTCTGCATTTTCTATCTTACATTTTATTTCCCTCATTTTCCACACATTTTTTTCTTTTGCAAGATTTTTCTTCCAATTTTTAATTTTCTGAAATAAGATCCTTCTGTCTCTTGGTATGTTCGTCTTTTGTTTAATGTTTTTTTTCGGTACATAGTTTTCAACAATTTTCTCCAGTATTTTGTACAGTATATCCGTATTTACCTGTATATTATCACTTATAAATACATTTTTCCATTCTTTATTCAGTTCTTCATTTATTTCTGACCATTTTATATTCTTACTGTAAAAGTTATATTTTCCATATCCTTCCCAAAGTTTTGTGCTTTTATTAATTCTGTGATCACTTGCTTTGGAATGAACTATCAATTCTATGACATTGTGGTCTGAAATTCCCGTGTTATACACTATTATTTCTTTAACATAATTCACCTCATTCACAAATACTAGATCTAGGACATTTTCCTTTCTTGTTGGAATGTGGTTTATTTGTTGCATATTATGTTCTAATAGCATATCTTGAAGCTTTTCAAATTGCCTCTTATCTTCTGCGCTACTATTACTATCTTTTTTATATGCATACATACAACCACTTTCCTCTATCCGTTCTTTCCAATCCATGAAAGGAAAGTTAAAATCTCCGGATAGGAGTATATTCCAGTCTTTATGGTTTCTACATATATCATCTATTTTTTCTATTATTATGTCAAACTCCTTAGTGTTTGGGGGTCTGTAAACTACAATATTCATTAGTTTTTCAAATTCAAATTCTACCGCAATCAATTCACATTCTGTGTTGCTGTATTTTTCACATACTTTTCCTTGATTTATGTCTCTTCCATATATTGCGGTTCCCCCTTGATTCCTATTTTTTCTGTCTGATCTATAAGTTTGGAAACCCTTTATCTGGTCATCACTGCCAGTCTCTTGGGAATACCATGTTTCACTTATATTTAATATATCTATTTTTTCAATTTGGGTTAGTTCTTCTAAGAACTCTATTTTCCTTTTAGAGTTACTCGTGACTAAACCCTGTACATTCATTACTATTATGGTTTGTGTTTCATCCCCATTATTTAATATTGGTAATAATATGGATTCTCCCATGCTTCCTTCCTGTTCTGATATGATGTTCTTTTCTTCATTTCCCGGAATTCTGCCATTAAAAAATCCAACTTTTCTATTATATTTGCTCTTTCGCCTTCATATTTATTTGTGTGTGTATACCTGCAACTGTCCCCCATATCTGCACCAACCCCTGGCATTATAGATGCATTCTTTGTAGTTGGGCTCTAAATGTGCAGGTTTGGGTTGAAAGGCCTCATATCTTGGGGCTCTTGGTTCAAAGCGCGGTATATACACGGCCTGCTTTTTTGTTTCTTTTTTTGTTTCTTTTTTGCTTTCATTTTTCTTTTCAGTTTGCGGAGTTTTCTTACATTCATTCATGGTTGCAGGATGCATATATCGACATTTTTTGTTGTAAATGCATCCTTTTCTTTCTTTTAGGTTTTTGCATATTTTTGGATGGAGATCTCTGCATTCGTCTCCATATCCGTCTAAATACGCACATTTACCATATATTTCATAATTATGGCATATCTTTGGATGCTTGTAGTAGCATCTTTCGCCAAATCTGCAATTCCCTCTTTTCAGCATATTGCAGACTATATCCTTCTTTTCTATTTTTTCTTGTTCTTGCTCTTCCCCAAAATTATGTAGGTCCGGGTAGAGTCTCTTGGGTCTATTATTTGTTTCCATCTGGTAATTTATTTCTTCATAAGTATGTTGTTGGATGGCATCATAGGTTATATCAATGATTTCTTCTGCATCCTTACACATATCCTGTTCATTGTTCTCTTCTTCTTCTTTTTCTTCTTCTTCTTCTTCTGTTTCTTCTTCTTCCTCTTCTTTATCTTCAACTACTTGCAGATTTAGTCTCGACTTAATTATATTTTCTATCCAGACTAAGCATGTTGAGCAGAATACCTTTGTGTCTTTCTTTTTTTATTTTTTGCTGTATTTCAGCACATGTGGGATGTGTTGGGACATGACAGGCATCACATTTTCTAATCAATTGTTGAGGATTATTAATGGAATACCATATCTTACATGTATTACACCATTTTGGCATTCTTTTTCCCATTGCATCAATCAACATATTCACCATATTGGACTTCTTATTGTTCTTTGATGGAATGTGTTGATTGATGTAGACTTTCTTTATAAGTCTCTTTAACACTTGGATTTTCTTTGGAATTTCTTCTATTATTTTGCTGATGTTTTCCGCAGATTTGCTCCAGTTTATTGGATCATATTGTTTCAATATGTCTGCGAATATTTTTCCGTCACATTGGTTGACGTTACTAGTGACCTCTGTTATCAGACGGTCGAGCTCCTGTTTCGCCAACTCATGGAATTTAATTTTGCTGAGTCCAGCGATGTCTCTCCAAGCCTTGCCCGTGTTGTACATAGCCATCTTGATTAGATTTTTAGTAATTCACAAGATAACTATTCTATGCCAACGTTTTATCCCACTTCTCCGACCTCAAACTAATCACTGACTATTCACGAAAACTTGTAGCTATATTGCACTCGATAGCCTTTTGTTATCCGCGTTAAATCATGATATTTATAGGGTCGCAAAAGTGTAATCACTCACTGGCACACAGATACAGAGAGAGGTTGGAGAGGTTGCAGACACTGCTTGAAGCTATCGAGCTTGAGCGGGTCTCGAACCCCTGTTGGAGAGGTTGCAGACACTGCTTGAAGCTATCGAGCTTGAGCGGGTCTCGAACCCCTGTTGGAGAGGTTGCAGACACTGCTTGAAGCTATCGAGCTTGAGCGGGTCTCGAACCCCTGTTGGAGAGGTTGCAGACACTGCTTGAAGCTATCGAGCTTGAGTTGGTCTCGAACTCCTGTCCAATAGATAGCCAGTTATAGAAGTTTCCAATAAACTACCACATACGATATGCATTTCCTTATATTGTCACGTGTATATCTGATTTCTTCCGGCCTGTTTGTCTATGTTAATAAATGTATCTGTTTGGGATTCCTGACGCACAGTTTTTCTTCCTTCTCATCTCTGAGTTAGAAGGCCCTTTCTTTAATTTTTTCTTTCCTGAGGAGGGAGCTATTTTAAGAATACGTATAGCTTTAAATCGGGATTTTTTGATAAATTGTGCATTTATCTCATTTCGTAAATAGTCTGTTTTAGAAGAGGTATAGCTTCCTTAAAATGTTTCTCCTCAGTTACTCCTTATGGTAAGATTGAGAGATATTTTGGGAATGTCTTTTATTTCATTAATAAATCTTTTTCAGTGGATAAACGTTTATATAAGCTATAGCTTCGTCAAAACGTTTTTCATAAATTTCTCCTTATAGTAAGAATGATAGATATTTTGGGAAATGTCTCTTATTTCGATAATTAATCTCTTTCAGTGGATAAACGTTTATATAAGCTATAGCTTCATTAAAACGTTTTTCATCAATTACTCCTTATAGTAAGATTGATAGATATTTTGGGGATGTCTCTTATTTCGATAATTAATCTCTTTCAGTGGATAAACGTTTAGAAGAGCTATAGCCGCATTGATGAAACGTTTTCCCTACATTACCCCTTGTATTTTCTTCTTACTGCTTTTGTTATTTGTTGACCTTCATCATTCTACTGTCCTTTTATTCTGCATAATATTCTGTAGTATGGTGGATAAGATTCATTTCGATAAACTATTGCGAATAATTAGCTTCATGTAATCAATTCGTGGTATATTTTCTTATTCAATGAATTATTTTTAAGAGATATTTTTCTTTCATATGTGAATATGTATATATATATATATATATACATATACATATATATATATATATATATATATATATATATATATATATATACTCTCTCTCTCTCTCTCTCTCTCTCTCTCTCTCTATATATATATATATATATATATATATATATATATATATATTTATGTATATGTTTATGTATTTATATAGATATATTTACATATATAATTGTATATATATATAATATATATATATATAATATATATATATAATATATATATATATATATATATATATATATGATAAATTTTGCACATTTTTACGTGTTTTTCATATTCAAATAAGCCATATATATTTTTGATATATTAATGTCTGGATTCTCTTAACAACCTCGGGATCACAGACCCAGGCGAAATCTCACAAAGACAAGAGCTTGGCTCCGGCCGGGAATCGAACCCTGGTCGGCAAGCTTATATAGACAGTGACTAACCCACTTGGCCACGAACAAAGATCTTTGTTCGTGGCCAAGTGGGTTAGTCACTGTCTATATAAGCTTGCCGACCAGGGTTCGATTCCCGGCCGGAGCCAAGCTCTTGTCTTTGTGAGATTTCGCCTGGGTCTGTGATCCCGAGGTTGTTAAGAGAATCCAGACATTAATATATCAAAAATATATATGGCTTATTTGGATATATATATATATATATATATATAATATATATATATAATATATATATATACATATATATATATATATATATATATATATATATATATATATATATATATATATATATATATATATATATATATATATACACCCAGACACTTGCTCTTTATTATATAGAATAGATATTCCCTTATAAGACAAACCCCTTGACAAAATATCAACAGATAGAAAAAAAAAACGAATTTCTCCAATGCAGAAAATTCGTTTCTTCTTCTTCTTCTTCTTCTTCTTCTTCTTCTTCTTCTTCTTCTTCTTCGACCTGATCATCAAGTGTGCCAAATGCTCCACAGACTTGATCACACCATCCATTGCTAGGACGTGATCCATCTGGATAAAATTGTCTTTTGATTCTTCACCTCTGACGAAGGAGACCTCGGCTCTCTCATGCAGCTTCTTCTTCAACTTGAAGATTTATCTCCCCATCACTGGCAGTGGTTAATGCGCTTTCTTACCTCCCATGAGATGCTGTCTTATGTCTGGAATTCGACCTTCTGTCCTTGTTTTATGTCTGAAATTAGACTTTTTCTCTTCTGTTTTATGTCTGAAATTAGACTTTTTCTCTTCTGTTTTATGTCTGAAATTCGACCCTCCGTGCTTTTTTATGTCTTAGATTAGACTTTTTCTAGCATGTTTTATGTCTGCAATTGAACCTGTGCTTGTTTTATGTCTGAAATTAGACTTTTTCGATTCTGTTTATGTCTGAAATTTGACTTTCTGTCCTTGTTTTGTCTGAAATTAGACTTTTTCTGGCCTGATTTATGTATTAAACTCGATCTTCTGACCTTGTTTTATGTCTGAAATTGGACTTTTTCTGGCATGTGTTGTGTCTGAAATTGGCTCTATTGTGCCTGTTTTTTTCGGGTGAAATTTGACGTTTTATGTCTGAAACTCGACTTTATTTTAGCATGTTTTATGTCTGAATTTTGACCTTTTGTGCCTTCTTTAAATCTGAAATTCGACTTTCTGTCCTTGTTTTATGTCTGAAATTAGACTTTTTCTAAACTGTTTTATGTCTGAAATTCGACTATCTGTGCTTGTCTAATGTCTGAAAATCGATTGTAAGCCGGTTTTATGTCTGAAATTCGACCTTTTGAGACTTTCATGTCTGAAATTTTACATTTTTTTCTGAAATTTGAATTTTAAGCTGTTTTGTGTCTGAAATTGGACATTTTGTATCTGTTTATGTTTGAAATTCGACGTATTATGTCTGAAATTCAACTGTTTGTGCCAGTTTTATGTTTGAAATTCGACCTTCTGAGCTTGTGTCTGAAATTAGACCTTTTCTGCTGGTTGTATGTTTGAAATTCGACCTTCTATGCTTGTTTTATGTCTGAAATTTGACTTCTGTGTCTGTCTGAAATTAGACCTTCTGTGACTGTTATATGTCTTAAATATGACATTCTCTGCCCGTTTTATGTTTGAAATTCGACCTTATGTGCTTGTTTTGTCCGAAATGACACCTTGTGTGCCTGTTTCATGTCTGAAATTCGACCTTCTGTACTTCTTGTATGGCTGAAATTCTACACATATCTGGTATATTTTGACAAAATAAATTCATACATATATCCTATATTTTGACAAAATAAATTCATACATATATCCTATATTTTAGACACAATACATCCTCACATATCTGTTATAATTTCTGACAATAAATCCACATATATCTGCTATATTTTTGACACAATAAATGCACGCATATCCTTTATATTTACGGACAATAAATCAACACACACACACACACACACACACACACACACATATATATATATATATATATATATATATATATATATATATATATATACTATATACTATATTTACTGACACAGTAAGTTCACACGTCTGCTATATTTACTGACAATAAATTGACATATATCTGTTATATTTATGGACAATAAATCCACACATCTGCTATAATTACTGACAATAAATCCACATAAATTTTTTTTATATTTCATGACACAATAAGTCCACATATATCTGCTGTATTTACTGACACAATAAATCCGCACATATCTGCTATATTTACTGACAGTAAATCCACACATTTCTACTATGTTCATAGACACAATAAATTCACATATCTGCTATACTTACTGACAGTAAATCCATACATATCTATTATACTTACATACAATAAATCCACACATCTGCTATATTTACTGACAATAAATCCACACATATCTACTATATTTACTGACATAATAAATCCACACTTATCTGCTATATTTAATGACAGTAAATCCACTCATATCTCCTATATTTACTGACACAATAAATCCACATATATCTATTATATTTACTGAGAAGATTTCCACATATATATGCTATATTTACTGACAATAAAACCACACATATAACTACTATATTCACTAACAATAAATCCACACACATCTGCTATATTTAAACAAAATAAATCCACACATATCTACTATACTCACTAACAATAAATCCACACACACTTCTATCTATATTTAAACCCAAATAAATCCTTTATATACTAATTCCAATGACCTTGAATCGGGATCAAAGTTCAATCTACCGTTGGCCCCATTATGCCACGTATCACAGAGAGAATTATTTATGAAATGTTAATGTCATCTTTGATGGAAACGGATCAATTAGCTAGAATTGAAATATTCATTAAAGTTTGATTAGAATCGGCATTACGGGACAACCCATTTATTGCCATTTTGCTTGTGGGGGGGGGGGGGGGGGGGGGGCCGCGGTGTTAGGGAGAGAACCTGTTAGGATCTTGATTGATGTTATTGTTGATACTGTTTTATTAATTTTACTAGTGGGAGTGAAAGGGGGGGGGGGCGGGGTTATGGAGAGAACCTCTTGGGATCTTAATTTGTTTGTGTTATTGTTGATATCGTTTTACTTTTGTTTATTTTTTTAGGGGGAGGTTTTGTGATAATGTTGAGGGAATATATATATATATATATATATATATATATATATATATATATATATATATATATATATATATTGTATATATATATATACATATATATATATATATATATATATATATATATATACATATATATATATATATATATATATATATATATATATTGTATATGTATATATATATATATATATATATATATTGTATATGTATATATATATATATATATATATATATATATATATATACTGTATATTTGTGTGTATATACTCGATGTATATACTAAATATATTCATGTATATGTATATATATATACATATATATATTATATATATATTATATATATTTATATTCTGCATATGTATAATACGTATAATATATAATTATATATTTACTCACTACCTCCTCAATTCATTAACATTTCCTTTTATCCCTCATTATTCCTTATTTTGATCTGTGATGTCAGAAATGATTTTGAAAGCTAAAGAAACGCAGACTCCCACGAATTCTTTATCTTACACCTTTCTATTAAATACAATTTGCTATCTACATAAAAGAATAGAATGATCTCATTTATTCAAATCATTCGTTAACAGATTAAACAACCTTTCTTCATCCTTGCACTAAAATAGCAAGAGACTCGCTGTGGTTTTGGTAACAACTATTTCTTGCTGAAAGGAAGTTAGCCTCGTGTAACCCGATTTGAGACTAGAGTGCCTCCCATTGTAACGCTCACCCATTAGTGTGGTCAGATAAAAGACCTCGGTTAAACTTTGGACATTTAATGGCATCCGGATAATGTGATGAAATATGAAATCGCCTATATACTTTATACTAAAGAGCAAGTGTTTGGATATATATATATATATATATATATATATATATATATATATATATATATATATGTGTGTGTACACACACATGATAATTTTGCACATTTAGACGTGTTTTTTTATGTTCATATAAGGTATATATTATACACCTCCTAATATCTGGAACCTCAGTGTCTTGGGCCCGGGTTCGATTCCCCGGCCGACCAGAAGCTATTATCTTTTGAGTTGACTCTCCCTTGGGTCTCTGATCCCGAGGTAGAGAGAATCCAGATATTAGGAGGAGTATAATACATGGGTTATATATTTGATTATATATGTATATATATGTGTATGTATATATATATACATATATATATTTATGTGTGTATGTATATATATACACACACACACACATATATATATATATATATACACACACATATATACACACACATATATATATATACATATATATATTTCCACTCACGTTGGGCGGCATTGCCAGACATATAACTACTCAGTCTCTCCCCGTCCCTCTGGTAGTGGGTAGAGGAGGGAATAGTCACACCCTGGTGAGAGGGAGTACCTCGAAAATCACAAAATCGGAAGAATTAAATTTGAATTCAACACAAAGTTAATAAAGAAAAAGAATGAAAAGCTTGGAATGGTGACAATCCATATTGCAGAGGAATAGGTTTTCTGCCAACCACTTGTTATCACTATCGGCCCAAGAGCAAATTGGACGCCGCCTTGGTTGCGGTCAGGAAAAATAGAGGAAAAAATCTTATTGTTGTCATAGAGGTTTTTAAGGTATTTCAAATAAAATTAGAGGGGCATTCAGTAGAGCGCAGACCTCCGCCATGGCAGCTTCTTTTTATTGTAAAATTGTTTTTACGATAAAAAACATTATTATCACATTTTTTTTTCTTTTATGTAGCGAAATTTTTTTATTGTTGTCATAGAGTTTTTTTTTAGGTATATCATATAAAACTAGAGGGTCACTCAGTAGAGTGCAGACATCCGCCAGGGCAGCTTTTAAATCGTAAAATTGGTTTTACGATAAAAACATTATTATCACATTTTTTCTCTTTTATGTAGCGATTTTTTTTATAGTTGTCATATAGATTTTTAAGGTATATCATATAAAACTAGAGGGGCACTTAGTAGAGCGCAGACCTCCGCCAGGGCAGTTAAGGTATATCATATAAAACTAGAGAGGCACTCAGTAGAGCGCAGACCTCCGCGAGGGCAGCGTATTTCTCGTCCTTTTGACCTGATTTCGGACGTTTTGCTCGTCCGTGACCTTCACCTTTGACCTTGACCTTCCAAAATTTATTCGTTTCCAGCTCTTTACATAACAGTTTAAATCCCTGCAAGTTTCATTACTTTACAATTAAAATTGTGGCCGTATTGTTGATGACCGGAATTTAACCTCTTTGGTTGACCTTTTCTTTAGGCTTGACCTTAACCTTCGACCTTAACATGTTTTAATTGGCGTGGATTTTTATACACATAAATATGAACCAAGACTGAAGTCTCTGTGACAACGATGTACAAACTTATGGCTGAATACGTGAATTGGACATTTTGCTTGACCGTGACATTGACCTTCCAAAATTTAGTAATTTCCAGCTTTTTACGTGATAGTTAATCCCTTCAAATTTCATTACTCTACGATTAAAATTGTGTCCAGGAAGCTGTTCACAAACAAACACAAACTCAAACACACAAGCAGGTGGGTAAAACATAACCTCCTGCCAACTCCGTTGGCGGAGGTAATGATCGAAGTTTCTTGTGTCCGACTCAATTCAACAGAAACGGAGAGAACAGTCGAAATAATAAATTTATGCTTGAGACTTAACACATCTCACACTTTCGTTCATTTGAGAATTGAATTCGAATATACGGATGAAACAGCAACGTATTGGCAGACAAGAGACTTTCAGTATTATTATTATTATTATTATTATTATTATTAGCTAAGCTACAACCCTAGTAGGAAAAAGCAGGATGCTATATGAAATATCTGTTTAATATTGTTACTGTTTTTAGAATATTTTATTTTAATTGTTCATTAGTTCTTATATCGTTTATTTCCTTATTTCCTTTCCTCGCTGGGCTATATTTCCCTGTTGGAGCCCTTGGGTTTTATAGCATCTCGCTTTTTAACTAGGGTTGTAGCTTAGCTAGTAATAATAATAATAATTATCATCATCATCATCATCATCATCATTTCGTATAACAACGCATACAACAACAACAGTAATAATAATAATAATGATAATAATGATAATAATCATCATCATCATCATCATCATCATTTCGTATAACAACGCATACAACAACAGTAGTAATAATAATAATAATAATAATAATAATAATCCTGAATTTTAGATATCCACTAAGCGAATAATTTTCTAAAATGATAATACTTAAATATTACACCTTCTAATAAATTTTCCTCTAAATTTCCCGAATCTTACATTTCTTTGACCTCTCTAGACGCCTCCAGTGTATTCCTCCCTTCCCACCATTCCACATTTTCTCGCCTTTGTAACACCAGGTCCTTTTTAATCCAAGCACGCTTGGTCTCACTAATTTAGTTTTGCTCTTTGTATTTCTATAAAATGCTGTATTTTTTTCCCTCTGTGGAAGAAGGGCTTGAGTTATGTAAGAATTTTGTATTTTCTTTGGGTTATGTGACTTTTGCTGGCTTTTGAGGTTTCTTTTTGAGCGTGATATGTGACATTTGTTGATATATATATATATATATATATATATATATATATATATATACACATATATATATACTGTATATATACATATATATATATATATATATATATATATATATATGTATATATATATGTATAAAGAGTATATATATATATATATATATATATATATATATATATATATATATATATATATATATATATATATATATATATACTGTATGTATGTATGTATGTATGTATGTATATGTATATTGTTAGGTTGTTTGACTGTGAAACAACCTAGTTTCAATTTCTTTGTAACTGCCATTTTCTTTGTTAAGGTGGGGGTCTTTGTTTACTTTGGTCACTTTGTGAGTGACAAGCTTTAGTCAGGTTTGGGAAGCCAGAGGGACCGTTTCTCGGGATGCAGTCGAGAAAGAGCAGCAGACACAGCTTTGGAGTATCTCCTAGTTGGTGGTGACTTGTCCTCAACCTAGTCCTCGAGGTCGAGATGGTTTGGAAGAGTTTTTCTTCGGTGGCAGCAAAGTGGCTGTCGTATCGACACTGTCGTGGTAGTTCCCGCAGTGTTCGATGGACGTCCTCGAGGATCAGGGATTATTTATGAATGTTTGTATGTTGGAGGAACCAGTGTAATAACGAGAAGATTCTTTTATTAATTTTTCATTGCTGCTGTTTACGGTGTTTTTGTTATTGAATTCTGTTAATTGTTTATCATTTACTTTAACTTTGAGTTGACTGTATTTGGAACTTTGAATTTTAATCTGAATTTGTGGTAACGATCATTTATGTCTCTGTGCTTCCCAATACCTGTACTCATTGTAATTATTGTATAATTTTTGTATAATAAACTAGGTAAAGGAACTTGAGTATTTTTGGTTTTACCCGCCCCTTTGGTTGTTGCAGTTCATCGGTTCATTCCAGTCCCAATTCTTGTAGTATTTTAAAAGAACCCGTTGAACCATTAAGGCGGTTCATAACATATATATATACCTATACATATATATTTGTATAAATATATGTATATGTGTATATATATATGTATACACACACACATATATATATACATATATATACTGTATATATATACATATACATATATATTATATATATGTATATATGTATATATATATACATATATACATATACATATATATTTGTTAATCATTTTGTATGATGTGTAGTAGTGTTTATTCATTTAAATGTTGTCACTCTTCTTAAAATATTCTATAGAATATATATATAATGTAACTCTCTCTCTCTCTCTCTCTCTCTCTCTCTCTCTCTCTCTCTCTCTCTCTCTCTCTCTCTCTCTCCAGCATAACTCAAAACGATAGGTAGGTCCCTCTTGAGTTGAACACCGAAATACATTGTGAAGCAGAG
>NC_090727.1:72779454-72784454 GCF_036898095.1 Palaemon carinicauda | reverse complement strand
CTCGATCCACATGGATTAGTTCCCTCTCCCTCCCTTTCTCTCCCTCTCCCTCTTTCCATTTCTGGAAGATCTCGATCCACATGGATTAGTTCCCTCTCCCCTCCCTTTCTCCCTCTCCCTCTTTCCATTTCTGGAAGATCTCGATCCCACATGGATTAGTTCCCTCTCCCTCTCCCTCCCCTTTCTCCCTCTCCCTCTTTCCATTTCTGGAAGATCTCGATCCACATGGATTAGTTCCCTCTCCCTCCCTTTCTCCCTCTCCCTCTTTCCATTTCTGGAAGATCTCGATCCACATGGATTAGTTCCCTCTCCCTCCCTTTCTCCCTCTCCCTCTTTCCATTTCTGGAAGATCTCGATCCACATGGATTAGTTCCCTCTCCCTCCCTTTCTCCCTCTCCCTCTTTCCATTTCTGGAAGATCTCGATCCACATGGATTAGTTTCCCTCTCCCTCTCCCTCCCTTTCTCCCTCTCCCTCCCTTTCTCCCTCTCCCTCTTTCCATTTCTGGAAGATCTCGATCCACATGGATTAGTTCCCTCTCCCTCTCCCTCCCTTTCTCCCTCTCCCTCTTTCCATTTCTGGAAGATCTCGATCCACATGGATTAGTTCCCTCTCCCTCTCCCTCCCTTTCTCCCTCTCCCTCTTTCCATTTCTGGAAGATCTCGATCCACATGGATTAGTTCCCTCTCCCTCCCTTTCTCCCTCTCCCCTCTTTCCATTTCTGGAAGATCTCGATCCACATGGATTAGTTCCCTCTCCCTCCCTTTCTCCCTCTCCCCTCTTTCCATTTCTGGAAGATCTCGATCCACATGGATTAGTTCCCTCTCCCTCCCTTTCTCCCCTCTCCCTCTTTCCATTTCTGGAAGATCTCGATCCACATGGATTAGTTCCCTCTCCCTCTCCCTCCCTTTCTCCCTCTCCCTCTCCCTCCCTTTCTCCCTCTCCCTCTTTCCATTTCTGGAAGATCTCGATCCACATGGATTAGTTCCCTCTCCCTCCCTTTCTCCCTCTCCCTCTTTCCATTTCTGGAAGATCTCGATCCACATGGATTAGTTCCCTCTCCCTCCCTTTCTCCCTCTCCCTCTTTCCATTTCTGGAAGATCTCGATCCACATGGATTAGTTCCCTCTCCCTCCCCTTTCTCCCTCTCCCTCTTTCCATTTCTGGAAGATCTCGATCCACATGGATTAGTTCCCTCTCCCTCTCCCTCCCTTTCTTCTCCCTCTCCCTCTCCCTCCCTTTCTCCCCTCTCCCCTCTTTCCATTTCTGGAAGATCTCGATCCACATGGATTAGTTCCTCTCCCTCTCCCTCCTTTCTCCCTCTCCCTCTTTCCATTTCTGGAAGATCTCGATCCACATGGATTAGTTCCCTCTCCCTCTCCCTCCCTTTCTCCCTCTCCCTCTTTCCATTTCTGGAAGATCTCGATCCACATGGATTAGTTCCCTCTCCCTCTCCCTCCCTTTCTCCCTCTCCTCTCCCCTCCCTTTCTCCCTCTCCCTCTCCCTCCCTTTCTCCCTCTCCCTCTTTCCATTTCTGGAAGATCTCGATCCACATGGATTAGTTCCCTCTCCCCTCTCCCTCCCTTTCTCCCTCTCCCTCTTTTCCATTTCTGGAAGATCTCGATCCACATGGATTAGTTCCCTCTCCCTCTCCCTCCCTTTCTCCCTCTCCCTCTTTCCATTTCTGGAAGATCTCGATCCACATGGATTAGTTCCCTCTCCCTCTCCCCTCCCTTTCTCCCTCTCCCTCCCTTTCTCCCTCTCCCTCTTTCCATTTCTGGAAGATCTCGATCCACATGGATTAGTTCCCTCTCCCTCTCCCTCCCTTCTCCCCTCTCCTCTTTCCATTTCTGGAAGATCTCGATCCACATGGATTAGTTCCCTCTCCCTCCCTTTCTCCCTCTCCCTCTTTCCATTTCTGGAAGATCTCGATCCACATGGATTAGTTCCCTCTCCCCTCCCTTTCTCCCTCTCCCTCTTTCCATTTCTGGAAGATCTCGATCCACATGGATTAGTTTCCCTCTCCCTCCCTTTCTCCCTCTCCTCTTTCCATTTCTGGAAGATCTCGATCCACATGGATTAGTTCCCTCTCCCTCTCCCTCCCTTTCTCCCTCTCCCTCCCTTTCTCCCTCTCCCTCTTTCCATTTCTGGAAGATCTCGATCCACATGGATTAGTTCCCTCTCCCTCTCCCTCCCTTTCTCCCTCTCCCTCTTTCCATTTCTGGAGATCTCGATCCACATGGATTAGTTCCCTCTCCCTCTCCCTCCCTTTCTCCCTCTCCCTCTTTCCATTTCTGGAAGATCTCGATCCACATGGATTAGTTCCCTCTCCTCTCCCTCCCTTTCTCCCTCTCCCTCTTCCATTTCTGGAAGATCTCGATCCACATGGATTAGTTCCCTCTCCCTCTCCCTCCCCTTTCTCCCTCTCCCTCTTTCCATTTCTGGAAGATCTCGATCCACATGGATTAGTTCCCCTCTCCCTCTCTCCCTCCCCTTCTCCCTCTCCCTCTTTCCATTTCTGGAAGATCTCGATCCACATGGATTAGTTCCCTCTCCCTCTCCCTCCCCTTCTCCCTCTCCCTCTTTCCATTTCTGGAAGATCTCGATCCACATGGATAGTTCCCTCTCCCTCTCCCTCCCTTTCTCCCTCTCCCTCTTCTCCATTTCTGGAAGATCTCGATCCACATGGATTAGTTCCCTCTCCCTCTCCCTCCCCTTCTCCCCCTCTCCCTCTTTCCATTTCTGGAAGATCTCGATCCACATGGATTAGTTCCCTCTCCCTCTCCCTCCCTTTCCTCCCTCTCCCTCTTTCATTTCTGGAAGATCTCGATCCACATGGATTAGTTCCCTCTCCCTCTCCCTCCCTTTCTCTCCCTCTCCCTCTTTCCATTTCTGGAAGATCTCGATCCACATGGATTAGTTCCCCTCTCCCTCTCCCTCCCTTTCTCTCCCTCTCCCTCTTTCCATTTCTGGAAGATCTCGATCCACATGGATTAGTTCCCTCTCCCTCTCCCTCCCTTTCTCCCTCTCCCTCTTTCCATTTCTGGAAGATCTCGATCCACATGGATTAGTTCCCTCTCCCTCTCCCTCCCCTTCTCCCTCTCCCTCTTTCCATTTCTGGAAGATCTCGATCCACATGGATTATTTCCCTCTCCCTCTCCCTCCCCTTCTCCCTCTCCCTCTTTCCATTTCTGGAAGATCTCGATCCACATGGATTAGTTCCCTCTCCCTCTCCCTCCCCTTCTCCCTCTCCCTCTTTCCATTTCTGGAAGATCTCGATCCACATGGATTAGTTCCCTCTCCCTCTCCCCTCCCCTTCTCCCTCTCCCTCTTTCCATTTCTGGAAGATCTCGATCCACATGGATTAGTTCCCTCTCCCTCTCCCTCCCCTTCTCCCTCTCCCTCTTTCCATTTCTGGAAGATCTCGATCCACATGGATTAGTTCCCTCTCCCTCTCCCTCCCCTTCTCCCTCTCCCCTCTTTCCATTTCTGGAAGATCTCGATCCACATGGATTAGTTCCCTCTCCCTCTCCCTCCCTTTCTCCCTCTCCCTCTTTCCATTTCTTGAAGATTTCGATCCTTAAGGATTAGTTGGCTGTCTCCTCTAGGCCTTCTGATTTATATCCCTGTTCCCTTTGGGGGACTCATAACCAAGGTCCTGTGCTCTCCAATGGCAGTAAATTACCGCTACCATGTCATGTAATTAATGTTCGATCTCTCTAGCCTTTGCTAAGGTCCAGGGAGTATCTTAGGCTTTGTCTTAAGACGACCACGGGAGTCGGTAGTGGTTGATGGACACCAGTGGCTGCTGTTTTGGTTGTTAAGTTTGGTTTCTGCTGTTGTTTAAAGGTCGCTCTGAATGGGAGAGTAAGGTTTAAAGGTCATGAATGGGGGAGAATGGTTTAAAAGGTCAATCATGAATAGGGGAGAAAGGTTTAAAGGTCGCTCATGAATGGTAGAGTAATTCTTGAATGGGAGAGAAAGGTTTAAAGGTCTTTCATGTATGGCAGAGTAAGGGTTTAAATGTCCTCATGAATGGGAGAGAGAAGGTTTAAAGGTCCAATCATGAAGAGGAGAGAAAGGTTTAAATGTCGCTCATGAATGGCAGAGTAATTCCATGAATGGGAGAGAAAAGTTTAAAGGTCATGAATTGGAGAGAAAAGTTTTTAGATGGCTCATGAACTGGAGAGAAAGGTTTAAAGGTCACTCATGAATGGTAGAGAATGGTTTAAAGGTCACTTTTGAATAGGAGATAAATGGTTATATGTCGCTCATGAATGGGAGAGTAAGGTTTAAAAGGTCTTGAATGGTAGAGAAAAGTTTAAAGGTCGCTCATGAATGGTAGAGTAATTCTTGAATGGGAGAGAAAGGTTTAAAGGTCTTTCATGTATAGCAGAGTAAGGTTTAAACGTCCTCATGAATGGGAGAGAAAAGGTTTAAAGGTCAATCATGAATAGGAGAGAAAGGTTTAAAGGTCGCTCATGAATGGTAGAAGTAATTCTTGAATGGGAGAGAAACGTTTAAAAGGTCGCTCTCATGAATGGGAGAGTAAGGTTTAAAATTCCACCATGATTGAGGCAGAATGGTTTAAAGGTCGCCTCTTGAATGGGGGAAAAAGGTTTAAAGGTCTCTCTTGAATGGGAGGGAAAAGGTTTAAAGGTCGCTCTTGAATGGTGGAAAAAGGTTTAAAGGTCTCTCTTGAATGGGGGGAAAAAGGTTTAAAGGTCGCTCTTGAATGGTGGAAAAAGGTTTAAAGGTCGCTCTTGAATGGGGGTAAAGGTTTAAAGGTCTCTCTTGAATGGGAGGGAAAAGGTTTAAAGGTCGCTCTTGAATGGGGGAAAAAGGTTTAAAGGTCGTCATGAATGGGAGAGAAAGGTTTAACAGGTCACTCTTGAATGTGGAAAAAGGTTTAAAGGTCACTTTGAATGGGAGGGAAAAGGATTAAAGGTCGCTCATGTAGGTCTATATGCTGAGCCATCAATAGCCATTGCCTGGCCCTCCT
>NC_090727.1:72744380-72778954 GCF_036898095.1 Palaemon carinicauda | reverse complement strand
CCAAATTAAAACCAGAATTGGAAATGCAGAATGATAGAAGAACAAGGGAAAGTAAAGATAAGTAACGAATAAACTATAACTTGGAAATTGAAAATGATTTTTAAGATATTTTAAGACCAGTAACATTACGTAGATAATTATAAACAGGTTTATTTTTTCTAAAAAAAAAATACGCACAGGTTATTCTTGGATATATACAGTATGTACGAGTATATACCGACATACGTATATGATATGCACACATACATACATACAGTACATATACACCCCATTATATTATATAATATATATATATATATATATATATATATATATATATATATATATATATATATATATATATATATATATATATATATATATATATATATATATATATATATAATATATATATATATACTAGCTTAGTGATGCTTCAAAACTATAACTCCTTTAAACCTATGATATCATCCCACCTCCCCGTAAAATAACATACAAAAAATCTTCCTAAATACCAGACCTCAGTAATACTTGATAAATGTCCTCTATATCGACTCACCTCCAGGGACTAGTTGATAGATCATAGTAAGTAATCTAGTCCACACCACAACAACAATCGTTATCAAGTGTCGCATCGTGTCAAGGACAGATTCCTTTACCACAATTTCCAGGGAAATTGATGGACAGTCAATAAGTGGACGGAAGACTATAGTCCATTTCTTTAAGCGAGGCAGATTTGCACAGACTCGCAACGGTGCCCTTTTAGCTCGGAAAAGTTTCCTGATCGCTGATTGGTTAGAATTATCTTGTCCAACCAATCAGCGATCAGGAAACTTTCCCGAGCTAAAAGGCCACCGCTGCGAGTCGGTGCAAATATGCCTCGCTAAAAGAAATGGACTATAGTGTCATTCTAAATTAAATTCTGATGATGATATTATTTTTGCTTTTGACAGGGTTTAAGTGGTTTTAAAGGCCTCTCATTAATGTTAGAGGCAAGGGACACTGACATTGTTATAGCCTCTGTACCATGGCCTTCCACTGCCTTGGATTAGAGAGTTATCTAGTTTGAGGGCAAACTCGGGCAAGCTGTTCTATCTTAATTCTCTCCTGTTTTTTTTTTTAAGTTTTTATAGTTTATATATGAAAGATCTAATTTAATGTTGTTACTGTTCTAAGTATATTTTATTTTAACTGTTTTTTACTTACCCTATAGTTTTTTATTTCATTGTTTCCTTTCTTCGCTAGGCTATTTTTCCCTGTTGGAACCATTGGGCTTATGGCACCTCGCTTTTCCAATTAGGGTTATAGCTTAGCTTGTATTAATAATAATAATAATAATAATAATAATAATAATAATAATAATAATAATAATAATAATAATAGACTGACCAATCCTTATGATCAGCACCCAAGGTCCCTCTCCACCCCAGTTAGAACCAGGGAAGGCCAGGCAATGGCTGCTAATGACTCAGCATGTAGATCTATATGTTCCCCCAATACCTACATCCTTAGCTCAGAAGGATGTGAGGTTGTAGAAGTTACAAGAAACTATCTAGTTTGAGCGGGGTTCGATCTCCCGTCCAGCAAGGACGTTTCCATTTTTCTGGCCACAATTTTAATTGTAAATTAATGAAAATTGCATAAATTAACTATTATGTAAGCTGAAAATGATTAAATTTTTGGAAGGTCAAGGTAAAAGGTCAAGATCACAGTTAAACAAAATGTCTAATTCACGTAATCAAGCATAAGTTTGGACATCGTTGTCACAGAGACTTCAAATTTAGTTCATATTTGAGTGTATTGAAATCCACGCCCATTAATACATGTTAATGTCAAAGGTCAAGGTCAAGGTCGAGCAAAAGGTCCAGAAATTAGCTGCCGATATGAGGTCTGCGTTATACTGAGTCTCGCAATAGAATCCATCTTTATGCCAATGTCAACCTTATCGACAAAAAACGTTAAATGTATACATGCAATCGTCGTCCTTATGTGATCAATTGCATCCCATAAATACCTGTATTGCGGCTAGAGTAACCACGAGTATCTTGTACCACACGTGTTTCACACACTTCTCGTACATTGTAAAGGCATTTTCTTATAATGTTTATCTGCCAGAAATATGAAGACAATTAGCCTACACAGAATTTTGAAAAAGCTTGTTTTTGAGGTTAAGATGAATAGGAAAGTTTTGAGATAGGTTATGGTTGCCTGTTGGTAACGTCCTTACCTGGTGATCGCCCGACTGAGGTTCGAGTCCCAATCAAACTAGTCAGATCCTTTAGTCGCTGCAACCTCGCCATCTTTGCAAGCTAAGGATGGGGGTGGGTGGGTTGAGGGACCCTGTAGGTCTATCTGCTGAGTCATCAGCAGCCATTGGCCCTAGCTTGGGGTGGAGAGGGGGCTTGGACGCTGATCATATGTTTATATGGTCAATCTCTAGGGCTTTCTCCTGCTTGCTAGGGCAATGTCACTGTCCCTTGCCTCTGCCATTCATGAGCAGACTTTAAATTTAACCCTTGAACAGTACAAGGGAGAGCGAGTGATTAGATAAAAATCAAAACCGTTTAAAGAATTAAAGGTTGGTCATGAATGGCAAAGGCAAGGACAGTGAAATTGCCCTAGCAAACCGGCATGTGCCCTAGAGACTGACCATATATACACACGATAAGCGTCCAAGCCCCTCTCCACACAAACTAGGACGAAGGAGGGCCAGGGAATGACAGTTAATAACTCAGCAGATAGATTTATAGGCTCCCACAAACCCCCTATCCTTAGGCTCACAAGGATGGTGAGGTTATAGCAACCAAAGGAACTAATAAATTTAAGTAGGACTCTAACCCCAGCCTGGCGATCACCAGTCAGGGACGTTGTCACATAGGCCACCACAACCAACAGTGTACGAACGTGTATGAAACACGTTAGGTATAAGATGAAGATAAGGTTGAATAAGGTAAAAGAAATGTGTAATTCAAAAGTGGGAGGAAAGAAGGACATCTAAATCCAAGGACAAAGATTTAATGCCCAAGTTACTGGAAAAGGGATTTCAGGTTTTCAAGCCTCGCGGCTAAATTAAATACTCGTAGATCCAACTTCCAGCGATTTCATGCCAATATGACCAGTCAACAGGCTCTCTCTCTCTCTCTCTCTCTCTCTCTCTCTCTCTCTCTCTCTCTCTCTCTCTCTCTCTCTCTCTCTCTCTCTCTCTCTCTCATGAAAGATATCAATTTATCAGAGATATACTTCTCATTCACTCTGACTCTACAGTATTTTGCATTAGTGTGGAATACTTTGAAATGAAGAATTTGTGTTAACGAATTTTATGTAAATATATCTAACAACAAACTTCTTTCTTAAAATATCAAACTCGTATTTCATCATTATTCTATTTTTCTATCGAAACATCTATTATTCCTTTTTATCTATAAATCTATTCTTTTTTCTTTCTTGTGAATCTGAAATTGGTGCTACTATAGCGTGAGGTCTACCACACTATAGCGTGAGGTCTTCCTCCCGTTAGCACTATAGCGTGAGGTCTACCGCTGAATTATTCGTCCCTCATAGATAAAACACATTTCATACATTTGTTTAAGCAATAAACACTCAATTTAAACATATTTTACCAATGTCTTAAAATGATAATTGGAATTTTAATTACATTGAAAAAAAAATTAAATAAACGTAAAAATGAACATGTTATCATATATTTCCATATTTATTCTAGCGATACAAAACAATAAACACTTAATTTAAACGCATCTTAGAAATGACTTGAATAGATAATTGGATTTCTAATTACATTAAAAAAAGGAATAAAGGTAAAAATAAACATGTTATCATATATTTCCATACATTTATCCTAGCGGTACACACTTCGTACATCTTCTAAGAAAGACACAAATAGATCATTGGAATTTTTTCTCATCACCTTCCAGCAAAAATAATCAAGATGAGACTGGAACAGCTGACGACCAACACCTCGCATTAATCTCTTCAGAATCATCGTTTTAGCGTCCAACCACGATCGCTCAATTGCCTGTGTGTGTGCTCCTGTCGCTGGATCCACATAATATTACTGGTGGTTCACTGTAGAATGCTGGTACCCCATGGATTTTAGGTTGCGGAAGGTCCAAGCTTGTCGCGTGGTAGACCTCACCCTCCGCCTGGGTAGGCGACATATGGCGGTAGACCTCACGCTATAGTAGCACCCTGAAATTTTCTTTTCCTTGGAAAATAAAATCTAGAACACTAATATATTTCTCTCCTTCGAAGATTTGATTTCAAGATAGTAAAGTTTACGTCGACTATCATTGATGGTTTGCAAACTTAAAGATTAAGAGACCCTGAGATGAATCTGCTCAAAATCATTTAAATACAGGATTATGTTAAAATTAACTTTAAAAAATAACATTACTGAAATAGAAGAACAAATTGAAAACAAAATAGTTAACCCTTTCGCATTATATTAAACAGCATTACGCTTAAATTGACTTAAAAAGAATAACATTACTGAATGAAAACAGGTTTATCCAGAACAAATTAAAAAGAAATTTGTTAACCCTTTGGCATTATATTGAACAGGATTACGCTTAAACTGTCTTAGAAAAATAACATTATTGAAAGACAGCAAGTTTCTTAAGAAAAAGTAAAAAATTAGTTAACCCTTTAGCACAAGATGTTTTCGTCATTTCTATTCTATAAAACATCTTATCTACAAAAGGTTTAACAAGGCATCTAGGATTTAACTCTCTCCATTGTATTTTTCTCGTTCTCAGACGAAATTTCCATATCGTAATGAGCTTTTTACAAAGAACTTTTGAAAAGTTCCGCCTAGAGCTAAGAGAGACAGGAGCTGGAGAATGAAATATTCAAGTATGGGATGATAGAATAAGATAGGAAGGATGATATATTTTTCTATTACCATGAAAGGTGTATAAAGAAATAATGATTAATATATAATGACGAAATAGACATTTAAAAATAATGATTTATGCATAATGACAAAATAGAAATTTAATCAAATATATAAAATGGATTAAGAATTGATAATATTTAAGCAAATTTCCCAATTTATATATATATATATATATATATATATATATATATATATATATATATATATATATATATATATATATATATATATATATATATATATATATATATATATATATATATATATATAGATATAGATATAGATATAGATATAGATATAGATATAGATAGATATAGATATAGATATAGATATAGATATAGATATAGATATAGATATATATATATATATATATATATATATATATATATATATATATATATATATATATATATATGTGAGTGTGTATATATGTGTGTATGTAAATATATATATATATATATATATATATATATATATATATATATATATATGACTGCTACCTCTGCCCCTACCTGAGGGACGGGGAGAGACCATGTAGTTATACGTCTGGTAATGGCGTTGAGCGGAACCGTGTATATATATATATATATATATATATATATATATATATATATATATATATATATATATATATATATATATATATATATATATATATATATATATATATATATATATATATATATATATATATATATATATATATATATATATATATATATATATATATATATATATATATATATATATATATATATATATATATACACGGTTCCGCTCAACGCCATTACCAGACGTATAACTACATGGTCTCTCCCCGTCCCTCAGGTAGGGGCAGAGGTAGCAGTCATATATATATATATATATATATATATATATATATATATATATATATATATATATATATATATATATATATATATATATATATATATATATATATATATATATATCCAGTCCAGCTCAGCAGCATTACCAGACGTATAACTACTCGGTCTATCCCTGGCCCTCGGGTAGGCTGTAGAGGGAGCAGTCATACCCTGGTGAGAGGGGGGTGTATGTGCGTGCATATATATCTAAAAATTCACCCATCATTTTTGACGGGTCGCGTATACTAGTATCCAGATAAACGATGAGAAAAAAGTCCTTGTTTCATATATTCCAGATATCTTAATCATATATTTGTATATATCATTTATTGCAAACTTTATTCAACCTAAATAAAATTTTTATAGTTTATATAGGAAATATTGATTTCAATGTTGTTACTATTTTATTTTTCCTTGGTTCCTTTCCTCACTGGGCTATTTACCCTGTTGGAGCCCCGGGGCTTATAGTATCCTGCTTTTCCAACTAGGGTTGTAGCTTAGCAAGTAATAATAATAATAATAATAATAATAATAATAATAATAATAATAATAATAGTAATAATAATAATAATAATAATAATAATAATAATAATAATAATAATAATAATTCAAGGTATCACTACTCCTGTGCCATATAGAGGACTTCTACATTATGTATATTATGTATAATAAAAAACAAAAACAAAGACCTGAAAATAGACCACAACTCAAAATTCCCCCATCTGAGGTTTATGATATTTACTTGGAAAACTGAAGATTTGTAATACTTTGTATTTCTGAGTATAATATAAGAAAATAAATAGCTCTTTATTTGATATACTCCTCAGACTATGTTAAGGTAAACATTCATCCAAAAGAGAAAGATCTCTTGGAAAGAGAAATATGCGAAAAAGGAAAAAAAAAAACAGCTACTGGAGTTGTTTACTACTTATGGAATAAGAGATAAAGTTTAAAAGGTAAAGAGCTGTGGTTTATCATAATACGTATGATGGAATGATATAAACTGTATACTACATGCTCTTGCTATTACACAAAAAAAAAAAATGAACCAAAGAAGCTGTAAAATTGTCGAATTTAAAGGATTAAAGGTCGTTCATGAATGGCAGAGGAAAGGGACAGTGACAATGCCCTAGAGACTGATCATATACATATTAAGGGTTATCAACCAGTAAACTAAAGGTTATTAATATTTTTAAAAACACCAAAAAAAAAAAAAACAGCTCTAAATTCACCCCATTAAAAGGTTCAAAGGTCACTTATGAATAGCAGAGGCACGAAACTGACCTTATATACATGTGATCAGCATCCAAGCCTTCTCCACCCAAGCTAGGATCAGGGAGGGCCAGGCAATGGGCTGCTGATGACTCAGATGGTAGACTTATAAGCTCCCCAAAAAACTCCGTCTTTAGCTCACATGGATGGTGAGGTTGGAGACACTATAAGAAACTATCGAGAGTGCTTGGGACTCGAACCCCAGTCCAGCAAATCGATAAAAACTAACAAAACAAGAGGAAGAGAAATTAGATAAAATAGAGTGCCCGAGTGTACCCTCAAGCAAGAGAACTCTAACCCAAGAGACAGTGGAAGACCATGGTACAGAGGATATGGTACTACCCAAGACTAGAGAACAATGGTTAGATTTTGGAGTGATATTACGTCCACCAACTTGTAAAAGATAATAACAAAGTAGGGTAAAAATTATGGTAGCCTGTATTTTACTGAAATATGACTGAAAACAGTATATTTTTTACAGGAGAATTTCGATTAAAATTGAGGTTTTTTAACAGTGTATGTTAGACCATTTCGGACATACCATGAAATTTTTTAACAATGTAAGTTATGCCATTTCGGACATACCCAGAAACTTCTTAACAATGTAAGTTAGGCCATTTCGACATATCCTGAAATTATTTTAACATTGTAAATTCGGCCATTTCGGACATACCATGAATTTTTTTTTTTTTTTTTTTTTTTTTTGTTTCAATGTAAGTTAAGCTATTTCGGACATACCCAGAAATTTTTTAACAGTGTAAGTTACGCCATTTCGGACATTACTGAGACTTTTTTAACAGTGCAAGTTAGACCATTTTGGACACATTCAGAAATTTTCATAAAAATTCCTTAATAATTTTTCGAGTTACAATGGTAACAAACAAACAAACAGACAGACAACAGACGATCAAAGGTTAAAAATAATAAAGTTGAATATATCTCACAGAGGTAAAAATCCAACGATTGCTGGCCATCGCAAACGCTTGTATATTCAATACTAATACAAATACATTTACAGTTCCGCCAGCTAAATCTCTCCGCCTAAATTACCTTTGCCGTGACACGCGAAAAATATTGCCATCATAAATTAATTCCCGGATAATCGCCTACTGAACTAATGTATTCAAAGGGGATCGAAGAAGACAATCACACAACAACAACAACAACAATAACAACAAATGCAGACGTCTCCAGAACAAAGCAAGACAAAGGCCTCAAATATGTCCTTATTCCTGTCTGGAGTTTGGCCACTCTTCATCACCATGCTGGCAAATACAGATTGGTGATGGTGGGAGATTTTCGTCTGATCGCTCAAAGCAAACCAACCTACTATGTGTGGCCCTAACTAGTACAGCTTTGCTGATCATAGCGATACACAAATCCTTTCACCACGGTAGGTATCCCTATTCATACAATCTCTCTAATTCTTCCATTTTTTAAAACATTATTTTTCTTTACGTCATGTAAGACGAAAAAACCTTGCATATATCTATATAATGGAGAGAAAGTGCCTAGCTATATATATATATATATATATATATATATATATATATATATATATATATATATATATATATATATATATATATATATATATATATATATATGTACAGTATATATATATATATATATATATATATATATATATATATATATATATATATATATATATATATATATATATATATATATATATATATATATATATATATATATATATATATATATATATGTATATATACATATATATACTGTATATATATATATATGTATGTATATATATATATATATATATATATATATATATATATATATATATATATATATATATATATATATATAACAATATATATATAAATATATATATGGTCTCTCCCCGTCCCAAAGATATTGGGAAATGAAGTAGCCATACCCTGGTGAAAGGGCAAACCCCGTGAGGTACACTCAGAATCCAAAACTGCCGTGTTGTAGTCAGAAAAAGGTGAGGGAGTGGGAAGGGTTGAATCTGTGCGCGTACGTGCATATCTATTGAAATATTTAGCCGTCATTTTTGACGGGTCGCGTACACTAGCGTACTGAATAATTAATCAATTTAAACTCAAATAACTATCCGGTTGCAGTGGCCTATTGCAAACGTCTCTTGCCTGGCGTCCTGCTGAACAGGAGATCGAGTCATGCTCAAAATCGATAGTTTCTTGTAGTGTGTGCAACCTTATCATCCTTGTGAGCTAAAAATATGGGTTTGGGTGAGCCTATGTCTACCTGCTGAGTCATCAGCTGCCATTGCAGGCTCTCCTTGGTCCTAGCTTGGGTGGAGGAGGGACTTGGGTGCTGAACATCAGCTATGTCAAGTTTTCCTTGTTGGAGTCCTGGGGCTTATAGCATCTTGCTTTTCCACCTAGGGTTGTAGCTTTGCTAATAATAATAATAATAATAATAATAATAATAATAATAATAATAACAATAATAATAATAATAATAATAATAATAGTAATAATAATAATAACAATAATAATAATAGTATATATAAGAATTATTTTGTTGTTTTTATCATTGTTAAAATATTCTTTTCAATTGTCCTTTACTTCTTTTGTACTTTATTTCCTAATTTACTTTCCTCACTGAGCTATTTTTCCCTGTTGGAGCCCTTGGGCTTACATCCTGCTGCTTTTTCCATTATGGTTGTAGCTTAGCAAGTAATAATAATAATAATAATAATAATAATAATAATAATAATAAGAATAATAATAATAATAAGAATAATAATAAGAATAATAATAATAATAATAATAATAATAATAATAATAATAATAATAATAATACACCGCCAGTCTCTAGAGCACTGTCAGCTAGCTAGGGCATTGTCCCTGTCCCTCACCTCTGCCATTCATGAGCAGCCTTTAAACCTTTACTGCAGTGGATACCAGATAAGACCTAGAAGAGGATGGTAATGGGAACATAACTCTCCATCAATTATCTTAATTACAGCCCAATTAAGAAGCGCCGTTTTAACTGGGGGTATAATTCACTGTAGGAGATACGCTGTAATTAGCTCATACTTAAGGTCTTAAAAGACTGGTCCCTAAATCAGCTATTTTAGATTTTAGGAGATGATTAAAACACCGTAAAAAGTATTGCATTTTCGAGGGATGGTAGCACTATTAAGGTTTAAAGGCCGCTCATGAATGGCAGAGGCAAGGGACAAAGCCCTAGATACTGACTATATAGGAATATGATCAGCGCACAAGCGAGGACCAAGGAGGGCTAGGCAATGGCTGCTGATGACTCAGCAGATAGACATATAGGCTTCCCCAAACCCCTCATCCTTAGCTCACAAGGATGGTGAGGTTGCAGAGACCAAATAAACTAACGAGTTTAAGCGGGACTCGAACCTCAGTCTGGCAATCATATAGTAAGGACGCTACCACCAGGCCACCACAACCCATATTAAGGTTTAAAGGCCGTTCATGAGTGGCAGAGGCAAGGGACAGTGATAATGCCCTAGAGACTGACCATATATACATATGATCAGCGCACAAGAATCCTCTCTACCCAAGCTAGGACCAAGGAGCGCCAGGCAATGACTGCTGATGACTAAACAGATAGACCTATAGTCCCCCCACAAACTCCCCCCCCCCCCTTTATAGCTCAGAAGGATGGTGAGGTTGCAGTGACCAAATAAAATTACGAGTTTAAGCGGGACTCGAACCCCAGTTTGGCAATAACCAAGTAAGGACGATACCACCAGGCCACCACAACCCATATTAATGTTTAAAGGCCACTCATGAATAACAGAGACATGAGACAGTAACAATGCCCTGGAGACTGACCATATACACACATGATCAGCGTCCAAGAATCCTCTCTACCCAAGCTAGGACCAAGGAGCGCCAGGCAATGGCTGCTGATGACTCAACAGATAGACCTATAGTCCCCCCACAAACTCCCCCCCCCCCTTTATAGCTCACAAGGATGGTGAGGTTGCAGTGACCAGAAAAACCGAGTTTGAGCGGGACTCGAACCCCATTCTGGCGGTTACCAGTCAGGGACGTTACCACTTTGGCCACCACAACCCATATTAAGGTTTACAGGTCGCTCATGAAAGGCAGAGGCAAGGGACAGTAACAATGCCCTGGAGACTGACTTTATATGAATATGATCAGCGCACAAGCATCCTCTCCACCCAAGCTAGGAATAAGGAAGGCCAGGTTATGGCTGCTGAGGACTCAACAGATAGACCTATAGGGTTCCCCAAACCCATTATCCTTAGCTCAAAAGGATGGTGAGGTTGCAGCGACCAAAGGATCTTGACGAGTTTGAGCGGGACTCGAACCTCAGTCTGGCGTTCACCAGTCAGCGATATTACCACTTTGACCACTTATGAATGACAGAGGCAAGACACAGTAACAATGCCCTAGAGACTTGCTATATATGAATATGATCAGCATCCAAATCCTTTTTCCACCCAAGGTAAGACCAGAGAGGGCCAAGCAATGGCTCATGAAATATCAAAAAAGTATATATACCGAAACTCCCAAATAGAAAATAAATGCCTCTATAGCTTTCCCTTTATTTTTTTTTTCTAAAATATCAAAATAGTATATATATATATATATATATATATATATATATATATATATATATATATATATATATATATATATATATATATATATATATATATATATCAAAACTCCCAAATAGGAAATACACGCCTTTATAGCTTTCCCTTTATATTTTTTTCTAAAATATCAAAAAAGTATATATATCAAAACTCCCAAATAGGATATACACGACTCTATAACTTTCCCTTTATTTTTTTTAAATATCAAAAAAGTATATATATATATATATATATATATATATATATATATATATATATATATATATATATATATATATATATATATATATATATATATATATATATATATATATATATATATATATATATATGTATATATATATATATATATATATATATATATATATATATATATATATATATATATATATATATATATATATATATATATATATATATATATATATATATATCAAAACTCCCAAATAGGAAATACACACCTCTATAGCTTTCCCTTTAATTTTTCTTTAAATATCAAAAAAGTATATAAATATCAAAACTCCCAAATAGGAAATACACGCCTCTATAGCTTTCCCTTTATTTTTTTTCTAAAATATCAAAAAAGTATATATGTATATATATATATATATATATATATATATATATATATATATATATATATATATATATATATATATATATATATATATATATATATATATATATATATATATACATATATATATATATATATATATCAAAACTACCAAATAGGAAATACACGCCTTTATAGCTTTCCCTTTATTTTTTTTTTCTAAAATATCAAAAAAGTATATATATCGAAACTCCCAAATAGGAAATACACGACTCTATAACTTTCCCTTTATTTTTTTTTAAATATCAAAAAAGTATATAAATATCAAAACTCCCAAATAGGAAATACACGCCTCTATAGCTTTCCCTATATTTTTTTTCTAAAATATCAAAAAAGTATATATATCAAAACTCCCAAATAGGAAATACACGCCTCTATAGCTTTCCCTTTAATTTTTTTTAAATATCAAAAAAGTATAAATACCAAAACTCCCAAATAGAAAATCCACGCCTCTATAGCTTTCCCTTTAATTTTCTTTTCCTAAAATATAAAAAAAGTATATATATCAAAACTCCCAAATAGAAAATAAACGCCTCTATAGCTTTCCCTTCAATTTTTTTTAAATATCAAAAAAATATATATATCCAAACTCCCAAATAGGAAATACATGCCTCTATAAATTTCCTTTTAGTTTTTTTTTTTTAAATATCAAAAAAAATATATATATCAAAACTCCCAAATAGGAAATATATGCCTCTATAGCTTTCCCTTTATTTTTTTTTCTCAAGTATCAAAAAAGTATATATATCAAAACTCCCAAATAGGAAATACATGCCTCTATAGCTTTCCCTTTAATTTTCTTTTTAAATATCAAAAAAGTATATATATCCAAACTCCCAAATAGAAAATACACCCCTCTATAGCTTTCCCTTTAATTTGTTTTAAATATCAAGAGAGTATATATATATATATATATATATATATATATATATATATATATATATATATATATATATATATATATATATATATATATATATATATATATATATATATATCAAAACTCCCAAATAGGAAATACACGCCTCTATAGCTTTCCCCTTATAACTTTTTTTAAATATCAAAAAAGTATATATATCAAAACTCTAAAATAGAAAATACACGCCTCTATAGCTTTCCCTTTTTTTCTAAAATATCAAAAAAATATATATATATATATCAAACCTCCCAAATAGAAAATACACACCTATAAAACTTTCCCTTTATTTTTTTTCTAAAATATAAAAAAGTATATATACCAAAACTCCCAAATATTCCCAAACACGCCTCTTATAACATTCCCTTTAATTTTTTTTCCTAAAATATCAAAAAAGTATATATATATATATATATATATATATATATATATATATATATATATATATATATATATATATATATATATATATATATATATATATATATATATATCAAAACTCCCCTATAGGGAATACACGCCTCTATAACTTTCCCTTTAAATTTTGTCTAGAATATCAAAAAAGTATATATACCAAAACCTTCCCAATAGAAAATACACGCCTCTATAACTTTCCCTTTAATTTTTTTTCTAAAATATAAAAAAAGTATATATACCAAAACTTCCCCATAGAAAAGACATGCCTCTATAACTTTCCCTTTAATTTTTTTCTAAAATAACAAAAAAGTATATATACCAAAACTTCCCAATAGAAAATACACGCCTCTATAACTTTCCCTTTAATTTTTTTTCTAAAATATCAAAAAAGTATATATATTAAAATTCCCTAATAGAAAATACACGCCTCTATAACTTTCCCTTAAATTTTTTTCTAAAATAACAAAAAAGTATATATACCAAAACTTCCCAATAGAAAATAAATGCCTCTATAACTTTCCCTTTAATTTCTTTCAAAAATATCAAAAATATATATATATCAAAACTCCCAAATAGAAAATACACGCTTCTATACCTTTCCCTTCAATTTTTTTTTCAAAAATATCAAAAAAGTATATATATCAAAACTCCCAGATAGGAAATACACGCCTCTATAACTTTCCCTTTAATTTTTTTTTAAATATCAAAAAAGTATATATATCAAAACTCCCAAATAAGAAATACACGCCTCTATAACTTTCCCTTTAATTTCTTTTTTAAATATCAAAACAGTATATATATAAAAACTCCGAAATAGAAAATACACGCATCTATAGCTTTCCCTTTAATTTTTTTTCTAAAATATCAAAAAAGTATATATATCAAACCTCCCAAATAGAAAATACACGTCTCTATAACTTTCCCTTTATTTTTTTCTTCTAAAATATCAAAAAAGTATGTGTATCAAAACTCCCAAATAGAAAATACACGCCTCTATAGCTTTCCCTTTAATTTTTTTCTATAATATCAAAAAAGTATATATATATATATATATATATATATATATATATATATATATATATATATATATATATATATATATATATATATATATATATATATATATATATATATATATATATATATATATATATATATATATATATATATATATATATATATATCAAAACTACCAAATAGGATATACACGCCTTTATAGCTTTCCCTTTATTTTTTTTTCTAAAATATCAAAAAAGTATTTATATCAAATCTCCCAAATAGGAAATACACGCCTCTATAGCTTTCCCTTTATTTTTTTTTTCTAAAATATCAAAAAAGTATATATATCAAAAGTCCCAAATAGGAAATACACGCCTCTATAGCTTTCCCTTTATTTTTTTCTCTAAAATATCAAAACAGTAATATATCAAAACTCCCAAATAGGAAATACATGCCTCTATAGCTTTCCCTTTAATTTTTTGTAAATATAAAAAAAGTATATATATCAAAACTCCCAAATAGAATATACACGCCTCTATAACTTTCCCTTTATTTTTTTTCTAAAATATCAAAAAAAAGTATGTATATCAAAACTCCCAAATAGGAAATATACGCCTCTATATCTTTCCCTTTAAATTTTTTTTCTAACATATCAAAAAAGTATATATATCAAAACTCCCAAATAGAAAATATACGCCTCTATAGCTTTCGCTTTAAATTTTTTTTCTAAAATATCAAAAAAGTATATATATAAAAAGTCCGAAATAGGAAATATACGCCTCTATAGCTTCCCCTTTATTTTTTTCTCTGTAATATCAAAAAAAGTATATTATATCAAAACTCCCAAATAGGAAATACACGCCTCTATAGCTTTCCCTTTAATTTTTTTTAAATATCAAAAAAGTATAAATACCAAAACTCCCAAATAGAAAATCCACGCCTCTATAGCTTTCCCTTTAATTTTCTTTTCCTAAAATATAAAAAAAGTATATATATCAAAACTCCCAAATAGAAAATAAACGCCTTTATAGCTTTCCCTTCAATTTTTTTTAAATATCAAAAAAATATATATATCCAAACTCCCAAATAGGAAATACATGCCTCTATAAATTTCCTTTTAGTTTTTTTTTTTTAAATATCAAAAAAAATATATATATCAAAACTCCCAAATAGGAAATATATGCCTCTATAGCTTTCCCTTTATTTTTTTTTCTCAAGTATCAAAAAAGTATATATATCAAAACTCCCAAATAGGAAATACATGCCTCTATAGCTTTCCCTTTAATTTTCTTTTTAAATATCAAAAAAGTATATATATCCAAACTCCCAAATAGAAAATACACCCCTCTATAGCTTTCCCTTTAATTTGTTTTAAATATCAAGAGAGTATATATATATATATATATATATATATATATATATATATATATATATATATATATATATATATATATATATATATATATATATATATATATATATATATATATATATATATATATATATATATATATATCAAAACTCCCAAATAGGAAATACACGCCTCTATAGCTTTCCCCTTATAACTTTTTTTAAATATCAAAAAAGTATATATATCAAAACTCTAAAATAGAAAATACACGCCTCTATAGCTTTCCCTTTTTTTTCTAAAATATCAAAAAAATATATATATATATCAAAACTCCCAAATAGAAAATACACACCTATAAAACTTTCCCTTTATTTTTTTTCTAAAATATAAAAAAGTATATATACCAAAACTCCCAAATATTCCCAAACACGCCTCTTATAACATTCCCTTTAATTTTTTTTCCTAAAATATCAAAAAAGTATATATATATATATATATATATATATATATATATATATATATATATATATATATATATATATATATATATATATATATATATATATATATATATATATATATCAAAACTCCCCAATAGGGAATACACGCCTCTATAACTTTCCCTTTAAATTTTGTCTAGAATATTAAAAAAGTATATATACCAAACCTTCCCAATAGAAAATACACGCCTCTATAACTTTCCCTTTAATTTTTTTTCTAAAATATAAAAAAGTATATATACCAAAACTTCCCCATAGAAAAGACATGCCTCTATAACTTTCCCTTTAATTTTTTTCTAAAATAACAAAAAAGTATATATACCAAAACTTCCCAATAGAAAATACACGCCTCTATAACTTTCCCTTTATTTTTTTTCTAAAATATCAAAAAAGTATATATATTAAAATTCCCTAATAGAAAATACACGCCTCTATAACTTCCCTTAAATTTTTTTCTAAACTAACAAAAAAGTATATATACCAAAACTTCCCAATAGAAAATAAATGCCTCTATAACTTTCCCTTTAATTTCTTTCAAAAATATCAAAAATATATATATATCAAAACTCCCAAATAGAAAATACACGCCTCTATACCTTTCCCTTCAATTTTTTTTTCAAAAATATCAAAAAAGTATATATATCAAAACTCCCAGATAGGAAATACACGCCTCTATAACTTTCCCTTTAATTTTTTTTTTTAAATATCAAAAAAGTATATATATCAAAACTCCCAAATAAGAAATACACGCCTCTATAACTTTCCCTTTAATTTCTTTTTTAAATATCAAAACAGTATATATATAAAAACTCCGAAATAGAAAATACACGCATCTATAGCTTTCCCTTTAATTTTTTTTCTAAAATATCAAAAAAGTATATATATCAAACCTCCAAAATAGAAAATACACGTCTCTATAACTTTCCCTTTATTTTTTTCTTCTAAAATATCAAAAAAGTATGTGTATCAAAACTCCCAAATAGAAAATACACGCCTCTATAGCTTTCCCTTTAATTTTTTTCTAAAATATCAAAAAGTGTATATATCACAACTCCCAAATAGAAAATACACGCATCTATAGCTTTCCCTTTAATTTTTTTTCTAAAATATAAAAAAAGTATATATACCAAAACTTCCCCATAGAAAAGACATGCCTCTATAACTTTCCCTTTAATTTTTTTCTAAAATAACAAAAAAGTATATATACCAAAACTTCCCAATAGAAAATACACGCCTCTATAACTTTCCCTTTAATTTTTTTCTAAAATATCAAAAAAGTATATATACCAAAACTTCCCAATAGGAAATACACGCCTCTATAGATTTCCCTTTAATTTTTTCTAACATATCAAAAAAGTATATATATCAAAACTCCCAAATAGAAAATACACGCCTCTATAGCTTTCCCTTTTTTTTCTAAAATATCAAAAAAATATACATATATATATCAAAACTCCCAAATAGAAAATACACACCTATAAAACTTTCCCTTTATTTTTTTTTCTAAAATATAAAAAAGTATATATACCAAAACTCCCAAATATTCCCAAACACGCCTCTTATAACATTCCCTTTAATTTTTTTTCCTAAAATATCAAAAAAGTATATATATATATATATATATATATATATATATATATATATATATATATATATATATATATATATATATATATATATATATATATATATATATATATATATATATATATATATATATATATATATATATATATATATATATATATATATATATATATATATATATATATATATATATATATATATATATATATATATATATATATATATATATATATATATATATATATATATATCAAAACTCCCCAATAGGGAATACACGCCTCTATAACTTTCCCTTTAAATTTTGTCTAGAATATCAAAAAAGTATATATACCAAACCTTCCCAATAGAAAATACACGCCTCTATAACTTTCCCTTTAATTTTTTTTCTAAAATATAAAAAAAGTATATATACCAAAACTTCCCCATAGAAAAGACATGCCTCTATAACTTTCCCTTTAATTTTTTCTAAAATAACAAAAAAGTATATATACCAAAACTTCCCAATAGAAAATACACGCCTCTATAACTTTCCCTTTAATTTTTTTTCTAAAATATCAAAAAAGTATATATATTAAAATTCCCTAATAGAAAATACACGCCTCTATAACTTTCCCTTAAATTTTTTTCTAAAATAACAAAAGAGTATATATACCAAAACTTCCCAATAGAAAATAAATGCCTCTATAACTTTCCCTTTAATTTCTTTCAAAAATATCAACAATATATATATATATATATATATATATATATATATATATCAAAACTCCCAAATAGAAAATACACGCCTCTATAGTTTTCCTTTATTTTTTTTCTAAAATATCAAAAAAGTATATATATAAAAACTCCGAAATAGAAAATACACGCATCTATAGCTTTCCCTTTAATTTTTTTTTCTAAAATATCAAAAAAGTATATATATCAAACCTCCCAAATAGAAAATACACGTCTCTATAACTTTCCCTTTATTTTTTTCTTCTAAAATATCAAAAAAGTATGTGTATCAAAAATCCCAAATAGAAAATACACGCCTCTATAGCTTTCCCTTTAATTTTTTTTCTAAAATATCAAAAAAGTATGTGTATCAAACCTCCCAAATAGAAAATACACGTCTCTATAACTTACCCTTTATTTTTTTCTTCTAAAATATCAAAAAAGTATGTGTATCAAAACTCCCAAATAGAAAATACACGCCTCGGTAGCTTTCCCTTTAATTTTTTTTCTAAAATATCAAAAAAGTATGTGTATCAAACCTCCCAAATAGAAAATACACGTCTCTATAACTTTCCCTTTATTTTTTTCTTCTAAAATATCAAAAAAGTATGTGTATCAAAACTCCCAAATAGAAAATACACGCCTCTATAGCTTTCCTTTTAATTTTTTTCTAACATATCAAAAAAGTATATATATCAAAACTCCCAAATAGAAAATACACGCCTCTATAGCTTTCGCTTTAGTTTTTTTTTTCTAAAATATCAAAAAAGTATGTATATCAAAAGTCCCAAATAGGATATACACGCCTCTATAGCTTTCCCTTTATTTTTTTCTCTAAAATATCAAAAAAGTATATTATATCAAAACTCCCAAATAGGAAATACACGACTCTATAGCTTTCCCTTTTATTTTTTTTTAAATATAAAAAAAGTATAAATACCAAAACTCCCAAATACAAAATAAACGCTTCTATAGCTTTCCCTTTATTTTTTTTAATATAAAAAGTATATATATCAAAACTCCCATATAGAAAATACACGCCTCTATAACTTTCCCTTTCATTTTTTTCCTAAAATATCAAAAAAAGTATATATATCAAAACTCCCAAATAGAAAATAAACGCATCTATAGCTTTCCATTTTAATTTTTTTTGAATATCAAAAAAATATATATACCAAAACTCCCAAATAGGAAAAACATGCCTCTATAGCTTTCCCTTTATTTTTTTTCTAAAATATCAATAAAGTATATAAATATATATATATATATATATCAAAACTCTCAAATAGAAAATACCTGCCTCTATAGCTTTCCCTTATTTTTTTTCTAAAATATCAAAAATTATATATTTAAAAACTCCCAAATAGGAAATACACGCCGCTATAGCTTTCCGTTTATTTTCTAACATATAAAAAAGTATATATATATATATATATATATATATATATATATATATATATATATATATATATATATATATATATATATATATATATATATATATATATATATATATATATATATATATATATATATATATATATATATATATATATATATCAAAACTCCCAAATACGAAATAAACTCCTCTATAACTTTCCCTTTAATTTTTTTCTCAAGTATCAAAAAAGTATAAATACCAAAACGCGCTAATAGAAAATACACGCCTCTATAGCTTTCCCTTCAATTTTTTTTAAATATCAAAAAAGTATATATATCCAAACTCCCAAATAGGAAATACATGCCTCTATAGCTTCCCCTTCAATTTTTTTTCTAAAATATCAAAAAAGTATATATATCAAAACTCCCAAATAGGAAATACATGCCTCTAAAGCTCTCCCTTTAATTTTCTTTTTAAATATCAAAAAAGTATATACATCAAAATTCCCAAATAGAAAATACACTCCTCTATAGCTTTCCCTTTAATTTTTTTTTAAATATCAAAAGAGTATATATAAATATATATATATATATATATATATATATATATATATATATATATATATATATATATATATATATATATATATATATATATATCAAAACTCCTAAATAGGAAATACACACCTCTATAGCTTTCCCTTTATTTTTTTTTCTAAAATATCAAAAAAGTATATATATCAAAACTCTCAAATAGAAAATACACGCCTCTATAGTTTTCCCTTTATTTTTTTTTCTAAAATATAAAAAAGTATATATACCAAAACTCCCAAATAGAAAATACATGCCACTTATAACATTCCCTTCAACTATTTTTTCCTAAAATATCAAAAAAGTATATATATAAAATAAATATATATATATATATATATATATATATATATATATATATATATATATATATATATACATATATATATATATATATATATATATATATATATATATATATATATATATATATATATATATATATATATACATATACATATATATATATATATATATATATGTATATATATATATATATATATATATATATATATATATATATATATATATATATATATATATATATATATATATATATATATATATATATATATATATATATATATATATATATATATATCAAAACTCCCCAATAGGGAATACACTCCTCTATAACTTTCACTTTAATTTTTGTCTAAAATATCAAAAAAGTACATATACCAAAACTTCCCAATAGTAAATACACACCTCTATAACTTTCCCTTTAATTTTTTTCTAAAATATCAAGAAAGTATATATACCAAAACTTCCCCATAGAAAATACATGCCTCTATAACTTTCCCTTTAATTTTTTTTATAAAATATAAAAAAGTATATATAAAAAAACTTCCCAATAGAAAATAACGCCTCTATAACTTTCCCTTCATTTTTTTTCTAAAATATCGGAAAAGTATATATATCAAAACTCCCAAATAGAAAATACACGCCTCTATAGCTTTTCCTTTAATTTTTTTTTCTAAAGTATCAAAAAGGTATATATACGAAAACTTCCCAATAGAAAATACATGACTCTATACCTTTCCTTTAAATTTTTTTTCTAAATATCAAAAAAGTATATAAATCAAAACTCCCAAATAAGAAATACACGCCTCTATAACTTTCCCTTTAATTTTTGTCTAAAATATCAAAAAAGTATAAATACCAAAACTTCCCAATAGAAAATACACACCTCTATAACTTTCCCTTTAATTTTTTTCTAAAATATCAAAAAAGTATATATACCAAAACTTCCCCATAGAAAATACATGCCTCTATTACTTTCCCTTTAATTTTTTTTCTAAAATATCAAAAAAGTATATATACCAAAACTTCCCCATAGAAAATACATGCCTCTATAACTTTCCCTTTATTTTTTTTCTAAAATATCAAAAAAGTATATATACCAAAACTTCCCCAGAGAAAATACATGCCTCTATAACCTTCCCTTTAATTTTCATCTAAAATAACAAAAAAGTATATATACCAAAACTTCCCAATAGAAAATACACGCCTCTATAACTTTCCCTTTATTTTTTTTCTGGAATATCAAAAAAGTATATATATCAAAACTCCCAAATAGAAAATACACGCCTCTATAGCTTTTCCTTTATTTCTTTTCTAAAATATCAAAAAAGTATATATATCAAATAAGTATATATATCAAAATTCCCAAATAGAAAATACACTCCTCTATAGCTTTCCCTTTAATTTTTTTTCTAAAATATCAAAAAAGTATATATACGAAAACTTCCCAATAGAAAATACATGCCTCTATACCTTTCCTTCCAATTTTTTTTCTAAAATATCAAAAAAGTATATATATCAAACCTCCCAGTAGGAAATACACGCCTCTATAACTTTTCCTTTAATTTTTTTTCTAAAATATCAAAAATGTATATATATCAAAACTCCCAAATAAGAAATACACGCCTCTAACTTTTCCTTTAATTTTTTTTAATATCAAAGAAGTATATATATCAAAACTCCCAAATAGAAAATACACGCCTCTATAGCTTAACCCTTTAATTTTTTTTTCTAAAATATCAAAAAAGTATATATATCAAAACTCCCAAATAGAAAATACATGCCTCTATAACTTTCCCTTTATTTTTTTTTCTAAAATATCAAAAAAGTATGTGTATCAAAACTCCTAAATAGAAAATACACGCCTCTATAGAATTCCCTTTATTTTTTTTTCTAAAATATCAAAAAAGTATGTGTATCATAACTCCCAAATAGAAAATAACGCCTCTATAACTTTCCCTTCAATTTTTTTTTCTAAAATATATGAAAAGTATACATACCAAAACTTCCCAATAGAAAATACACGCCTCTATAACTTTCCCTTTAATTTTGTTTTGTAAAATATCAAAAAATTATATATATCGAAACTCCCAAATAGAAAATACATGCCTCTTTAACTTTCCCTTTTTTTTTAAATATCAAAAAAGTATATATATCAAAATTCCCAAATAGAAAATACACACCTCTATAGCTTTCCCTTTAATTTTTTTTTAAATATCAAAAAGGTATATATACCAAAATTTCCCAAAAGAAAATACACGCCTCTATAACTTTCCCTTTAATTTTTTTTTCTAAAATACCAAAAAAGTATATATATATATATCAAAACTCCCAAATAGGAAATACACGCCTCTATAACTTCCCCTTTACTTCTAAAATATCAAAAAAGTATATATATCAAAATTCCCAAATAGAAAATACACACCTCTATAGCTTTCCCTTTAATTTTTGTTTCTAGAATATCAAAAAGTATATATACCAAAACTTTCCGATAGAAAATACACGTCTCTATAACTTTCCCTTTAATTTTTTTTCTAAAATATCAAAAAAGTATATATATCAAAACTCCCAAATAGGAAATACACACCTCTATAACTTCCCCTTTTTTTCTAAAATATCAAAAAAGTATATATATCAAAATTCCTAATAGAAAATACATGCCTCTATAACTTTCCCTTTAATTTTGTTTTCTAAAGTATCAAAAAAGTATATATATCAAAACTCCCAAATAGAAAATACACGCCTCTTTAACTTTCCCTTTTTTTTAAATATCAAAAAAGTATATATATCAAAATTCCCAAATAGAAAATACACACCTCTATAGCTTTCCCTTTAATTTTTTTTCTAAAATATTAAAAAGGTATATATACCAGAACTTCCAAATAGAAAATACACGCCTCTATAACTTTCCCTTTATTTTTTTCTAAAATATCAAAAAAGTATATATATCAAAACCCCCAAATAGGAAATACACGCCTCTATAACTTCCCCTTTTTTCTAAAATATCAAAAAAGTATATATATATCAAAATTTTTAAATAGAAAATACACACCTCTATAGCTTTCCCTTTAATTTTTGTTTCTAAAATATCAAAAAGTATATATACCAAAACTTCCTAATAGAAAATACATGCCTCTATAGCTTTCCCTTTAATTTTTTTTTCTAAAATATCAAAAAAGTATATATATCAAAACTCCCTAATAGGAAATACACGCCTCTATAACTTCCCCTTTTTTTCTAAAATATCAAAAAAGTATATATATCAAAACTCCCAAACAGAAAATACACACCTATATAACTTTCCCTTTATTTTTTTTCTCAAATGTCAAAAAAGTATATATATCAAAATTCCCAAATAGAAAATACACACCTCTATAGCTTTCCCTTTATTTTTTTTCTAAAATATCAAAAAGGTATATATACCAAAACTTCCCAATAGAAAATACACGCCTCTATAACTTTCCCTTTAATTTTCTTTCTAAAATATCAAAAAAGTATATATATCAAAACTCCCAAATAGGAAATACACGCCTCTATAACTTTCCTTTTAATTTCTTTTTCTAAAATATAAAAAAGTATATATATTAAAACTTACAAATAGAAAATACACATCTCTATAACTTTCCCTTTAATTTTTTTTTCTAAAATATCAAAAAAGTATATATACCAAAACTTCCCAATAGGAAATACACGCCTCTATAGCTTTCCCTTTAATTTTTGTTTTAAAATGTCAAAAAAGTATATATATCAAAACCCCCAAATAGAAAATACACGCCTCTATAACTTTCCCTTTATTTTTTTTTTCTAAAATATCAAAAAAGTATGTGCATCAAAACTCCCAAATAGAAAATACACGCCTCTAAAGCTTTCCCTTTAATTTTTTTTTCTAAAATATCAAAAAAGTATATATATCAAAACTCCCAAATAGAAAATACACGCCTCTATAACTTTCCCTGTATTTTTTTTCTAAAATATCAAAAAAGTATGTGTATCAAAACTCCCAAATGGAAAATACACGCCTCTATAGCTTTCCCTTTAATTTTTTTCTAAAATATCAAAAAAGTGTATTTATCAAAACTCCCAAATAGAAAATACATGCCTCTATAACTTTCCATTTATTTTTTTTTCTAAAATATCAAAAAAGTATATATATAAAAACTCCCAAATAGAAAATACACGCCTCTATAACTTCCCCTTTATTTTTTTGCTAAAATATCAAAAAAGTATATATATCAAAATTCCAAAATAGAAAATACACACCACTATAGCTTTCCCTTCAATTTTTGTTTCTAAAATATCAAAAAGTATATATACCAAAACTTCCCAATAGAAAATACGCGCCTCTATAACTTTCCCTTTAATTTTTTTCTAAAATATCAAAAAAGTATAAATATCAAAACTCCCAAATAGAAAATACACGCCTCTATAACTTTCCCTTTATTTTTTTTCTAAAATATCAAAAAAGTATATATATTAAAATTCCCAAATAGAAAATACACGCCTCTATAACTTTCCCTTTAATTTTCTTTCTAAAATATCAAAAAAGTATATATATCAAAACTCCCAAATAGGAAATACACGCCTCTATAACTTTCCTTTTAATTTCTTTTTCTAAAATATCAAAAAAGTATATAAATCAAAACTTACAAATAGAAAATACACGTCTCTATAACTTTCCCTTTAATTTTTTTTCTAAAATATCAAAAAAGTATATATACCAAAACTTCCCAATAGGAAATACACGCCTCTATAGCTTTCCCTTTAATTTTTGTTCTAAAATGTCAAAAAAGTATATATATCAAAACCCCCAAATAGAAAATACACGCCTCTATAACTTTCCCTTTATTTTTTTTCTAAAATATCATAAACGTATATATATCAAAACTCCCAAATAGAAAATACACGCCTCTATAACTTTCTCTTTAATTTTTTTTTCTAATTTATCAAAAAAGTATATATACCAAAACTTCCCAATAGAAAATACACGCCTCTATAACTTTCCCTTTAATTTTTTTTCTAAAATATATAAAAAGTATATATATATATATATATATATATATATATATATATATATATATATATATATATATATATATATATATATATATATATTATCAAAACTCCCAAATAGAAAATACACGCTTCTATGGCTTTCCCTTTAATTTTTTTTTCTAAAATATAAAAAAAGGTATATATACCAAAACTTCCCAATAGAAAATACACGCCTCTATAACTTTCCCTTTAATTTTTTTTTCTAAAATATCAAAAAAGTATATATATATAAAAACTCCCAAACAGAGAATACACGCCTCTATAGCTTTCCCTTTAATTTTTCTTTCTAAAATATCAAAAAATATATATATCAAAACTCCCAAATAGGAAATACACGCCTCTATAACTTTCCCTTTAATTTTTTTTCTGAAATATCAATAAGGTATATATACCAAAATTTTCCAATAGAAAATACACCTCTCTATAACTTACCCTTTTATACTTTTTTATTATCAAAAGTGTATATATACCAAAACGAACAATATATATATATATATATATATATATATATATATATATATATATATATATATATATATATATATATATATATATATATATATATATATATATATATATATATATATATATATATATATATATATATATATATATATATATATATATATATATATATTTATATTAAAGCCATACATGTACCAGCCCATGTAATACTTAATAGAAAATACAGCTCTCGGTAACTCTCCCTTAGATCATTCATATACACCAAATCTCCCAAAAAAGGATAAAATTAAATCCACCAAAAAGTATATAAAAAATAATGCAACAATGAACCATTAAATGCACCAAAAAGTGAAAAAAAAAGAAAAAAAATTAATGCAATCGATGAACCATTAAATGCACCAAAAAGTAAAAAAAATATAATGAAATCAATGAGCCATTAAATACACCAAAAAGGAAAAAAAATAATGCAATCAATAAACCATTAAATGCACAAAAAAGTAAAAAAAATTAATGCTATCAATGAACGTTAAATGCACCAAAAAGCATATAAAAAATTAATGCAATAAAGAACCATTAAATGCACCAAAAAGTAAAAAAAAAAAAAAAAAAAAGAAAAAAGTTAATGCAATCGATGAACCATTAAATGCACCAAAAAGTAAAAAAAATAAATAAAATGAAGTCAATGACCCATTAAATGCACCAAAAAGTAAAAAAAAAAGAAAAAAAATAATGCAATCAATGAACATTGAATGCACCAAAAACTATATAAAAAATTAATACAATTATGAACCATTAAATGCACCAAAAAGTAAAAAAAAGATAATGCAATAATGAACCATTAAATGCACCAAGAAGGAAAACAATTAATGCGATAATGAACCATTAAATGCACCAAAAAGTAAAAAAAAAAATATAATGCAATAATGAACCATTAAATGCACCAAAAGTAAAAAAAAATGCAATCAATGAACAATAAATGCACCAAAAAGAATATAAAAAAATTAATGCAATAATAAACCATTAAATGCACCAAAAAGTAAAAAAAAAAATAATACAATCAATGAACCATTAAATGCACCATAAAGTAAAAAAAAAATTAATGCAATCAATGAACATTAAATACACCAAAAAGTATATGAAAAAATTAATGCGATAATGAATCATTAAATGCACCGAAAAGTGAAAAAAAAAATAATGCAATCAATGAACATTAAATGCACCAAAAAATATATAAAAAATTAATTAAATAATGAACCATTAAATGCGCCAGAAAGTAAAAAAAAAAATAATGCAATCAATGAACATTAAATGCACCAAAAAGTAAAGAAAAAAAAATTAATGCAATCAATGAACATTAAATGCACCAAAAAGTATATAAAAAAATTAATGCAACAATGAACCATTAAATGCACCAAAAAGAAAAAAAAAGTAATGAAATCAATGAACCATTAAATGCACCAAAAAGTATATAAAAAATTAAAGCAATAATGAACCATTAAATGCGCCAAAAAGTAAAAAAAAAATCAATGCAATAATGGACCATTAAATGCACCAAAAAGTAAACAAAAATAATCCAATCAATGAACCGTTAAATGCACCAAAAAGTTAAAAAAAATTAATACAATCACTAAACATTATATGCACCAAAAAGTAAAAAAAAAAATTATGCAATAATGAACCATTAAATGCACCAAAAAGTAAAAAAAAAAATAATGCAATCAATGAACCATTAAATGCACCAAAAAGCAAAAAAAAAATTAATGCAATCAATGAACCATTAAATGCACCAAAAAGTAAAAAAAAAATTCATGAAATCAATGGACCATTAAATGCACCAAAAAGTATATAAAAAGAATTAATGCAATAATGAACTATTAAATGCACCAAAAAGTGAAAAAAAAAATGATTTAATCAATGAACCAATAAATGCACCAAAAAGTAAAAAAAAAATAATGCAATCAATGAACCATTAAATGCACCAAAAAGTAAAAAAAAAAAATAATACAATCAATGAACCATTAAATTTACCAAAAAGTAAAAAAAAAATAATGCAATCAATGAACCATTAAATACACCACCAAGTAAAAAAAAAAATAATGCAATAATGAACCATTAAATGCACCAAAAAAAATTAATACAATCAATGACCATTAAATGTAACAAGAAGTAAAAAAAAATTAATGCGATAATGAGCCATTAAATGCACCAAAAAGTAAAAAAAAAAAAATCAATGCAATCAATGAACCATTAAATGCACCAAAAATAAAAAAAAAATCAATGCTATAATAAACCATTAAATGCACCAAAAAGTAAAAAAAAAATATTAATGCAATCAATGAACCATTAAATGTACCAAAAATTCAAGAAAAATTAATGCAATCAATGAACATTAAATGCACCAAAAAGTATATAAAAAATTAATGTAATAATGAACCATTAAATGCACCAAACAGTAAAAAAAAAATAATGCAATCAATGAGCCATTAAATGCACCAGAAAGTAAAAAAAAAAAATAATGCAATAATGAACCATTAAATGCACCAAAAAGTAAAAAAAAAATAATACAATCAATGAACCATTAAATGCACCAAAAAGTTAAAAAAAGAAATTAATGCAATAATGAACCATTAAATGCACCAAAAAGTAAAAAATAAAAATAATACAATCAATGAACCATTAAATGCACCAAAAAGCAAAAAAAAAATTATTGTAATCAATGAACATTAAATCCACCAAAAAGTATATAAAAAATACTGCAACAATGAATCATTAAATGCACCAAAAAGTGAAAAAAAAAGAAAAAAGTTAATGCAATCGATGAACCATTAAATGCACCAAAAAGTAAAAAAAATATAATGAAATCAATGAGCCATTAAATGCACCAAAAAGGAAAAAAAATAATGCAATCAATAAACCATTAAATGCACCAAAAAGTAAAAAAAAAATTAATGCTATCAATGAACGTTAAATGCACCAAAAAGCATATAAAAAAACTAATGCAATAAAGAACCATTCAATGCACCAAAAAGTAAAAAAAAAAGAAAAAAGTTAATGCAATTGATGAACCATTAAATGCACCAAAAAGTAAAAAAAAAATAAAATGAAGTCAATGAACCATTAAATGCACCAGAAAGTAAAAAAAAAAAGAAATAAAGAATGCAATCAATGAACATTGAATGCACCAAAAACTATATAAAAAATTAATACAATTATGAACCATTAAATGCACCAAAAAGTAAAAAAAAAGATAATGCAATAATGAACCATTAAATGCACCAAGAAGGAAAACAATTAATGCGATAATGAACCATTAAATGCACCAAAAAGTAAAAAAAAATATATTGCAATAATGAACCATTAAATGCACCAAAAGTAAAAAAAAAAATGCAATCAATGAACAATAAATGCACCAAAAAGAATATAAAAAAATTAATGCAATAATAAACCATTAAATGCACCAAAAAGTAAAAAAAAATAATACAATCAATGAACCATTAAATGCACCAAAAAGTAAAAAAAAAAAAATTAATGCAATCAATGAACATTAAATACACCAAAAAGTATATGAAAAAATTAATGCGATAATGAATCATTAAATGCACCAAAAAGTGAAAAAAAATTATGCAATCAATGAACATTAAATGCACCAAAAAATATATAAAAAATTAATTAAATAATGAACCATTAAATGCGCCAAAAAGTAAAAAAAAATAATGCAATCAATGAACATTAAATGCACCAAAAAGTAAAGAAAAAAAATTAATGCAATCAATGAATAATTAAATGCACCAAAAAGTATATAAAAAAATTAATGCAACAATGAACCATTAAATGCACCAAAAAGAAAAAAAAGTAATGAAATCAATGAACCATTAAATGCACCAAAAAGTATATAAAAAATTAAAGCAATAATGAACCATTAAATGCGCCAAAAAGTAAAAAAAAAATCAATGCAATAATGGACCATTAAATGCACCAAAAAGTAAACAAAAATAATCCAATCAATGAACCGTTAAATGCACCAAAAAGTTAAAAAAAATTAATACAATCACTAAACATTATATGCACCAAAAAGTAAAAAAAAATTATGCAATAATGAACCATTAAATGCACCAAAAAGTAAAAAAAAAATAATGCAATCAATGAACCATTAAATGCACCAAAAAGCAAAAAAAAAAATTAATGCAATCAATGAACCATTAAATGCACCAAAAAGTAAAAAAAAAAATTCATGAAATCAATGGACCATTAAATGCACCAAAAAGTATATAAAAAGAATTAATGCAATAATGAACTATTAAATGCACCAAAAAGTAAAAAAAGAAATGATTTAATTAATGAACCAGTAAATGCACCAAAAAGTAAAAAAAAAAAATAATGCAATCAATGAACCATTAAATGCACCAAAAAGTAAAAAAAAAATAATGCAGTCAATGAACCATTAAATGCACCAAAAAGTAAAAAAAAATAAATAATACAAGCAATGAACCATAAAATGCACCAACAAGTAAACAAAAAAATTAATGCAATCAATGAACATTAAATGCACCAAAAGTATATAAAAAATTAATGCAATAATGAACCATTAGATTCACCAAAAAGTAAAAAAAAAATGCAATCAATGAACCATTAAATGCACCAAAAAGTAAAAAAAAAAAATATTGCAATCAATGGACCATTAAATGCACCAAAAAGTAAAAAAAAAAATTAATACAATCACTGAACCATTAAATGCACCAAAAGTAAAAATTAAACAACAAGAATTAATGCAATCAATGAACATTGATTGCACCAAAAAGTATATACAAAATTAATGCAATAATGAACCATTAAATGCACTAAAAAGTAAAAACCAAAAAAATTAATGCCATCAATGAACCATTAAATGCACCAAAAAGTATATAAAAAAATTAATGCAATAATTAACCATTAAATGCACCAAAAAAGTAAAAAAAAAATTAATGCAATCAATGAACCATCAAATGCACCAAAAATATATATATATATATATATATATATGAGGGTGAGAACGGGTGTAAGAAATGAGTTAGCGGCTAGAGTGGATATGAATGTGTTGAGGTGGTTTGGCCATGTTGAGAGAATGGAAAATGGCTGTCTGCTAAAGAAGGTGATGAATGCAAGAGTTGATGGGAGAAGTACAAGAGGAAGGCCAAGGTTTGGGTGGATGGATGGTGTGAAGAAAGCTCTGGGTGATAGGAGGATAGATGTGAGAGAGGCAAGAGAGCGTGCTAGAAATAGGAATGAATGGCGAGCGATTGTGACGCAGTTCTGGTAGGCCCTGCTGCTTCCTCCGGTGCCTTAGATGACCGCGGAGGTAGCAGCAGTAGGGGACTCAGCAGTATGAAGCTTCATCTGTGGTGGAAATGTGGGAGGTTGGGCTGTGGCACCCTAGCAGTACCAGCTGAACTCGGCTGAGTCCCTGGTTAGGCTGGAGGAACGTAGAGAGTAGAGGTCCCCTTTTTGTTTTGTTTCTTGTTGTTGTCGGCTACCCCCCAAAATTGGGGGAAGTGCCTTTGGTATATGGATATATATATATATATATATATATATATATATATATATATATATATATATATATATAAATGCAATCAATGAACCATTAAATGCACCAAAAATAAAAAAAATTAATACAATCAATGAACCATTAAATGCATCAAAAAGTAAAAAAAAATGCAATCAATGAACCAGTACATGCAATACTTTAAAAGGCTCCTTCATATATAAAAAAAAAACCATTTTTTTCCATTGCAATAATAAATTGTCACTCCAATTAAAACGGGGATGATTAATCATCGAAACGTGTTTTGGGGCAAATCATATGAATCTCCATTAATGTTCGAAATGAAAATTTTTTTGTCAAAGTCAGTAAATTACTCCTCGACAAATATCAACAGAGCACAATTATATTTTCGCAAATATCAACACATCATCCAGTTGATTTAAAAAAAATGTATTATAGAATTTTAATACTCATTAATTATTATTATTATTATTATTATTATTATTATTATTATTATTATTATTATTATTATTATTATTATTATTATTATTAGTTGCTGAGCTACAACCCTAGACGGAAAACCAGGATGCTATAAGGCCAAGGGCCCCAACAGGGAAAATAGCCCAGTTAGGAAAGGAAACAAGGAAAAATAAAATATTTTAAGAACAGTAACATCAAAATAAATATCTCCTATATAAACTATGAAAACTTTAACAAATCAAGAGGAAGAGAAATGAGATAGAATAGTGCCCGAGTGTACCCTCAAGCAAAAGAACTATAACCCAAGACAGTGGAAAGCCATGGTTCAGAGGGTGGCACCTGGGGGGGAGGTTAGAGGGAGCTAGTGATAGTCCCTGCTGGCTTATGGTCGCCCGAGGAGAATGATGTAGATCGTCTCAGAGGAGACCTAAAAACCCCGCAACTTTAACTTTTAACTTTAACATATTTTCCTTTTTTGGAAATAACTCTTTTATCATGGAATAAATCATTTCATATGCAAATGCAGTGGACATTGTATTCAAATCTCTTTTCTTCTTTTTAATCTAATGACATTTGTCAATCCAGGAAATCCAGGAAAATGGAAAACTAAATAAATGAATGATAGATTAAATGAAGCAAAGAATTAATTTTTATCAACTATCTTGGGGCAAAGGAGTAGAGGTCAATTAAAAAAAAAGGAAGATAATTTATGCGTCATCAGAAAAACAGAAACAAGAGGGGAATTCCAAAGCATGGTATTGAAAGGAAAGAAATATACCAATACAAATTTTACATAGGCGATTTTCATCGATAATTTCTAAAATATATACCAACATTGCAATTCATCTGATTATTGATACCTAAACATTTAATTTCTGAAATTTTTGAAATTTTAATTTTGCAAAGAGCGTCAATGGTCTGATACGACAGGTTATTATTTCAAAGTTTCAAAGGTCATTCATGAATGACAGAAGGGAGGAACAATGACATTGCGTAGAGACAGTACCCAAGTCTCCTCTACATCAAGGTACGACTAGGTTGAGCCAGGTAATGGCTGCTGATGACTCGTCAGGCAAATCTATAGGCTCCCCAAACTCCCATCCCTAGCTCACATTGATATTTTTCTTGTAGTGTCTGCAGTCTCACCATCCTTCTGAGGTAAGGATAGTAGGTTTCTTGATGTCATTAGTAGCCATTACCTGTCCCTCCCCGGTCCTAGCTTAGGTGGAGAGGGGGCTTGGGCGCTAATAATAATATATGTTCAGTCTCCTGGGCATTGTCACTGTCCCTTGCTCTCTGCTATTCATAAGCAATTCTTAAAACCCGAGAGATAAATTGCTTAAAATTTAGAATATTCGAAAATAGTGTTCAATCTATCAATACCGAGAAGCGGTAACAAACAAAAGTATCTACATGACTTTTGCAAAATTACAGAGATTTTAAGGCTTGAGTAAAATAATATAGGCTACAAATATCTTGCTCATTACCTCCGCCAACGAAGTTGGAAGGAGGCTATGTTTTCACCCTTGTTTATGTGTTTGCTGTTTTTTATTTTTTTGAGAACAGCTTCCTGGCCACAATTTTAATTGTTGAGTAATGAAACTTGCAGGGATTAACTGTTATGTAACAAGCTGGAAATAATTGAATTTTGGAAGGCCAAGGTCAAAGGTCAAGGTCACGGTCAAGCAAAATGTTCGATTCACGTAATCAGCCTTAAAGTTTGGACATTGTTATCACAGAGACTTCAAACTTGGTTCATATTTGAGTGTATGAAAATTCACGCCAATTCATACATGTTAAGGTCAAAGGTCAAGACCAAGATCAAGCTGAAGATCAAGAAATAAGCTGCCGCATTGGAAGTCTTCGCTCTACTGTATGCCCCTCCAGTTCCAAATCCTGTGAGCAGTCGTCTACATCCACTTAGGCAAAATACGACTTTCTAAATGGAAAACTCTATTCCAGCGCTGTTTACACTATTTATAGTTACAGGATTATATTTGAGGTTCCTCTTTTTCGTTTCCCTCTTAAG
>NC_090727.1:72731880-72736880 GCF_036898095.1 Palaemon carinicauda | reverse complement strand
TGCAAGTTTCATTACTTTACTATTGAAATTTTGGCCGTATGGTTGATGACCGGAATTTGACCTTATGCTTGACCTTGACCTTTGACTCGACCTTGAACTTCGACCTTAACATTTATTAGTTGGCGTGGATTTTCATACATTCAGATATGAACCAAGTTTGAAGTCTGTTCATTACTTTAAGATTAAAATTGTGGCCGTATGGTTGCTGGCCGGAATTTGACCTTTTGCTTGACCTTGACCTTTGACCTTCGACCTTAACAAGTTTTAATTGGCGTGGATTTTCATACACTCAAATATGAACCAAGTTTGAATTCTCTGTGACTACGATATCCCAAACTTATGGCAGGTTACGTGAATTGAATATTTTGCTTGACCGTGACCTTGACCTTAACCTTCCAGAATTTCATTATTTCCAGATTTTTTACATAACAGGTAATCCATGCAAGCTTCATTACTCTACGATTAGAACTGTGGCCAGGAAGCTGTTCACAAACAAACACACACAGAAACACACAAGCATGGGGTAAAAAATAACTTCTTTCCAGCTTTGTTGGCGGAAGTAAAAATATATAAGAAAAATAACTATTCTTAGCAATGACTCCTATCTCACAAAATCCAGAGGATATAATTCCAGAAATTCTTTGACGGCTTTTGAATATCCACATAGAATTTTACGCTCTAGATGTCCCCAAAAACTTGTTTGCTAACGTCAAAATGTCACTGAGATTATTCATAATCTGTATTCAAATAACAATTCTATGAAGCTGAATGCCACTTCAAGCTTATTTCACTATTCCCGATGAATAATTCTCTATAGAAACTGAAATAGTTCCCACACTTTTGAACAGATTATGAGCTATCCTGATGTATAAATTGGCCAACTTTTCATAATGTCGTAACAGATATTATACATTTGATGCTCTTTTTTTTTCCTTTGAGGTATCCAAAATGCTTTGTGTGAGTGAGTGAGTAGTGAGTGGGTAAATGAGTGATTGAATTAATGAATCAGTGAGTGGGTGAGAGAGTGAGTGAGTGAGTGAATGCATGGATGATTCGAGTGAGTGATTGAATGAGTGACTGAATAAATGAGTGAATGAATGTGACTGAATGAATGAGTGAATGAATGATTTGACTGAATGAGTGAATGAGTTAGTGCGTGAATAAATGAATGAATGAATGATTGAGTGAGTGAGTGAAATGAATGAATGAATAAATGAGTGAATAAATGAGTGAGTGAGTGAATAAATGAGTGAGTGAGTGAAAAGAAATGAATGAATGAAATTAATGAAAGGATGATTGAGTGAGTGAGTGAATGAATGAATGAATGTGTGAGTGATTGAATGAGTGAGTGATTGAGTGAGTGCATGAATGAATGAATGAATGAGTGAGTGAGTGAGTGAATGAGTGAATGAATAAATGAATGAGTGAATGAATGAATAAATGAATGAGTGAATGAAATGAATAAATGAATGAGTGAGTGAAATGATTGAGAGAATGAATGAATGAGTGGTGATTTCTTATACTCTTAAGCAACTCAATATATAGGACTTTCTTCTTCCTTGTGCTTAGCCTTAACGACCCAACTACCGCTATTCGCTTCCCCGTAACTAAAATTAATCAAAGCTCTAAACCTGAGCTGATTATGGCCTAATTCTGTTAATTGAAGAGGATTGACAGTCGTTATCAAGAACTTTGGCAAACTACTTGAATCCACAGTTCACAGTCGATCAAACCTTCTAGGGGGAGAGAGAGAGAGAGAGAGAGAGAGAGAGAGAGAGAGAGAGAGAGAAGAAAATATTTACCATTCTTTTCGGAAGTAAACAAATGGAGTTTTTTTACAATAACAACAAGATTTAAACAAGTTCTGGACTTGTAAGATTAGAAAATAAGAATCTGACCACAGTTCACTGTCGATTCTAAGAGCGAGAGAGAGAGAGAGAGAGAGAGAGAGGAGGAGAGAGAGAGAGTGAGAGAGAGAGAGAGAGAGAGAGAGATAAGAAAATATTTAGGATTCTTTTCGGAAGTAAACAAATGGATTTTTCCCTATGAAAATAACACTAAACCATGTCTTGGACTTGTAAGATTGAAAAGTAAAAACCTGTCTCAATTTAGGTGGTATGTTACATCATTCCATCAGCAATTCCTTAATATATAGATCACAAAAATGAAGGAATAAAGTGTTTATGCAAGTTTTAATAAAAATTGAATATCGTTTTCCTTTCAATCTTATTGTCAAGACCTTGTTTATCCATGTATTTGCTTGCTTAAAAGATTTAAAGGCCACTCATGAATGACAGAGGCAAGGGACAGTATCAATGCCCAAGCTAGCAGGACAACGCCCTAGAGACTGACAATATATTCATATCATAAATGTCCAAGGTAGGACCAAGGAAGACCAGACAATGCTGCTGATGACTAAGCAGGTAGACCTATAAAGGTTTGAAGGTGCCTGATTTCAATTTTATACACTCAAATATGGACCAAGTTTGAAGTCTGACAATAATGTCCCAACTTATGGCTGATTACGTGAATTGGACATTTTGCTTGACCTTTGACCTTGACCTACCAAAATTTGATCATTTCCAGGTTTTTACATAAAAGTTAGTCCTTACAAGTTTCATTACTCTACGATTAAAATTTTGGCCAGGAAGCTATTCACAAACAAATACACACACACACACACGCACACACACACACACAAAAAGGAAAGTAAAACATAACCTCCTTCCAACTTTTTTGTCGGAAGTAAAAAAAAAAAATTTCATTTATAAAATGAAAAAGCCAATTCATTAGGAAACTAAAAGAAGAGGATTTAAACAAAAAGAGACAGACTTACAGGTAAACACTAATTGATTGATTGATTGATTTGAAGTTCTCTGGTATCCTGATGTTAAACACTGAAACTATCAAAAATGACATCACGCTAAAATACATACCAAAAAAAAAAAAAAAAAAAAAAAAAAAAATACGTACTGTAACTTCGGAAATCTTGAAAAAGTTCATTAGATCTTTTTTTCACGGTTTAAACTTTACATTTAAATGGAAAATTACGAGTCAATGCCGTAGTCCTTTTAAACCAGATCCACTTTGAATGCATTGTCAATCATTTAATCTCTTTCTTTAAATCAAATTATCTTAGAGATTTTTCACTCGAACTAATTGGCATTGATAAATATTTATATCAAATTAATTTCTAACTACATAAAATTTGAAAAATACAACTAGCTTCTTTAAAATTTGATTAAAACTATTATTATTATTATCATTATTATTATTATTATTATTATTATTATTATTATTATATCATTATTATTATTATTATTATTATTATCATTATTATTATTATTATTATTATTATTATTATTATTATTATTATTATTATTATTATTACTTGCTAAGCTACAACCCTAGTTGTAAAAGCGGGATGTTGTAAGCATAAAAATAATTAATTGTTGGAAACGTCTCTGCCTGGCAATAGGTAGGGTGAGAGTTCGAGACACGTTCAAGCACGATTAGGGGGAGCCTATAAGTCTATCTGTCAGGTCCTCAGCAGACACTGCCTGGCCCTCCTTGGTCATAACTTGATAGAGAGGAGGTTTGGGTACTGATCATATGTGTATATGGTCAGTCTCTGCGGCATTGTCAGGGTCTGTTGCCTCTGCCATTTATGAGTGACCTTCAAACTAAAAATTCATTTAGAAATAAACAAATGTCTATATCAAATTTTATGAGCGACCTTTAAACCATTAAACTCAAAGCATATTTCATACAACCAACACAGAAATGACTACATCAAATTTCAAGATCGACCTTTATTCCTTTAAAATCAAAGCATATTTAGAAAAAAACAACCCAAAAATGTCTATATCAAATTTCATGAGCGACCTTTAAACCATTAAACTCAAAGCATATTTAGAAAAAACAACCCAGAAATGTCTATATCAAATTTCATGAGCTACCTTTAAACCTTTGAAATCAAAGCATATTTAGAAAAAACCAACCCAGAAATGTCTATATCAAATTTCATGAGCGACCTTTAAACCTTTAAACTCAAAGCATATTTAAAAAAAACCAACACAGAAATTTCTATATCAAATTTCAAGATCGACCTTTATACCTTTAAACTCAAAGCATATTTCAAAAAACCAACACGGAAATATCTATATCAAATTTCAAGATCGACCTTTATACCTTTAAACTCAAAGCATATTTCAAAAAACCAACACAGAAATGTCTATATCAAATTTCAAGATCGAGCTTTATACCTTTAAACTCAAAGCATATTTCAAAAAACCAACACAGAAATGTCTGTATCAAATTTCAAGAACGATCTTTATATCTTTAAACTCAAAGCATATTTCAAAAAACCAACACAGAAATGTCTATATCAAATTTCAAGAGCGACCTTTATACCTTTAATCAAAGAATATTTAGAAAAAACAACCCCAAAATGTCTATATCAAATTTCTTGAGCGATTATACTCAATGCATATTTAAAAAAAAACAACCCAAAAATGTCTATATCAAATTTCATGAGCGACCTTTAAACCTTTAAACTCAAAGCATATTTCAAAAAACCAACCCAAAAATGTCTATATCAAATTTCATAAGCGACCTTTAAACCTTTAAACTCAAAGCATATTTCAAAAAACCTACCCAGAAATGTCTATATTAAATTTCATGAGCGACCTTTATACCTTTAAACTCAAAGCATATTCCAAAAAACAAACACAGAAATCTCCTTATCAAATTTCAAGATCGACCTTTATACCTTTAAACTCAAAGCATATTTCAAAAAACCAACACAGAAATATCTATATCAAATTTCCAGATTGACCTTTATACCTTTAAACTCAAAGCATATTTCAAAAAACCAACACAGAAATGTCTATATTAAATTTCAAGATCGACCTTTATATCTTTAAACGCAAAGCATATTTCAAAAAACCAACACAGAAATGTCTATATTAAATTTCAAGATCGACCATTATACCTTTAAA
>NC_090727.1:72666880-72729380 GCF_036898095.1 Palaemon carinicauda | reverse complement strand
TATCTTATTTACATTTATGAATATTATATTTACTAATATCTTATTTACATTTAGATGTGTTTATTTTAAATTTTTAATCATTTATTACTTCTCATATCGTTTATTCATCTCCTTATTTCCTTTCCTCACTGGAATATTTTCCCCTATTGGGGCCCTTGGACTCATAGCATCCTGCTTTTCCAACTAGGGTTGTAGCTTAACTTAAATACTACTACTACTAATACACCTACTACTACTACCACTACTACTACTACTTCTACTACTACTACTACTACTAATAATAATAATAATAATAATAATAATAATAATAATAATAATAAACAATAAATAACAAGTAATAAATAATAAATAATAATAACGATTACAATAATAATAATAATAATAATAATAATAATAATAATAATAATCTGACAAAAGTTCGTTAAAACTAAAATATGAATAACGCATCGAAACTTAAAAGAGCCAATGTAACTGGTTCTTTCCACATCTTGAGTTATGAAATATCTAAGCTGAGCAAATAGTCCCTTAAGAATATAATTCCTCCTCATAAAAACCGTCTTAAGTAAAGAATGGTTCTCTTTAAGACATGTCATTTTTCCCAATGTTTACATTAATCCTACCAAAAAAACTTATGCTAGAAGGAAAGCGGGTATTGTGTCTGCGTGCGTGTCAGACTTTTTAGTTTCTTGCATAAAGAATCTCTCTCTCTCTCTCTCTCTCTCTCTCTCTCTCTCTCTCTCTCTCTCTCTCTCTCTCTCTCTCTCTCTCTCTCTCTGAGTTGTATTTGTATGCCGGTGAAGTGAACACTTGTGCGTCCCTAAAAATATCCTGATTTAACGCGGATAACAAAAAGGCTATCGAGTGAAATATAGCTACAAGTTTTCGTGAATAGTCGGTGATTAGTTTGAGGGCAGAAAAGTGAGATAAATCGTCAGCATAGGATAGTTATCTTGTGAATTAATAAAAATCTGACCAAGATGGCATTGTATAACACAGGCAACTCGTGGAGAGATATCGCTGGAGTCAGCAAAGGCAAATTTCATGAGTTGGCGAAACAGGAGCTCGACCGATTGACGACAGATGTCACTAACAACTCCAACCAGTGTGACTGAAAAATATTCGCAGACATATTGAAACAATATGATCCAATAGACTGGAACAAATCTGCGGAAAACATCAGTAAAATAATTGAAGAAATTCCAAAGAAAATATAAGTGTTAAAGAGACTTATAAAGAAAGTCTACATCAATCAACACATTCCATCAAAGAACAATAACAAGTCCAATATGGTAATTATGCTGATTGATGCATTGGGAAAAAGAATGCCAAAATGGTTTAATACATGTAAGATATGGTATTCCATTAATAATCCTCAACAACTGATTAGAAAATGTAATGCCTGTAATGTTCCAACACACCCCACATGTGCTGAAATACAGCAAAATAAAAAATAGAGACACAAAGGTATTCTGCTCAACATGCTTAGTCTGGATAGAAAATATAATTAAGTCGAGACTAAAGCTGCAATTAGTTGAAGAAGAAGAAGAAGAAGAAGAAGAAGAAGAAGAAGAAGAAGAAGAAGAAGAAGAAGAAGAAGAAGAAGAAGAAGAAGAGAAAAATGAACAAGATATGTGTAAGGATGCAGAGGAAATCATTGATATAACTTATGATGCCATCCAACAACATACTTATGAAGAAATAAATTATCAGATGGAAACAAATAGTAGACCCAAGAGACTCTACCCGGACCTTCATACTTTTAGGGAAGAGCAAGAACAAGAAAAAAAAGAAAAGAAAGATATAGTCTGTAATAGGCTGAAAAGAGGGAATTGCAAATTTGGCGAAAGATGCTTCTACAAGCATCCAAAGATATGCCATAATTATGAAATATATGGTAAATGTGCGTATTTAGACGGATATGGAGACGAATGCAGAGATCTCCATCCAAAAATATGCAAAACCCTAAAAGAAGGAAAAGGATGCAGTTTCAACAAAAAATGTCGATATATGCATCCTGCAACTATGAATGAGAGTAAGAAAACTCAGCAAACTGAAAAGAAAAACAAAAATGAAACAAAAAAAGAAACAAAAAAGCAGACCGCGTATATACCGCACTATGCACCAAAAAAGGCCTTTCAACCTAAAGCTCCACAAATAGAGCCCAACTACCAAGAATGCATATATAATGCCAGGGGTTGGTGCAGATATGGAGATAATTGCAGGTTTACACACAAAAATAAGTATGAAGGCGAAAGAACAAATATTATGGAAAAGTTGGATTTTTTAATAGCAGAATTCCGAGAAATGAAGAACATCATATCAGAACAGGAAGGAAGCATGGGAGAATCCATATTATTACCAATAATAAATAATGGAAATGAGACACAAACCATAATAGTGATGAATGCACAGGGTTTAGTCACGAGTAACTCTAAAAGGAAAATAGAGTTCCTAGAAGAACTAACCCAAATTGAAAAAATAGATATATTAAATATAAGTGAAACATGGTATTCCCAAGAGACTGGCAGTGATGACCAGATAAAGGGTTTCCAAACTTATAGATCAGACAGAAAAAATAGGAATCAAGGGGGAACCGCAATATATGGAAGAGACATAAATCAAGGAAAAGTATGTGAAAAATACAGTAACACAGAATGTGAATTGATTGCGGTAGAATTTGAATTTGAAAAACTAGTGAACATTGTAGTTTACAGACCCCCAAATACTAAGGAGTTTGACATAATAATAGAAAAAATAGATGATATATGTAGAAACCATAAAGACTGGAATATACTCCTATCCGGAGATTTTAACTTTCCTTTCGTGGATTGGAAAGAACGGATAGAAGAAAGTGGTTGTATGTATACATATAAAAAAGAGAGTAATAGTAGCGCAGAAGATAAGAGGCAATTTGAAAAGCTTCAAGATATGCTATTAGAACATAATATGCAACAAATAAACCACATTCCAACAAGAAAGGAAAATGTCCTAGATCTAGTATTTGTGAATGAGGTGAATTATGTTAAAGAAATAATAGTGTATAACACGGGAATTTCAGACCACAATGTCATAGAATTGATAGTTCATTCCAAAGCAAGTGATCACAGAATTAATAAAAGCACAAAGCTTTGGGAAGGATATGGAAAATATAACTTTTACAGTAAGAATATAAAATGGTCAGAAATAAATGAAGAACTGAATAAAGAATGGAAAAATGTATTTATAAGTGATAATATACAGGTAAATACGGATATACTATACAAAATACTGGAGAAAATTGTTGAAAAATATGTACCGAAAAAAAAAACAATAAACAAAAGACGTGCATACCAAGAGACAAAAGGATCTTATTTCAGAAAATTAAAAAGTGGAAGAAAAATATTGCAAAAGAAAAAAATGTGTGGAAAATGAGGGAAATAAAATGTAAGATAGAAAATGCAGAACAAAGGATTATACAGTCGAAAGAAAATGAAAAAAGGGACTTAGAAGAGAGGACACTTCAAAATATAAAAAGAAACCCCAAAGTACTTTACTCCTATGCAAAAAAGATGAATAAAAGGAGAATAGAAATAGGCTTTCTAAGAATTGAAGGACGGCTAACGAATGAAAAAAAGGAAATATGCAACATATTAGCAGAAAAATATAAGAGTGAGTTCACGCTGTGGCGGGATGTTGCACAAACAACCCCCACACCCTTGAATCACACTAAACAGACAATTGTCTCAACACAAACTTTCCCCTTACGTTATCTAAAACCAGACTCTTTAACAGAAGGTAAAAAAACTAAACATAACCTTAAAACTATATTTCCTAACACTAAAACCAAACACTTAATACTAAAAATCACCAACCATATTCCATAACCAAAGAATAATCACAACTCAGTAATACAATCTTAACTTAACACAAAATAAACATTAATTAGAAAAAACTTCTGCAATCAAATGAACCCTAACAAAACTTAAAAGCTAAAATATACCACAACCACAAACATAAACAGAAATATTTTATATATTTCTGAGTGGACACCTTCGTCCACACAAGGGCCAACAGTCTTTTAAAGGCAACTACCACAGCTTTGTGGTCAACAATCCACTGTGTAGCAAATTGCCACCACTGCCTCCCTAATTGGGGTCCTGGATGTCATCATCATCATCATCATCCTCCGAAAATTCCTTCTTACAGCCAAGTCGTTACCAATTAAATCCAAATCTAAAATAGCAGTCAGTTCCAAGTCCCTTATAACAAGCCAGGTCATCAATCAATGTTCAAAATATCTCTCTCAAAGGAGGAATCGCAGCCTGCCAAAATAAAAAAGAAAAACACTTACGAACACTTCTAGCTAACTGAACTATCGCACTATAATCAAAGATAAATAATAAATTGTTCCTATCATTCACAATCACGACAAGCAAAGATAAACAAAACTGTACTTACTTTGAAAATCAAAAAACACTTCCACACTGGTCGAAAATATATAAATAGTTATCCAGCACTCACACAACTACCTTAAGCTGCAGTCAAATAAAAAAACATTCGCTCCGAAACATTCACCACTGTCGTAACCTAACTAAAAAATGTAAACAACAATCTCATTTGTACCAACAGTCTTTCTCACCACCAACGATCATTCTCTAACTACCACTTGCTCTTCGGCGCGCACCGCAGTCACACAAACACACAAACACACACACAAACACACACTCAAACACACACTCAAACACACACTCAAACACACACTCAAACACACACACACTCTCGCGCGATCTAGCAAAACTAAAGCAAATGAAATTCTCTCTCTCTCTCTCTCTCTCTCTCTCTCTCTCTCTCTCTCTCTCTCTCTCTCTCTCTCTCTCTCTCTCTCTCTCTCTCTCTCTCTCTGGATTTGGCAAAAACAAAAAATAAAAATAAAGTAAAAAAAATCCTCCACATTCCTCCCCCCTTACTTTGCCAAATCCTTCTCACACAACACTTACATTATTTTTTTCATAACCCAGTCGCAGTCGGGAACGGGACCTCTACTCCGAGTAACTGGGCCTCCATATACTCTCTCATTCACTTCTTCCTTATCACAATCATTCGCTAAATTAACACTATTCCTATCTAAATCCCTATCATCTAATATATCATGTACAATCATATCTACCTCGTTCTCATCTGGCCCTATAATTACACTCATTTCTGTAAACAGTTCATCCATTTCATCAAAAACATTCTCAACTTTAGTAAAAGATTCATTCATGCTACTTATCATTCTCCTGTGTCTCATTCTTGCGTTATTCATTTTTTCTTTTACATCATCTAACGAAAAGCCACACACACTATAAGTATCATTCATACTCAGCCACGTTTCATCTGTATTAATACATTTATCCTCCACACTCACTTGTACATTTACACCCTTGTCATACTTTTTTCTATTCTCACTTTTACTTATAAAATTTTCCCTTTTTTCATCCTTACTTAAAACTTTCAAACGCCTCTTTTTCCTATATTCAACTAACACTAATTGTTTATTTTCCAGCCCTAACTTCTCATGCATACTAGATTCATACTTGCTCATTTCCAACCAATTATTCATCCTATTCTCACAAACTTTAATCCTATTTCTTCCACACACACATGAGGACTCACCCAGCTGAACCCTCTTACACTCTAGTTTCCCGAACATCCTGGCTGATTTACTCCCTTCTTCCTACATACCCTAGCTACATGCCCATCTACACCACATTCAGTACACTTACCCCGCGGCTCCTTGCACATTCTAGCATAATGACCATCCTTACCACAATTACCGCAAATCACATTTGTACGATTACTCCGACATCCACTCGCTATGTGCCCAGTCATACCACACCGATAACATTTTATCCCTTTCTCTTTCTTGCACTCACTAATTCTATGCCCTACCTCACCACATCCAAAACAAGCACCTAGAGCCCATCTACATTCATTCTTCTTATGTCCTACTTTCCCACATCTATAACACTTCTCATCACGGATACAACTACCTGACCTACCTTGCGGCGCACTAGCACTCATATCCCTCCAAACCTGATTCCCTTGCCTAAACCCTTCATTTGTCCTTACAGGTATTCCCACATTACTCGCCCTAACACTCCTATCTACTACACTATCAGCTACCCTCATCGGTCCTCTCATAACAGCATCTCTAAAACTAACAAATTCTGGCACACTTTCCTCCATTCCAGTTCTTACACTCACAGATTTACTTTCTTTCATACACCTATCCAACTCGTAATCCTCAACTATCTCTAAAATATCATCCCATGTCAATCTTTCTTTCGTCCACCTCATTTTCTCCTTCCGTTTCAAATTAACAAACTCAGCAACATTCTCGGGTACAGTAGCCAAAAACTTCCTCATTAACTCCTTATTCTCATTTATACCTTCATCCCCATACTTCTTCCTAGCTAAAGTTTCCAATCTACATACGTACATTGATATAGCTTCTCCTGCATTCATCCTTGCCTCATCAAAATCATTCTTACGCTTATACTTAACACTCCCTTTCATACGTTTTACCTGCTCAATTATTCTCTTTTTCACACTTTCATAATCAACGTCCCCTACACTCATTATCACTCCATACATCGTCAACAAATACCCAGTCAAATATTCTCCTAACTCCCTAGCCCAAATTCTTTTACTATCACCATACTTATCCTGACAATACCTCTCATACTCCTTGAAAAAATCATATACATCCCTACTGCTATGCTCATTGAACCTTTCACACCGAGGTACCTCTCTCATAAACACAGTCTTACACACATCACGTTCATTCTCACTGCTATCATCACTGTCTACTCCCTTGTTACCTTCTTCCTCATTCGAATATAATGAATCCACTTCCACACTTAAAATCCTATCCTTAACCATTCCCTTCTTACCCTTTTTCTTACTTACCACTTTCACCCATTCACGATCGTCCTTGCTATCAGCCTGATACTTTTTCTTCTCTTTCTTCACATCACTTTTACCTTTCCTTTCATCTTTCCTCTCACCTTTCTGTTCATCCCTACTATGCCTTATTCCCTTATCTTCAATATCACTATCACTATTACTACTATCACTATCACTTCCTTTCCCATTATCATTTACCTTAGCCTTCTCTTCCACTATCAACCCATTACCCGAAGCTGAGGACACTCCTCCGACTGCACCTTCACCCATTAAAGTTTTCATCATCCCCATTACTTGCCCCATCATATCTTCCATTCGTTTCTCCATTCGTTCCTCATTCTCTTTCATCCTCATCTCAAAACATTCTTCCACTTTCTCTACAGTTCCCTTCAACTCCCTAAGCTCCTTCTGCATCGCCTCATTCTCCCAGTTCAACCTCTCATTCTCTACTAGCAACCTCTCTTTCTCAACTATCAACATCTGCTCCCGTTCTTTATAATGCCGCAATTCCTCCTCCAAAGCCTTTAATTTACCTTCCATTGTCGTTAACCTTAAATCTAAATCCTAAATATACCCTTTGTGAAAGAGTCTGGTTCAATCCCACCTCGACTGTCCCTGTTCGGGCGCCAAAATAATGTGGCGGGATGTTGCACAAACAACCCCCACACCCTTGAATCACACTAAACAGACAATTGTCTCCTCAACACAAACTTTCCCCTTACGTTATCTAAAACCAGATTCTTTAACAGAAGGTAAAAAAACTAAACATAACCTTAAAACTATATTTCCTAACACTAAAACCAAACACTTAATACTAAAAATCACCAACCATATTCCATAACCAAAGAATAATCACAACTCAGTAATACAATCTTAACTTAACACAAAATAAACATTAATTAGAAAAAACTTCTGCAATCAAATGAACCCTAACAAAACTTAAAAGCTAAAATATACCACAACCACAAACATAAACAGAAATATTTTATATATTTCTGAGTGGACACCTTCGTCCACACAAGGGCCAACAGTCTTTTAAAGGCAACTACCACAGCTTTGTGGTCAACAATCCACTGTGTGGCAAATTGCCACCACTGCCTCCCTAATTGGGGTCCTGGATGTCATCATCATCATCATCATCATCCGAAAATTCCTTCTTACAGCCAAGTCGTTACCAATTAAATCCAAATCTAAAATAGCAGTCAGTTCCAAGTCCCTTATAACAAGCCAGGTCATCAATCAATGTTCAAAATATCTCTCTCAAAGGAGGAATCGCAGCCTGCCAAAATAAAAAAGAAAAACACTTACGAACACTTCTAGCTAACTGAACTATCGCACTATAATCAAAGATAAATAATAAATTGTTCCTATCATTCACAATCACGACAAGCAAAGATAAACAAAACTGTACTTACTTTGAAAATCAAAAAACACTTCCACGCTGGTCGAAAATATATAAATAGTTATCCAGCACTCACACAACTGCCTTAAGCTGCAGTCAAAAAAAAAAACATTCGCTCCGAAACATTCACCACTGTCGTAACCTAACTAAAAAATGTAAACAACAATCTCATTTGTACCAACAGTCTTTCTCACCACCAACGATCATTCTCTAACTACCACTTGCTCTTCGGTGCGCACCGCAGTCACACAAACACACAAACACACACACAAACACACACTCAAACACACACACAAACACACACTCAAACACACACACACTCTCGCGCGATCTAGCAAAACTAAAGCAAATGAAATTCTCTCTCTCTCTCTCTCTCTCTCTCTCTCTCTCTCTCTCTCTCTCTCTCTCTCTCTCTCTCTCTCTCTCTCTCTCTCTCTCTGGATTTGGCAAAAACAAGAAATAAAAATAAAGTAAAAATAAATCCTCCACAACGCCAAGAATTGCGAATGAGAATAATGAAACAGAAATGAGAGAAGAAAATGTTGAATATCTAACGGATATAGATATTAATGAAGCAGATATTGTCACGGCTATAAACGAAATTAAAAATGGATTGGCAGCCGGACCAGATGGAGTTCCAACGATTTTGTTAAAAAAAACTGCAAACACTATCGCGAAGCCACTTGCAATACTGCTAAGACAGAGTATAGATATGAGCGAGATATATGTTAAACATAAATTAGCTTATATAACCCCTATCTTCAAAAGTGGATCAAGACTAGAGGCAAGCAATTATAGACCTGTTAGTCTAACATCACATATTATGAAAGTGTATGAGAGGGTAATAAAAAAGAAAATAATGAACCATTTGGTCAAAAATAATTTGTTTAATATGGGTCAACACGGTTTCGTACCTGGAAAAAGTACACAGACCCAACTGATAGCTCACTATGAAAACATATACAATAATATGATAAATGAAAAAGACACAGATGTGATCTATCTAGATTTTGTAAAAGCCTTTGACAAGGTAGACCATAACATATTGGAGAAAAAAATGAGAAAGCATAATATTGTGGGAAAGATAGGAAAATGGGTAAAAGAATTCCTGCAAAACAGAAAGAAGATAGTGGTTGCAAATGACGAGAAATCAGATGAAGCCCAGGTAATATCTGGTGTGCCCCAAGGTACGGTATTAGCTGCACTGCTATTTGTTATTATGATCTCAGACATAGACTGTGATGTTGAAAACTCAGTAGTGAGAAGTTTCGCCGATGACACAAGAATAAGTAGAGAAATTACTTGTGATGAAGATAGGAACTCACTACAAAGAGATCTAAACAAAATATATGAATGGGCGGAGATAAATAGGATGGTATTTAACTCCGATAAATTCGAATCAATAAATTATGGAAACAGAAAAGGAATGGTGTATGCATACAAGGGACCTAATAATGAGACAATCACTAACAAGGAAGCAATTAAAGACCTTGGTGTAATTTTAAATAGGAATATGTTATGCAACGACCAAATAGCAACACTGTTGGCTAAATGTAAAGCAAAAATGGGAATGTTATTCAGACACTTTAAAACAAGAAAAGCTGAACACATGATTATGCTTTACAAAACTTATGTGCGCAGTACACTCGAGTACTGCAATGTGATATGGTACCCACACTACCAAAAGGATATTGCGCAAATAGAGAGTGTACAAAGGTCCTATACTGCTAGAATAGAAGAAGTTAAGGACCTTGATTACTGGGAAAGACTGCAATTTTTAAAACTATACAGTCTAGAAAGGAGAAGAGAACGCTACATGATAATACAAGCATGGAAGCAAATAGAAGGAATTGCTGAAAACATCATGGAGCTTAAAGTATCAGAAAGAGCAAGCAGAGGTAGATTAATAGTACCAAAAAGCATTCCAGGTAAACTGAGAAAGGCGCACAGGACATTAATCCACTACGCACCAGCATCGATAATGCAGCGACTATTTAATGTGCTGCCAGCTCATCTAAGAAACATATCAGGAGTGAGCGTAGATGCGTTTAAAAATCAGCTCGATAAATACCTAAGATGCATCCCAGACCATCCAAGACTGGAAGATGCAAAATACACCGGAAGATGTATTAGCAACTCTCTGGTGGATATACGAGGTGCCTCACACTGAGGGACCTGGGGGAACCCAAACAAAAAATAAGGCAATAAGGTAAGGCTCTCTCTCTCTCTCTCTCTCTCTCTCTCTCTCTCTCTCTCTCTCACCTCCTCATCCTTTACTAATCACAAGCCTCTAGATCAGCAATTTTTGGGAGAGCTTGGTTTCATAGTGTACCTCTCGGGGTACCCCCTATCACCAAAGTATGACTACTCACTCTCCCTCAAGGAAATATATATACATATATATATATATATATATATACGAGTATATATATATATATATATATATATATTGTCACAATCAGGGAGAAGAGGGAGTAGTCATTACCTGGTGAGAGAGGGTACCCCAAGATGTACACTCGGAACCACACAAATTGCCGAACCAACGGACTGTAATTTAGAAAAGGGGAGTGTGTGGGAAGGATTGAATGTGTGTGTGTATGCATGTACAGCTATCTAAATATTTAGCTGTCATTTTTGACGCGTCACGTACACTCGTTAAGAACACTTGGTGAAAATTTTTACCTAATTAGAAAATAAATTTTTATCAGGCAAGCATGACTAACATTAGATCATGCAATGCTAATGGCTCCACAATTTGCCTAATTGCTTCGGATAAAAGTTTTTTTTTAATTTCGGTTTTATCGAATTACCACAAATACAATGTATCACAATGATCACGTTGTCATTGTTTTACGGCTCCAAACACAAGGATTAGAACAGCAACAGACGGGAAAAAGTATGTTGGATAACTGCAAGATGCAAAGAACACCATTACATACTGTAACTAAAGGGGTATGCAGTAGAGAGCATAGCCTACCTCTGCAATGCAAAGTCGTCCTAATTTGTTCAACTCCACCGAGTGTATTATAATTCAACGTCTTTTATTCAAAATCTAATGGATTTGTCCTTGGGTCATACCCCACATATCGACCAAGTTTAATTGAAATTAGTTCTGCAGTTTTTGCGTAGTATTGGTCGCACAAAAAATAAACTAACAAAATATTTGCCATTTACTTAACATTGTGATAATTCTCAAAGTACTGCTGTCTACTTGTACTTTGATGTACTTTATCCAAAATGTTACAGATTTATCATTGGGTCATACCCAACATGATTCCCAAGTTTGGTTTAAATCGGTGCTCTAGTTTATGTACAAAGTTTACCCCAAACAACTACATAGATGACGACAGGGCTAAATAAATACCCTTCACAATGTTTTTTACTATAGCAAAGTCATTCACAGTTATCAGGAAACGCTGCATATCCTTATCATCTTCCATAAATAACCCTCAAACAAAATTGTTTTCAAAAACATTTATTCAACCTGAAAGTAAAAGCAAAGGACCTGGAGGCCAAAATTAAAGCGAGCCTTACTCTTCCTGGCAGGTAGGTGGGGGTCTCCTCCTTACCTAGCAGCAAAGACTACTACCTCGTTAAAAGTTTGAACAGAAATTCCAGTTTTTACTTTAGTCATACTCCTATTAAAGGACGATGATTTGTATTTTTGCAGGAACAAATTAAAAAATCACATCATAACAAATTTCAATACTATACTGTATAGTTCAATTGTATAACTTGTAAAAATCTTGCAGAATTAACTAGTTTACAAAGCCCTAACTAGGGCACAGACAGCTTCATTACCACTGAACCCCACAACATGCACTACAAGGCCAGATATCATTGAAAATACAGGAATGTGTTCTAGAACTACCTATCCTAATCTCACCTAGTACATAGTACACTGGATCCAATAAGAGCTTGAGAACTGCAAATTTACAATACCCAACAATTCACGTAACAATAGTATCAATTTGAAAGCACTCAACACTTTTTCATTCGTAAAGATTAATCATTGCTTTAGCCTATTCATTTGTCCTTTCATAATCCTGAGAAAATGATTTAAACCAATGCATACATCAAAACATGCAGCTACCCCACGTAAATCTGTACATTCGTAAAATAACCCTAAAAAAGAATAAGAGAGTGTACCTGGAGTAGGGAAGGACCTCAACTTACAAACATTAGACTAACAAACAATCTGAGATACAAAGACAAATCTAACTGAAATCAGAAATCTCATATATTATATCAAATGTTCATACACTGTAATAAGATAAAGAAATATTGTAATAAAACAACATTATATAGCTTAATGTGGTGAGCAAAACAACATTTGTAATAACCTGATATCATTTCATATGAAACAGGACTATTCGTTTAGTTTGTAGCAGGAAACTGTAAGCATGTAAGTCAGGTTAGGCCTATTTTAGGCTAAAATTTATCAAAATTCAACTCGCAAACAGTTTCTTAGAACCAATTACCGGTAAGTTTAAAAGTTAAGTACATTCTGTATTCATATGTGCTTTGAACAGTTTTAATGACAATAATAATTGGAAACTTGTATTTTTCATGTTATAAGAATATTTAAAACAAATGAAGTTATGTCTGAAAAAAACATTTTCATAAGGTAACAAAAGCAGAGATAAAGACTAATCTAAGATTCCCCACCTAACTTAACCTATGACCCCATATCATTACCTATCAGGGTAGGCCAGACCTAACACTTCCCTAGGCTTCCTGGTAGTTATCAACATTAATAACATGAACCAATTTGAGCTACACAGGCATCAGCACTTTCCCATTTATAGAAAAATATTCGCTAAAGTCTTAAGCAAAGAATGTATAATTCCATAAATAACCTTCGTTTATATATATGCAACCATAAGCTGATGAAAATCAAGTCTAACCTAACTATGGTATAAGGCCTTATTATAGAAATCTTTCATAGGATAAATTCTCCCATACAAATACATTCCAGAGCCTTTGTAGTTCGATGGAACAGACATATTGTAAAATTTAAAACTGACATGACTGATAACCCACATTTTAAAAGGAAAATAAACAGACGAAAACCAACTAATATTAGGTTCTCCTCCTAACCTAGCCTAGGTATCCCAACCTACCTAAAGGGGGAGTACAACCCTCTTGCGTCACTCACCCCCTCACATTACTGTAATCTTATACTGTATTCTGGTGAGGTATCAATAAGTCATATTTCGTTAATCGTAAAATTATCTTAAATTCTTGCATATCAGACGAAATTACACATCTCCATGAAGAATATTAATTTGGCAGTAAAAAGTTTAACCTGCCCCCAAACGAACTAAATTAACGTCAAAACCATAGAAGATTTAAATAAAACTCGATAAATAGATAGTTATGATTTTAAATAAATCGTAAAATTTGCTTTACATATCGTATATCAGACGAAATTAAATTTACCTTAACAAAATCAATTTGACAATTAATAAGTAAGTTTAAACCTACCTAAACGAACTAAATTAACTTCAAAACCAAAGAATGTATAAAATAAAACTCAATGAATGGGTAATTAGGGATTTTAAATAAATTAATAAGCTGTCACTTACTTCTCCTCGAAGAAAATCAACTTGCCAATTAATAAGAAAGTTTAAACCAGCCCCAATGAACTAAAATAACCTTAAAACCATAGAATATATAAAATAAAAATCGATAAGTAGCTAAGTAGGATTTTAAATAAACTAATTAGCTGTCACTTACTTGAATATACTAGGCCAAGTTGCTACATTATGTTCTAGTATAGTCGTATTTCTCTCCAATTATCCTCTCGTATAGTAATATTTTTATCCAATTATCCTTCTTTCCAGCTTCAAATTTGTATTCACTGATAATTCACAATATAGACGACACGTGGAATTAATAATTTACGAATTTCCGACATCACTGATCAAAAAATACCAAAAGTACTATCTAGTGCAGGGACCCCATACTGTGTTGTGTTACGGGGCATTGTGGGTAATCGTAGTAAATGTTTAGTTATTCCTTTACAACGGTTCCTCATTTGCTCGAGTAATTTATTTTTTCTCGATATTTCTTTCTTTTATATCACATTTTGTCTTTTATCTAGATATGAATGTGATTTTCAACAATTTGCTGTATCTAAATTCATTACTTTCTTTTCTATATTCCTGTCAAATAAAAAAAAATAGATCTTTTACTTACAATAAAGTCACTGCAATTTTCATGGAAATTTATAGTGATATACAAATTCTTGGGTTTACTTTTTATCCAAATACTTCTACTGCTACAAATTCCTTGTTGTTTGTTTGTCTCTCTTTAATTTTCTCCTTTTTATACCTAGTATAATTTTAGGCTCACTTTACTGTTCCGTTCTTTCCTCTTACCACATAGGATCTAGCATTGGTTGAGCTTGACTTTTATTTTTAGGCCTTTTTTTTTGTTGTTATCTTGGTTTATCTAATATCCAGGATTTTATCTTGCATATACATTATTGTGAGTGCTATAATTTTCCATTTTTTCCTGTATGTCTTATGTATCTATTTAAGTAACCATCTTTTTTCTATTTAATGTGATATAAATATAATGACGTTTCCTATTTACCAACCTTATCTTCACTGAGGATGTCTTTGGTTTATATAACGGAGCTTAGTTCGTTAAGTTCTAGGACAAGCTCAAAGATGTTCAAGAAATTACTTCGAATCTCAACGATGTCATCATAGATTTTGGTAAGAATACTCCTCATGAGCACGATATATCTTTTTCACAATTACTTTATTATACAATTTCATTTAAATGCAACATATATAAAGAATAATCGTCATATTAGAAAGATATATAATCATTTCCAACATTCTTCTTTTTCAAAAATGTTGAACAGATCCAAATGTTAAGAGTGACATTCCTTCCATATCCCCCCCCCCTTTTTTTTCTTTAAGACACCAGAAATGATTGGTGTGGCGTGAGTCCTGGTCATTAGAAATGATAACAGCGGGGTAGATAAACCTTATTAGAGTGAAATTGAAACCACCTATAGGAAAAGTCTAATCACAATGATAGTGAAAAAGCCTTTGTCGGCTACTTAAAGTAAGGCTGCTAGTACGACTAGAAAGGTAGATTTTGATGAGTGACAGTGCAATAGGGATACCTTTATCAAAGATGAAGGATAAAGAACACAGTAATGATAGAAGAATTCTGCTTACGTCTGTATATTGAAGGTTTAAAGGCTTAAATGCCGCCCATGAATGGCAGAGGCAAGGGACAGTGACATTGTCCTATTAAGCAGGACAATGCCCTAGAGACTGACCATATTACATATGATCAGCGCCCAAGCCCCCTCTCCACCCAAGTTAGGACCAAGGAAGGCCAGGCAATGGCTGCTGATGACTCAGCAGATAGACCTATAGGCTCCCCCAAACTCGGCCTCCATCCTTAGCTCACACGGAGAGTGAGGTTGTAGCGACAAAAAGAACTAAAAAATTTGAGCGGGATGCAAACCCTAGTCTGGCAATCACCAGGCAATGGCGCTACCACCAAGCCATCACATGACATTGCTCTAGCAAGTAGGACAATGTCCTAGAGACTGACCATATTACATATGATCAGCGCCCAAGCCCCTCTCCACCCAAGCTAGGACCAAGGAGGGCCAGGCAATGGCTTCTGATGACTCAGCAGATAGACTTATATACTCCTCTAACGCTTCCCCCCCCCCATCTTTAGCTCACAAGGAGGGTGAGGATGCAGTGACCAAAAGAACTAACGAGTTTGAGCGGGACTTGAACCTCAGTCTGGCAATCACCAGGCAATGACTCTACCACCAGACCACCACAACCCCAAAAGTGAGAAATAAATGGTTGTTGTAGCCTATTGTACACTTCCCTATCCGGAGTTCTGCTGGACTGGGGTTCGAGACAGGCTCAAGCTCGATAGTTTCTTGTGGTGTCTGCAACCTCACCATCCTTGTGAGCTAAGGATGGGGGTTAGGAGTCTATAGGTCTACCTGTTGAGTCATCAGCAGCCACTGGTTGGCCCTCCCTGGTCCTAGCTTGGGTGGAGAGGACATTGTCACTCCCTTGTCTCTGCCATTCATGAGTGACATTTAAACCTTTAAACCGATTAAATACTGTATTGTATTTGCAGAGATATTACATGTCGATTGACTTTTTAGGTTAATAAGGGTATTTTTGACAAAGGAATACGGTTTTCTAAAAAGAGTGAAAGCCATCATATGGTAATATATAAAATGCATAGTATATATCATGTTATGGTATGCCTACATGACTGACCATAGCTGTTTGAATATATTTGTTCGTATTTGTTGTAATTAATGAAAACATTTGATATTCCGTTTATCTGATTGAGAGTATGTGAAATTAATTAGTTTAGTTGGTTTAAATATATATTAGACCTTTTTTATAATTTTTAATATGTAAATTGTGATGTTTTCCTTGTAATGTAAGTAAGTATTCATTACAATCATTGCTAGAAGAGATAAATTAAGGGTTTATATTAATATTCTTGATTAAACTATGAATACGTGTGATTGTATGTAAAGGTGTAGATAGTAAATAAAGTAAAATATAAGTATAGGACGCAGGCGACAATTCCACTGGCCTACCAGGGGAAATAAAAGAATAAGACCAGAAGCCTTAAAGGAAATATTTCGAATAAGTAGGAAAGTTTTTCTGCCTTGGCGATTTTATTAAGAATTCTTTTTTTTTCGAGACGAATTTTCACACCATAACGCTGTTCTTTTTATATCTCGTTCGTAATTAGATCTCTTTTTTAACTGTAACCTGAGAGAGAGAGAGAGAGAGAGAGAGAGAGAGAGAGAGAGAGAGAGAGAGAGAGAGAGAGAGAGAGAGAGAGAGAGAGAGAGAGAGAGAGAGAGTGTGTATTATATTTTCTTCCCCAGCTTAAAGCATGAAATTAAAGAACGAAGCCAATAAGAGTAGGCTTATACATCTCTATGATTAACAAAGTCTTTTTTAACTATATTATTGAAAATACAGATAGTAATTAAAAAAACGAACTGGGATGACATAGTAAACGAGCCATTGATTTTTCTATAGAAAAGATACGAGCAAATTGCATTCTATAAACTACAATAAATTGGACAACGGCATTGTTTTTATTTCATTATATGCACTGCTATAGGACTTGGTAGCTTATAATAAGATTAGTTCATCGATTAGTAGCCACAAATACACATATAATGTCCTATAATGACTAAATAAATGTATATAAAAAGTATGTATTAAATTTGCACAAAAACAAAAATCCTGCTTCGTCAAGGTTACTCATAAAGTATCTTAAAGTGTACCTGATATAATCATTATGGTATTGCACATTGGCGATCTATTTCAAAAATAGTAATTTATATTAGCCTACATTTTTAAAGAAAATAATTAGAATGTGCAGTATCGTTTTTTAATACAATAAATTACCATAAATCATTTTATTGTATATAAATATATGAAAATGTGTATTCAAAAACAAAAATAGTAATTTATATTGAATAGTGATTTATATTAAATTCTTGGAAAATAATTGAAGTGTATAAATGTATGAGTCTCGTTTTTAATACCATAAATTGCTATAAATCATTTATTGTTCAATGTTTTCCTTACAAAAGAGGAAGGGGAGGAAGAAAAAGAAGAAGAAGTGGTAAACAAAACTATTTGCTTACATTTGAATATATTATGTTAATGAGTGATTAGTGTGTTCGGTGACCGCGGGTTATATAAATAAAAAAAAACTATTTAAAGTGACACTGGAAGATGATTAATATAAAGAAATTTGAACCTTTTGACGGAGATTTATTTTGTAAGTAGACAAATTCTGGTTATTTCTAATATCCTGTTATTCATTATTGTGTTCTTATTCAAATGGCATTTTTGGGCTCAAGCCATGACGTCCTGATGGAAGGTTCCTTCATTAGCTTCCTTGGGTATATTTAACTACAGTGGATATTCCCAGAGAATTAAACTAATGGTTATCACAGAATTCTAACTTCTGGTGCGAGTACCCTAAAGGTTTTCCTCTAGGATATCGTATATCAACAGGGGACGCATGTATTAATACGCCACATAGCTATCTGCACCCCATATAGAGTTAACACTTCGATATGGAAAGGTGGTTGAGTAACTGGGGAGCCGTTCCACAGTTACACTCATCCGTGGCTGCTTTTGGTACTCGAGACGTAAACAAACGGGCGCCATTGCTAAATGACGTCACATCCATCCTCATCCTTTCGCCTGTAGCTTCTTTGCTAAGTCAGATTTCTCCAAATGCTTGCTTTATCAGCTTACATCACCGTTATGTCGCTACCTTCAGCCTCGCCTTCTTCTGGAAAGTTGAGTACCAGGTCCCAGTATTGTTTAAATAAGCTCTAGCCGTAAAGGAACTTCTACTTTTAGTAAAATATTGCGTTTTGTGGCAGAGCTGTGCCGATACCGGACGCGCCATTTTATGACGCCGCTGTTCATGTTGCATGCTTTATTTAGTTGGCTAGAACAGCCCTCTCCGGTCCTTTAACTAATTGATATTATTAGTCATTTAGTCTTCATAGCTAGAAAATCTTTATATCGTGTTTTAGCGCTCATCAGACTCGGTCGCTGTTCGACCCCATACTAGATCGCTAGCTTAGCCCATAGGATGGGCAGCCTAGTGCTTGTTTTCATGCATGATATACAGTATACCAGTGTTCCTAAGTTAAGTTATGAAGATTGTGGCATTATTAAACATACTATTTACTGTGATGTAAATGTTTTCGCCTTCGGGGACCATGTAAGGGTCAGTGTTGATTGTACATCATCCCCTCCTAACCTAATATAGGAACCCTTATATGCTCCCTAATCCCCCTACCTGCGGGCATTCCCTCTGGGTAGTCTTGCTTTCCCTTCTATATAGGGGAATCTTGTCTACAACCAGAGTATTTATCGCTTCTCTGTCTCCCCTAAGGGAATGACCCTCCCTTAGGGTCGTGCCTGAGAGATTAGGAAAGGCCCTGTTCTTCCTCAGTTGCCCCTGGTTGGGTTACTCCTTCCTCCCTGCAACTAGCGATGTGTCTTTCAACCTTTCCTAGTCTAGAAGTTAGTCCTCCTATTCTAGGTTAAGCTCTGGGGGTTGACTCTGCCTTATTATAATTTGAGACGGTACATTAGTACCATTCTCGATCTGGGCTACCTATCCTAGGTTAGGGAGCGTTCTCCCTTACCTTGGTGGCCGTTCTCATGCAGAGTCTCCTCTTTGGAAAGACCTATTCTTCTCCCTCCCCACCTATCCCTTTGGTGTAGGCTTGCCTACACAATTCTGTCCTTAGTCCTACAACTCCTCCCTTGGGTGGAGTGGTAGGGCTAACTTGTTCTCCTGAAAAGCTGGCCGCTCTGGTACACATACCCTTCATAGCGTTCTATGGGGTTGGTTGCCGGCGGCGGTCCTGCCAGAGGGGGATTCCCCCTTCTTTGAGTGCCCTCTAACCCTCCCTTGGGTTACCGCAGGCACCCGGCCACCTGCCGGCTCCCTGTCGCCGGATGTTAGGAGTATCTACACCTATCATGAGTGCACTCTCTCCGGAGGGCTGCCGGAGGGGTATAGAATCTTACCCCTTCCATCCCTCCTTACCTTTCTCTCCTTCTACCCTAGTGCCGGTCCCTTGCCGTCTCTACTGCTGGCGATAACCACCACTACCTCAGGTGACATTCTTTCATAAGAGGCCTTCCCCCCTCTAAGAAGTCAGCCTTCCGTGTGCCGGAGGCTGCCACCTTGCATCGGCTTACCGCCGACATCCCACCCTACGTTTTACCTAGTACAGCCGGCCGACTTCAGGAGTCGGCCACCCACATGCCGGCATTGATTGCCTGCAATCTAGGTATACGACAATATACATATATATCTTATGAATTGATCCAAGGCTCACCATGCCGTCAGCCTTCGGCTGCCGGAGCTGCCGCCCCGTGCCGACGACCTGCCACTGTGCCGGCGGTCGCCACTATGGTATTATCCTTATAGATACTCAGTGTTTGTGTCTTGATGCCTTCCAACCTGCAGGACCGGCCTTCCGGTGTTCCGTCGGTCTGTCGGCACCCTCATGAGATGTTAAGGGACATGCATCCCTTCCATGACTGCCGGCAACATGCCGACAGTCAAAATACTGCAGCCAGATGGCTTGGCCACTTGCATATAGGTATTGTCTTACTATCCAAGATTGTGGCTATGCTATTTGTTTGCACGTTACAATATTCCAGCATACTCTGTGTGTCTTAGTGCAGTCGATTGCCGGAACCTACATTTGATAAGGGGTTTATCCTATACCCCTTCTCCCCCAGGGATCTGAGTGGTCTCAGACCCTACTACACTCTGCTGGCAATTTCTGTTAGAAGCCTATCTTTGCTCATCCATATGGATTTCCCTCATTGTGACCTTCGGACACAAAGGAATTGTCTACAGATAAGGTTACGGTAACTGACTGGGCGGGATTCACAAGTATGTGTCTATCTACTTCCTTTCCTGCTCATTAATCTGAGGCATTAAATTTGCTTTATAATTAAATCAATTTTAAATTTAGATTAAGATACCTTAATTTTAGAGTAATGTAAGTCATTCTTATGCCTTCCATGTACTCATGATCTCTTTCTTTTACAGGAGGAGTATATGAAGTGTGAGAGCAACTTCTGCGGGGTGAAGCGCCCTAACTTCTACGGGCACAAGGCGTGCCGGACCCACGCCCCCTGCGCCGCCAAGAAAGGCGACCTGAAATACTGGGACCCGCAGAATTGTACAGTCTGTAAGAGTCTTCTTGTCGAGGCATTCGACGATCCTCCATCTGCGGAGGCAAGGGACATTGCTAGGGAGAAGCTACGCAAATGGGTGCGTAGCTTCCAGAAGAACGCCATTAGACCTTATCTTCCCAACGAAGACTTGAGGGCCTTGCTTTTCCCAAAAACATCGAAAGACTCAGTGGTCCCCCGTGATCAGATCCCCACCGTCCAGATCGTGGTGGAACCTGACGTCGTCATGGCTTAGTCCATGCGTGAGTGCCATCTTGATTCAGACAACGTGGAACGTATGTTGGAAGTGTCGGAATAGACGGAGAAGAACCTCATGGGCGAGGAACTCGACTATGAGGAAGATCAGGTGGAATACCCTGATTCGGAGACCGAGGTCGCTCCTGCTCTCCCAGCAACTCCTGCACCATCCGAGGAACCTGTTCCTTCGACTTCTTCCACCCCGGACCCTCTTTCATCGGCCACTCAAGAGGTCTTCAAGATGCTTGAAGCCCTCATGGAAAAGAAACTACGAGAAACTCTGGAGCAATTCTGGACGACTCTCGTCGGCTTCAAGTAACCGAAAAGGATTTCGGTTAAGGACCTCCCCACCTGCTCGGAAGCTAACCCATGGAGATACGCCGAGCATATGCCAATTACAACTGGCAAGATTTACATTAGTGAAAGGGTTGACTCTATCTTGCTGGAAGAAGTGGAGTTCTTCCCAAATTTCGAGGCTTATCTGGACTGTTACGTCCGCCTCAGGTCCGAACCAGCCTCAAAGGAGGAGACCAAACCAAAGGAAGTTATTGTGTTCGATCTCGCGAAGGCCCAAGCTATGTTAGCTTAGGCGGTGAAGAGTAAGGGTTTCACCAACTCCAAGATGCTGGCGCTTAGTAAGAAGCATCCAACCTTCGTTGCGCCAAATGCTGTGACCTTCCCCTTCATCGAAAAGGCCTTCACAGCGGTCTTAAAGGCAGTGGAAGAAGGGAAACCTTGCCCTGCACTGGAGGAGTGCAGACCCTCCTCCATTACTCTTCCCCCCGATGATAGGCACTGGAAAGAAATCCAGTCAACCTTCACGGTGGGGAAACTAGAGTCTGACGTAGCCGGTCGTCAATTTAATGAAGACCTCCCAAGACTGAACGATCACCTCCTTCGTAGGGAACAGGATACGAAGGAGAGACTTGCCGTGTTGCTGTCCCACCAGGTACAGCTTGAGCTCATGGCCGGAGATACTAGAGTCCCGGACTTTTATATGGTCCTAGCCAAGTCGCACTTGGTGACTGTAACCAAGGACCTATATAGGTTCACTAGGGCGCGCAGAGCCTGTCTTGAATTCGTGTTTGCTAACGCGACAGTGAAACACGAACCCCGGAGGCTGATTTTCTCCAATATCTGGGGCAAGTATCTCTTCCCATCTTCCTTGGTGAAAGAGATTGTGGACAAAGCTGCCACGGAGAATAGGAACCTTCTCCAAAAGTGGGGCATGTCCTGAAAGAGGAAGTCCTCTCAGGATGATGGCCCTCAGCCTAAGAGGAAGACTTTGAAGCCAAAACCCCAGCAATGTCAACAGAGACGAAAGTTTCCGGGTCCCGCTACTCCCCAAGTGGCTACGCAGCCATAACAGACCTTTCAGTTGGTCCCCCAACTGGTGGTGTCGCAGTCGCCAGTCTTCACACCTGCATACGAGCAACACTCAACTACCTTTCGTCCTAGAGGTAGAGGCTCAGGCAGAGGCTCCGGCAGAGATTCTTCTCGCCATCCCTCCAGAGGCAAAGGAGGAAGGGGAGCTAGCGGCCGAGGTGGCAAACCCTCGGGACACCAGAAGCAATGATTTGCTTCCGGTGGGAGGAAGACTTCGCCAATTCCAGGATCGTTGGACCTTCGATCTCTGGGCACACAGCATCGTCAAGAAGGGACTAGGCTGAGCTGGACTCAACCACCCTCAGCCTTCCAGCAATTCTTCCAACAGTCAACCCCCCTCCTGGAAGAATATGTCCTAGAACTCTTGAACAAGAAGGTGATCAGGAGGGTAAAGTCAACCAGGTTCCAAGGGAGACTATTTTGCGTTCCCAAGAAAGACTAACAAACTCAGAGTCATTCTAGACTTATCCCCTCTCAACAAGTTCATTGCGAATAACAAATTCAAGATGCTGACTCTGCAACAAAGAAGGACCCTTCTGCCTCAAAGGGCCTACACGGTCTCCATAGACCTGGCGGATGCCTACTGGCACATTCCAATGAATCATTACGCTTCCTCCTACCCAGGATTTCAACTCCAAAGGAAAAGTTACGCCTTCAGGGCCATGACCTTCGGGCTCAACGTGGCTCCACGGATCTTCACCAAGCTGGCAGACGCAATCGTCCAACAGCTCCGTCTTCAGGGCGTCCAAGTGATGGCCTACCTATCGACTGGTTAGTCTGGGCGACATCGCCCGAAGATTGTGTAAGAGCCTGCAACAAAGTCACCTAGTTCCTAGAGCATATGGGATTCAAGATGAACACCGAGAAATCTCGCCTTTCTCCAGCTCAGAAGTTCCAATGGTTGGGAATCCATTGGGATCTTCAGTCACACCGCCTTTCCATCCCACAGAAGAAAAGGAAGGAAATAGCAGGGTCTGTCAGAAGGCTTCTAAAATCCAAACGGATCTCAAGACGACGGCAGGAACAAGTTCTCGGCTCTCTACAGTTCGCCTCTGTGACAAACCTAGTGCTTCGCGCACAGCTAAAGGATGCCGCGGGAGTCTGGAGACGTTTCGCATCCATCGCTCGAAGAGACCTCAAGAGACGGCTTCCAAACAGACTTCGCTTACTCTTAAAGCTGTGGTCGGAAGAAAAGGCCCTGAAAAGGTCCATTCCTCTTCAACACCCGCCTCCATCGATCAACATCCACACGGACGCTTTACTGGAGGGTTGGGGAGGTCACTCCCACCAACGACAGGTTCAAGGAACATGGTCTCCCCTATTCAAGACGTTTTACATCAACATCTTGGAGGCCATGGTGGTTCTTCTGACCCTGAAGAAACTCTCCCCGCCTCCCTCGATCCACATTCGTCTGATTCTGGACAACTCGGTGGTAGTCAGATGTCTCAATCGTCAGGGCTCGAGATCGCCCCAGATAAATCAGGTACTTCTTCCGATCTTTTGTTTGGCAGAAAAGAAGAAATGGCTCTTGTCTGCAGTTCACCTACAAGGATTCCGCAACGTGACGGCGGACGCTCTATCAAGGATTAGTCCAATAGAGTCTGAATGGTCTCTAGAAGCAAGGTCATTCTCCTTCATCTCTCACCAAGTCCCGGAACTTCAGATCGATCTCTTCGCGACGAGCGACAACAATCAACTTCCTCGATATGTGGCCCCGTACGAGGACCCCAAGGCAGACGCATTGGATGCTATGTCACTGGATTGGAACATATGGTCCAGGATATACCTGTTCTCTCCTCCCAACCTTCTGCTGAAAGTCCTATCCAAACTGAGAACCTTCAAAGGGACAGCAGCCCTAGTGTCTCCCAAGTGGCCGCGGAGCAATTGGTACCCTCGGGTTCTGGAGCTGCAGCCCACGCTGATCCCCTTACCGGGCCCAGTTCTCTCTCAACAAGTACAGAAGTCGACTGTCTTCGCTTCATCACTGAAAGTCAGGGACCTTCATCTCATGATTTTCTCTCCTTAGCCGCAAAGAAAAGGTTTGGAATCTCAAAGAAAAGCTTAAACTTCCTCGAGGAATACAAGACTGAATCTACAAGATGGCAATACATATCTTCCTGGAGAAAGTGGGTCTCTTTCGTCAAGGCAAAAAATCCGGCGGAAATCATCATTGATTTTTGTACGTCCTTCTTCATTCACCTTCATGGACAAGGCTTAGCGGCCAATACGATTTCCACCTGCAAATCGGCTTTGACTAGACCACTCCTGTACGCCTTCCCGATTGATTTGTCCAGTGATATCTTCAATAAATTACCAAAGGTATGCGCTAGACTACGCCCAGCACCTCCACCAAAACCTATCTACTGGTCCCTGGACAAGGTGCTCCATTTTGCCTCTAACCTGGACAATGATTCGTGCCCTCTGAGAGACTTGACTCAAAAAGTTATCTTCCTTTTTGCTCTCGCCTCAGGAGCCCGAGTCAGTGAAATAGTGGCATTATCAAGAGAAGAGGGTCATATTCTGTTCGCAGATACAGGAGAGCTTACCCTCTTCCCTGATCCGACATTTCTCGCTAAGAATGAACTACCCACCAAGAGATGGGTCCCTTGGAAAATCTGCCCCCTGAAGGAAGATGTCTCTCTATGCCCAGTGGAGAGTCTTAACCCTGGATAGGTACGGTGGGTCGTACGCGACCCCGAGCGTCAAAACAAAAGAGGTTTTTATCACGTGACTCACCCCCGTGATGGAATTTGTGGGTGATCGACCTGCAGTCGGTCACTTGCCCACACGCTCTGGTAGTGTACTGACGTGCTTCGCTCTAGCTCTCCTCCTTCCCAGATTTCTGAGACACGTCGGGGTCGTTCGCGTCCGAGTTTACCCTTCTAAGGTAAGTTGCATATTTATCAAAGTTATTACGTATTATGAAATTGTCGTAGAATGGTGCAACTTGTATAGGTTATCGGATGTGGAAATTCTTGGTGGATGATTTAGCTACCACGTGCACGATTTTTTTTTTAGTTGAAATGCCGTTCATCACCACGAGGACCATTTTACCGCGAGTGCCCCTTTTTCAGTTTTTTGCATTTTTTGGCCAAGTCATTTTTCCGTAAGAAATTGCCAAATAGTGTCGCAAAACTTTTGCTTTTTCAGTGTTGGAAAGTGTGTATAGATGATCTGGCTACCCATGCGTGACTTTGTTTTTGTCAGGTACGCCGTAGATATTGGTATGTGGGGCATTTAACTGCGGTTACCAATTTCTGTTTTTTTTCAATATTTGTAAAAATTTACTGCAGCGTAAGGAATTGCCGTATAGTATTGATTTTTTTTCATGTTTATTTGTTCGAAAGTGTGCCTTGATGGTTGGGCTAACACGTGCATGTGTTTTTTTTCATCTGAGATGCCGTATATTAGAATGTTGGCCATTTTTCCGCGAGTGCCCCTTTTTCAGTTTTTTTCATTTCTTGGCTAAGTCATTTTTCCGTGAGAAATTAGCAAATAGTATCGCAAAACTTTTATTTTTATAGCATTGGAAAGTGTGTATAGATGATCTGGCTACCCATGCGTGACTTTGTTATTGTAGATGCTATCGGCGTGTGGCGTGTTTTCCTGCGGTTGCCAATTTCTGTTTTTTTCAATATTTGTAAAAATTTACTGCAGCGTAAGGAATTGCCGTATAGTATTGATTTTTTTCATGTTTATTTGTTCGAAAGTGTGCATTGATGGTTGGCCTAACACGTGCATGTCTTTTTTTTTATCTGAGATGCCGTATATTAGAATGTTGGCCATTTTTTCGCGAGTGCCCCTTTTTATTTGCTTTGCATTTTTTTGCTTAGTCATATTACCGTAATGAATTGGCAAGTTTTGTCGTAAAACTTATATTTTTATTGTGTTGGAAAGTGTTTCTAGATGATCTGGCTACCCATGCCTATCTTTTTCTTTAGCCAGATATGGCGTATATTTATAAGTATGTGTTCGATTGTCCTGTGTTTGCTATTTTTTCGTTTTTTCCCATTTCTTTCGGAATTACTACGTACTAAGTAACTATCACAGAGTAATGATTCATTTAGATGTTTATTTGTCGAAAAATGTGCCTTGATGGTTTTCCTAGCACGTGGCTGAATTTTTTGTTTTCTGAAGGGATCACCATTAGCACGTTGCTATTTTTCATAGAGTGCCCTTTTTTATTTGTTTTGCATTTTTTTGCTTAGTCATGTTACCGTAATGAATTGGCAAGTTTTGTCGTAAAACTTATATTTTTATTGTATTGGAAAGTGTTTCTAGATGATCTGGCTACCCATGCCTATCTTTTTTTTTAGCCAGATATGGCGTATATTTATAAGTATGTGTTCGATTTTCCTGTGTTTGCTATTTTTTCGTTTTTTCCCATTTCTTTCGGAATTACTACGTACTAAGTAACTATCACAGAGTAATGATTCATTTAGATGTTTATTTGTCGAAAAATGTGCCTTGATGGTTTTCCTAGCACGTGGCTGAATTTTTAGTTTTCTGAAGGGATCACCATTAGCACGTTGCTATTTTTTATAGAGTGCCCTTTTTTATTTGTTTTGCATTTTTTTGCTTAGTCATGTTACCGTAATGAATTGGCAAGTTTTGTCGTAAAACTTATATTTTTATTGTGTTGGAAAGTGTTTCTAGATGATCTGGCTACCCATGCCTATTTTTTTTTTTAGCCAGATATGGCGTATATTTATAAGTATGTGTTCGATTTTCCTGTGTTTGCTATTTTTTCGTTTTTTCCCATTTCTTTCGGAATTACTACGTACTAAGTAACTATCACAGAGTAATGATTCATTTAGATGTTTATTTGTCGAAAAATGTGCCTTGATGGTTTTCCTAGCACGTGGCTGAATTTTTTGTTTTCTGAAGGGATCACCATTAGCACGTTGCTATTTTTCATAGTGTCCCTTTTTCATTTTTTTTCATTTCTTGGCTAAGTCATTTTTCCGTGAGAAATTAGCAAATAGTATCGAAAAACTTTCATTTTTATAGCATTGGAAAGTGTGTATAGATGATCTGGCTACCCATGCGTGACTTTGTTATTGTCAGGTACGCCGTAGATGCTATCGGCGTGTGGTGTGTTTTCCTGCGGTTGCCAATTTCTGTTTTTTTCAATATTTGTAAAAATTTACTACGGCGTACGGAATTGCCATATAGTATTGATTTTTTTTTCATGTGTATTTGTTACAAAGTGTGCCTTGATGGTTGGGCTAACACGTGCATTTCTTTTTTTTTTATCTGAGATGCCGTATATTAGAATGTTGGCCATTTTTTCGCGAGTTCCCCTTTTTATTTGTTTTGCATTTTTTGGCTTAGTCATGTTACCGTAAGCAATTGGCAAGTTTTTTCGTAAAACTTATATTTTTATAGTGTTGGAAAGTGTTCCTAGATGATCTGGCTACCCATGCCTATCTTTTTTTTTTTTAGCCAGGTATGGCGTATATATTTGTTACTGTTTTTAGAATGATATATTGTTAATTTATTCTCATCATTAATTTATTTCCTTATTTCCTTTCCTCACTAGGCTATTTTTCCCTGTTGGAGCCCTTACTTGGAGCATCTTGCTTTTCCAACTAGGCTTGAAGCTTGGCTAATAATAATATAGGTATGTGTTCGATTTTCCTGTGTTTGCTATTTTTTCGTTTTTTCCCATTTCTTTCAAAATTACTACGTACTAAGTAACTATCACAGAGTAATGATTCATTTAGATGTTTATTTGTCGGAAAATGTGCCTTGATGGTTTTCCTAGCACGTGGCTGAATTTTTTGTTTTCTGAAGGGATCACCATTAGCACGTTGCTATTTTTCATAGAGTGCCCTTTTTTATTTGTTTTGCATTTTTTTGCTTAGTCATGTTACCGTAATGAATTGGCAAGTTTTGTCGTAAAACTTATATTTTTATAGTGTTGGAAAGTGTTTCTAGATGATCTGGCTACCCATACCTTTCTTTTTTTTTTGTGGAGAATTTTTTAATGGTTACGTTCTGAGTGGGAACTTAGTCCGGGAAAGTCTCCTTATAACAGTTACACAAAGTTCAACAGGGGAGGATAGGAGCACTTACTCTCGGGGCACAAACACCCTGCTAATACTTTACTGTCACAATTCACTAACCATCACTCAAATACAAAAGGGGGAAATTTTACTGTCCAGAGGCCGAAGCACTCCACACGTAGGATTAACAATAATTTATGGCCTACTCTAGCTTTGTCAGGTCTATAGTCATCTCATTCTCAGGCTCTGTTCCGGCTCCGTCCCAGCTACCCCAATGAAATGCTGGACAATTATTTTACGTTAATGTAAGGTAGACAAAATCCAAAATGAGAGCAGTGATGTAAAGTAGTTTAAAAGTTTAAAGATAAGGATCTTTACCTTCGAAGCAAATATATTAATGCAAAGTACCTCGCTGTTACCACCTATAGACTTACTTAGATTTTCTCTTTAAATATTGGGCACTTTGTCCCGTGATCAACTATTCATTTCATACATTAAAATAAATGAGGGAGCAAAAATACTAAAGAGGTTTAATTAACCTAATATTGATTTATTCACAGATTTACATTGAAACAAAACGGACATCTTAACAAAGACAAAATGGAATCATAAAAATGCCATTCAAAATGATGAAAATTAGTTAGTTAGACACGTGGTCTGCAACAATCAAAATCAAAATGGGGTCTGGCACGTGGCCCACGTGACCCAGAGACTATGTTAGTCTCAAAAGGCAAAAAATTGTATAGAAAAAAATATATACACACAATCCCACCGCACACAGTCCGAATAGTGTAATTAGCCAGGTTCCCTATCAAGTTAAAATTAGTCTAAGCTAATAAAAAATGGGGGAAAACTAAATGGCCATCGATGTAGTACCTGCACTCCTTTGAAGTTTAGTCCTATGCCCGAGATAGCTGTTGACCTGGACGTTGCACTAATCTCTTGTCTGGCTCACCCCAAGAATTCTCACTGTAGCTGTAACTAGGTACATCAGGGTCTTCTTCTTCTCAATCTCTCCGACCGGCAGCAACCTTTTGTGAGTCGAGTTTTGGGAGAGAGAGGGGGGGGGGGGGGTGAGCCAGAAGGGCCCGGGTTCAATGACCAGGCAGGTCAGCAGGCTAGCGCAGCTTGTAGTAGAATGGGGTCGACACTACGGTCGAAGAGATCACCTGGCTTCACCTTTCCAGACAGGTGAGGAGCTCGATGCGCATGGTAATCCATTGAGGGTGCCATATCGGGACTTCAGGACAGGGCAACATTTTGTTGCAAGGAGTGCAGAGGAGGCAGGATTTTGTACTAAATACTTAGAGAAATCTTGCTGCTCTAAGGGAGTTTATGTATACAATAATCCTACCTATTCTGGCTTGCTAAAAATTAATATTTAAAATGATTAATTAGCAATGGACTGGTACGATAGGCATACATCTTAAAATTAACAAACCTTAATTGGTATTGAGAAATATAAGATGCATTAATTCAGCAGTATTGGAATTTATATAAAATGGTCAGTTTAGGAATTTAATCTCGACCCATGTAGTTTAAGGAAAGAACCAACATACGCCGGGGTTACCACTAAGGCCATCTGTTGTGCGTATCTACGCTGTGACGTCACGAGCTTGGCGTGCGCCACTGTCAACAAGTTTAGATTAGTCTTCCCTATGTTTCGTTAAAGAAAACTAGATGTAGGAGAGAATTTTAAGGGGTAGCTATAGTATTAGTAGAAGAGAGCTAAAACTACGATTAAAAGAAGAAGAGTGAAGAAAATTCTTCACACCCTGGGGATAAAGGGGAGAAAAAAGGGAGAGGGGTTAGTTCCGGCAAATGTGATTCAACTACTTGTTTGTATGAGTGAGATAAGGATACTGGCTGAATGAAGAGTGAAGTTGTTCTTCACATCAACGTCCGTTTAAAGTTAACAAAACGCTGTTAACGTTAACTGAAATCAATCGAGTCAAAGTTAGGCTTTCACGTGAATTTGGGGAGTATTGAACCACGCAGGCAATGCTTCACGGAAGCGTTAAGTTAAGCATATGATCAGTTTTAACTTTAAACGTACGATGCAATAATAACAGAAGGATTAAAAGTACTCAATTCTTCCCACCCTAGGGGTACGGATAGAGCAAACAAAACGTAAGCTAATAACGGTCGAGTTCATTAACAAGTCAGGCCAAATGACAAATTAAAATTTATGGGGGTGAATCCCAATCCCGGTCTGACACCCAACGTTTTACATTAAATGATTTTACAAAGAAAATTACTGGCGTAATGAAAACTTTGTATTCATTGCCTGACAAAAGGAGAAAAGTTACTTCCTTCTCGGCGTTTAAAGGTGAAAATTTGCTTGACACTAGCCTGAATGATAAATCGAGACGAACTAGGTCTATGGGGACATCGTATTTATGACAGCTTGGGTCTTGGATGTCGTCTTTAAGAAAAACGCTTGCAAGGGGAGCAATTAAAGGAAAAGTTATATTCAGCACAAGCTGAAGGATGTCAGGGGGATTATAGCAACATGACAAGTTGTCAAGGCAAAAATCAAATCTACGCTTTGAGGTTAAAGCAAGGGATTGGCCTGGAAAATGCTGATGGATGACTTGGCAAAAATAATAAAAGTTTAATGTGACGTCATATATGACTGAATGAAAATAATGAATGACGTTCAATGTACCGTTATCCTTAAGCAAGGTGAATCGTAGACAGGCTCTAATCTCCGGTGCTAGGTCTACATGTGTGACCTTTGCTAAATCCGCCGTCAGTGCACAAGGTTTATTTTTGACTGCTATGGTCTTAACCTTGCGATCACGCGGCTCTTTCTGAGGGCGGGTTTCAAATCCTGACGGGGATGTTTTAGCGTCAACACGGGTTAGAGCGGAAGTTACGGGCTTGAGAACTGGACAGTCAGGCAAAGCGAGCACTGGTCCATGGGATGGTACGGTTTTAGTTATTGAATTTACCGGTACAGGCCTCTGCTGGCCATCACGCACACGGTTAAGTTGTGTGGTATCTGCGCTACCACTTGGGGGGTCCATGTTAAGACTGTGAATGAGTTTTTCTCCGGGACGGACTGTCACCGGCGACAAAGACAAAGGGGGTTGAGGGTGATCAAACGCGGGTGGCTTAAGGTTTGGAGATGAGGACGGAGCACGTGGGACTGACACAAATTCACTAATCGTATGCCGTGTTGGCAACATAGTATTGAAATGTGATGATTTAACTGGTTGGGGAATTGAGACAAAATTATGAACATTGTGCTTGACTGCCGATACGTTAGAAGTAACAATTAGGGGACGTGTCACTGAAGGTGTTGCATTCGAAGAAGAACAAGACTGATTAGGTTTAATTATTAAATTGGGATGAGCCATGAGGCTGTTGAATGCAATTTCAACTTTACTCGAACAGGCAGCAAGCACTGGATAATTTAATTTGACAATAGGATGGCCGTAATGACGTCTCCAAAAATTCTTGTAATTAAAAAGTTCATCTCTTACTTTACCAACAAGGGTTTTAAAATGATTTACGGCTTCTGGACCCATGCTGGGAAAATCTACAGAAGCAAGAGCATGAAGTGCTAGGTCTGCGTCCTCACAAACAAAGGTAAATGTCAACTCCTGTTCCTTAAGCCTAGCGTTAATCTCCTCTGGGCTGAGCGATTCCGCCTTAGGCGTTGGAGGGACGTTTACATTAAACATGAAGTCCGCCATCTTGGATTGACCACGTTTTGATGAACGGATTCGTGAAAACAAATAAGGGGTAACTGAATTTCAAAAGATCATGAAAATGAAACTTTACAAATTTACTAGCGTGGTAATTGAACATTTAAATTTACTCATGATGAGAAAAAAGGGTTAAATGACAACACAAAGGTAAATAACAAAACTACTTTAAAATTCAAAGTGACCGGGTCCAACAAAGCAGACGATGCCCAGGTCACGTGACGTTAAACACTTTACTAAAATGAATCATATACGCACGTGGCGATACTGACTAATTAATTTACTTTTAAAGTAGAACATGTTAGAAAGCACATGGGCTTATGAATGCAAAATATTAAGTTAAAAGTTAAAATAACAGGTCGAGGCTGACACTGTTGTGACGATTTCACAATTACGGGCGCACTAAGGCGACCACTGAACTATTCAAAATGTAGATTGGCGCACAAGGCAGCGACTTTAAAGAGCACTCTCGTGGAGGCTAAGCAAATATAAAATTTCCCTCACGCAGAGGTAAAACAAAAATATCCTCGCTAAAGGACAAAAACAATATTTCCTCGCTAAAGGAAATTAAATGAACTACACGCAGTAATTTACTCACGGTAGCAAACAATTACACACCCTTAGTTTGGGCTGTAAACAAGATCCGCCATCTCGGAACAAACACGTGGAATGAAACGGACTTGGGGTTATTAAGTTTCTACGTTATTTTTAAGAACACTTAAAATTATGCTGCGCCAATTCGCTCTTTAGGACAAGGACACGTGCTAGGTATACGGGAACGTTAGTTAGAAAAGTTAATGTTGGTTAGGGAAGGTAAACGACACAAAGGAAGGTAGACCAAGGTACAAAATGTTACAAATTAGATGCTTAGCTAGCAAAATTAGTTGACAGAACGAGTACACCGGCGCTCTAGCTGAGCAGTAAACACGGGCGTCTGAACAACAAAAACCTTAGTTCAAGTAGCTTAGAACTTTCTGGTATAAGTGGATTCCGCCACACGTGGGTGAACGGATCCGAGACAAAGCGAAGTTCCTACAACAAATTCTAGTCTTTCTGTAGAGAACATTCAAGCAACAAATTAACCTGGTTACGTAGCTCTTTCCTTAAACACGTGGTCGATACAAAAAGATCATGTTGATTACAAATTTCTCTTCCCAATTAAAGTCTGGGCATTACATATTCGACAAACTGGCTGTGTGTGTGTGGGTAAGTGATATAGCGAGTTACTATATGCTTAATCAAGCTGATTAATTACGTTAATGCTTCACAAGTCAAAGGTAAAAGATCCGGTTCGAAGGACCACTCGTGTGGAGAATTTTCTTGTGGTTACGTTCTGAGTGGGAACTTAGTCCGGGAAAGTCTCCTTATAACAGTTACACAAAGTTCAACAGGGGAGGATAGGAGCACTTACTCTCGGGGCACAAACACCCTGCTAATACTTTACTGTCACAATTCACTAACCATCACTCAAATACAAAAGGGGGAAATTTTACTGTCCAGAGGCCGAAGCACTCCACACGTAGGATTAACAATAATTTATGGCCTACTCTAGCTTTGTCAGGTCTATAGTCATCTCATTCTCAGGCTCTGTTCCGGCTCCGTCCCAGCTACCCCAATGAAATGCTGGACAATTATTTTACGTTAATGTAAGGTAGACAAAATCCAAAATGAGAGCAGTGATGTAAAGTAGTTTAAAAGTTTAAAGATAAGGATCTTTACCTTCGAAGCAAATATATTAATGCAAAGTACCTCGCTGTTACCACCTATAGACTTACTTAGATTTTCTCTTTAAATATTGGGCACTTTGTCCCGTGATCAACTATTCATTTCATACATTAAAATAAATGAGGGAGCAAAAATACTAAAGAGGTTTAATTAACCTAATATTGATTTATTCACAGATTTACATTGAAACAAAACGGACATCTTAACAAAGACAAAATGGAATCATAAAAATGCCATTCAAAATGATGAAAATTAGTTAGTTAGACACGTGGTCTGCAACAATCAAAATCAAAATGGGGTCTGGCACGTGGCCCACGTGACCCAGAGACTATGTTACTCTCAAAAGGCAAAAAATTGTATAGAAAAAAATATATACACACAATCCCACCGCACACAGTCCGAATAGTGTAATTAGCCAGGTTCCCTATCAAGTTAAAATTAGTCTAAGCTAATAAAAAATGGGGGAAAACTAAATGGCCATCGATGTAGTACCTGCACTCCTTTGAAGTTTAGTCCTATGCCCGAGATAGCTGTTGACCTGGACGTTGCACTAATCTCTTGTCTGGCTCACCCCAAGAATTCTCACTGTAGCTGTAACTAGGTACATCAGGGTCCTCTTCTTCTCAATCTCTCCGACCGGCAGCAACCTTTTGTGAGTCGAGTTTTGGGAGAGAGAGTGGGGGGGGGGGTGAGCCAGAAGTGCCCGGGTTCAATGACCAGGCAGGTCAGCAGGCTAGCGCAGCTTGTAGTAGAATGGGGTCGACACTACGGTCGAAGAGATCACCTGGCTTCACCTTTCCAGACAGGTGAGGAGCTCGATGCGCATGGTAATCCATTGAGGGTGCCATATCGGGACTTCAGGACAGGGCAACATTTTGTTGCAAGGAGTGCAGAGGAGGCAGGATTTTGTACTAAATACTTAGAGAAATCTTGCTGCTCTAAGGGAGTTTATGTATACAATAATCCTACCTATTCTGGCTTGCTAAAAATTAATATTTAAAATGATTAATTAGCAATGGACTGGTACGATAGGCATACATCTTAAAATTAACAAACCTTAATTGGTATTGAGAAATATAAGATGCATTAATTCAGCAGTATTGGAATTTATATAAAATGGTCAGTTTAGGAATTTAATCTCGACCCATGTAGTTTAAGGAAAGAACCAACATACGCCGGGGTTACCACTAAGGCCATCTGTTGTGCGTATCTACGCTATGACGTCACGAGCTTGGCGTGCGCCACTGTCAACAAGTTTAGATTAGTCTTCCCTATGTTTCGTTAAAGAAAACTAGATGTAGGAGAGAATTTTAAGGGGTAGCTATAGTATTAGTAGAAGAGAGCTAAAACTACGATTAAAAGAAGAAGAGTGAAGAAAATTCTTCACACCCTGGGGATAAAGGGGAGAAAAAAGGGAGAGGGGTTAGTTCCGGCAAATGTGATTCAACTACTTGTTTGTATGAGTGAGATAAGGATACTGGCTGAATGAAGAGTGAAGTTGTTCTTCACATCAACGTCCGTTTAAAGTTAACAAAACGCTGTTAACGTTAACTGAAATCAATCGAGTCAAAGTTAGGCTTTCACGTGAATTTGGGGAGTATTGAACCACGCAGGCAATGCTTCACGGAAGCGTTAAGTTAAGCATATGATCAGTTTTAACTTTAAACGTACGATGCAATAATAACAGAAGGATTAAAAGTACTCAATTCTTCCCACCCTAGGGGTACGGATAGAGCAAACAAAACGTAAGCTAATAACGGTCGAGTTCATTAACAAGTCAGGCCAAATGACAAATTAAAATTTATGGGGGTGAATCCCAATCCCGGTCTGACACCCAACGTTTTACATTAAATGATTTTACAAAGAAAATTACTGGCGTAATGAAAACTTTGTATTCATTGCCTGACAAAAGGAGAAAAGTTACTTCCTTCTCGGCGTTTAAAGGTGAAAATTTGCTTGACACTAGCCTGAATGATAAATCGAGACGAACTAGGTCTATGGGGACATCGTATTTATGACAGCTTGGGTCTTGGATGTCGTCTTTAAGAAAAACGCTTGCAAGGGGAGCAATTAAAGGAAAAGTTATATTCAGCACAAGCTGAAGGATGTCAGGGGGATTATAGCAACATGACAAGTTGTCAAGGCAAAAATCAAATCTACGCTTTGAGGTTAAAGCAAGGGATTGGCCTGGAAAATGCTGATGGATGACTTGGCAAAAATAATAAAAGTTTAATGTGACGTCATATATGACTGAATGAAAATAATGAATGACGTTCAATGTACCGTTATCCTTAAGCAAGGTGAATCGTAGACAGGCTCTAATCTCCGGTGCTAGGTCTACATGTGTGACCTTTGCTAAATCCGCCGTCAGTGCACAAGGTTTATTTTTGACTGCTAAAGTCTTAACCTTGCGATCACGCGGCTCTTTCTGAGGGCGGGTTTCAAATCCTGACGGGGATGTTTTAGCGTCAACACGGGTTAGAGCGGAAGTTACGGGCTTGAGAACTGGACAGTCAGGCAAAGCGAGCACTGGTCCATGGGATGGTACGGTTTTAGTTATTGAATTTACCGGTACAGGCCTCTGCTGGCCATCACGCACACGGTTAAGTTGTGTGGTATCTGCGCTACCACTTGGGGGGTCCATGTTAAGACTGTGAATGAGTTTTTCTCCGGGACGGACTGTCACCGGCGACAAAGACAAAGGGGGTTGAGGGTGATCAAACGCGGGTGGCTTAAGGTTTGGAGATGAGGACGGAGCACGTGGGACTGACACAAATTCACTAATCGTATGCCGTGTTGGCAACATAGTATTGAAATGTGATGATTTAACTGGTTGGGGAATTGAGACAAAATTATGAACATTGTGCTTGACTGCCGATACGTTAGAAGTAACAATTAGGGGACGTGTCACTGAAGGTGTTGCATTCGAAGAAGAACAAGACTGATTAGGTTTAATTATTAAATTGGGATGAGCCATGAGGCTGTTGAATGCAATTTCAACTTTACTCGAACAGGCAGCAAGCACTGGATAATTTAATTTGACAATAGGATGGCCGTAATGACGTCTCCAAAAATTCTTGTAATTAAAAAGTTCATCTCTTACTTTACCAACAAGGGTTTTAAAATGATTTACGGCTTCTGGACCCATGCTGGGAAAATCTACAGAAGCAAGAGCATGAAGTGCTAGGTCTGCGTCCTCACAAACAAAGGTAAATGTCAACTCCTGTTCCTTAAGCCTAGCGTTAATCTCCTCTGGGCTGAGCGATTCCGCCTTAGGCGTTGGAGGGACGTTTACGTTAAACATGAAGTCCGCCATCTTGGATTGACCACGTTTTGATGAACGGATTCGTGAAAACAAATAAGGGGTAACTGAATTTCAAAAGATCATGAAAATGAAACTTTACAAATTTACTAGCGTGGTAATTGAACATTTAAATTTACTCATGATGAGAAAAAAGGGTTAAATGACAACACAAAGGTAAATAACAAAACTACTTTAAAATTCAAAGTGACCGGGTCCAACAAAGCAGACGATGCCCAGGTCACGTGACGTTAAACACTTTACTAAAATGAATCATATACGCACGTGGCGATACTGACTAATTAATTTACTTTTAAAGTAGAACATGTTAGAAAGCACATGGGCTTATGAATGCAAAATATTAAGTTAAAAGTTAAAATAACAGGTCGAGGCTGACACTGTTGTGACGATTTCACAATTACGGGCGCACTAAGGCGACCACTGAACTATTCAAAATGTAGATTGGCGCACAAGGCAGCGACTTTAAAGAGCACTCTCGTGGAGGCTAAGCAAATATAAAATTTCCCTCACGCGGAGGTAAAACAAAAATATCCTCGCTAAAGGACAAAAACAATATTTCCTCGCTAAAGGAAATTAAATGAACTACACGCAGTAATTTACTCACGGTAGCAAACAATTACACACCCTTAGTTTGGGCTGTAAACAAGATCCGCCATCTCGGAACAAACACGTGGAATGAAACGGACTTGGGGTTATTAAGTTTCTACGTTATTTTTAAGAACACTTAAAATTATGCTGCGCCAATTCGCTCTTTAGGACAAGGACACGTGCTAGGTATACGGGAACGTTAGTTAGAAAAGTTAATGTTGGTTAGGGAAGGTAAACGACACAAAGGAAGGTAGACCAAGGTACAAAATGTTACAAATTAGATGCTTAGCTAGCAAAATTAGTTGACAGAACGAGTACACCGGCGCTCTAGCTGAGCAGTAAACACGGGCGTCTGAACAACAAAAACCTTAGTTCAAGTAGCTTAGAACTTTCTGGTATAAGTGGATTCCGCCACACGTGGGTGAACGGATCCGAGACAAAGCGAAGTTCCTACAACAAATTCTAGTCTTTCTGTAGAGAACATTCAAGCAACAAATTAACCTGGTTACGTAGCTCTTTCCTTAAACACGTGGTCGATACAAAAAGATCATGTTGATTACAAATTTCTCTTCCCAATTAAAGTCTGGGCATTACATATTCGACAAACTGGCTGTGTGTGTGTGGGTAAGTGATATAGCGAGTTACTATATGCTTAATCAAGCTGATTAATTACGTTAATGCTTCACAAGTCAAAGGTAAAAGATCCGGTTCGAAGGACCACTCGTGTGGAGAATTTTCTTGTGGTTACGTTCTGAGTGGGAACTTAGTCCGGGAAAGTCTCCTTATAACAGTTACACAAAGTTCAACAGGGGAGGATAGGAGCACTTACTCTCGGGGCACAAACACCCTGCTAATACTTTACTGTCACAATTCACTAACCATCACTCAAATACAAAAGGGGGAAATTTTACTGTCCAGAGGCCGAAGCACTCCACACGTAGGATTAACAATAATTTATGGCCTACTCTAGCTTTGTCAGGTCTATAGTCATCTCATTCTCAGGCTCTGTTCCGGCTCCGTCCCAGCTACCCCAATGAAATGCTGGACAATTATTTTACGTTAATGTAAGGTAGACAAAATCCAAAATGGGAGCAGTGATGTAAAGTAGTTTAAAAGTTTAAAGATAAGGATCTTTACCTTCGAAGCAAATATATTAATGCAAAGTACCTCGCTGTTACCACCTATAGACTTACTTAGATTTTCTCTTTAAATATTGGGCACTTTGTCCCGTGATCAACTATTCATTTCATACATTAAAATAAATGAGGGAGCAAAAATACTAAAGAGGTTTAATTAACCTAATATTGATTTATTCACAGATTTACATTGAAACAAAACGGACATCTTAACAAAGACAAAATGGAATCATAAAAATGCCATTCAAAATGATGAAAATTAGTTAGTTAGACACGTGGTCTGCAACAATCAAAATCAAAATGGGGTCTGGCACGTGGCCCACGTGACCCAGAGACTATGTTACTCTCAAAAGGCAAAAAATTGTATAGAAAAAAATATATACACACAATCCCACCGCACACAGTCCGAATAGTGTAATTAGCCAGGTTCCCTATCAAGTTAAAATTAGTCTAAGCTAATAAAAAATGGGGGAAAACTAAATGGCCATCGATGTAGTACCTGCACTCCTTTGAAGTTTAGTCCTATGCCCGAGATAGCTGTTGACCTGGACGTTGCACTAATCTCTTGTCTGGCTCACCCTAAGAATTCTCACTGTAGCTGTAACTAGGTACATCAGGGTCCTCTTCTTCTCAATCTCTCCGACCGGCAGCAACCTTTTGTGAGTCGAGTTTTGGGAGAGAGAGTGGGGGGGGGGTGAGCCAGAAGTGCCCGGGTTCAATGACCAGGCAGGTCAGCAGGCTAGCGCAGCTTGTAGTAGAATGGGGTCGACACTACGGTCGAAGAGATCACCTGGCTTCACCTTTCCAGACAGGTGAGGAGCTCGATGCGCATGGTAATCCATTGAGGGTGCCATATCGGGACTTCAGGACAGGGCAACATTTTGTTGCAAGGAGTGCAGAGGAGGCAGGATTTTGTACTAAATACTTAGAGAAATCTTGCTGCTCTAAGGGAGTTTATATATACAATAATCCTACCTATTCTGGCTTGCTAAAAATTAATATTTAAAATGATTAATTAGCAATGGACTGGTACGATAGGCATACATCTTAAAATTAACAAACCTTAATTGGTATTGAGAAATATAAGATGCATTAATTCAGCAGTATTGGAATTTATATAAAATGGTCAGTTTAGGAATTTAATCTCGACCCATGTAGTTTAAGGAAAGAACCAACATACGCCGGGGTTACCACTAAGGCCATCTGTTGTGCGTATCTACGCTGTGACGTCACGAGCTTGGCGTGCGCCACTGTCAACAAGTTTAGATTAGTCTTCCCTATGTTTCGTTAAAGAAAACTAGATGTAGGAGAGAATTTTAAGGGGTAGCTATAGTATTAGTAGAAGAGAGCTAAAAATACGATTAAAAGAAGAAGAGTGAAGAAAATTCTTCACATTTTTAGCCAGATATGGCGTATATATTTGTTACTGTTTTTAGAATGATATATTGTTAATTTATTCTCATCATTAATTTATTTCCTTATTTCCTTTCCTCACTAGGCCATTTTTCTCTGTTGGAGCCCTTACTTGGAGCATCTTACTTTTCCAACTAGGCTTGAAGCTTGGCTAATAATAATATAGGTATGTGTTCGATTTTCCTGTGTTTGCTATTTTTTCGTTTTTTCCCATTTCTTTCAAAATTACTACGTACTAAGTAACTATCACAGAATAATGATTCATTTAGATGTTTATTTGTCGGAAAATGTGCCTTGATGGTTTTCCTAGCACGTGGCTGAATTTTTTGTTTTCTGAAGGGATCACCATTAGCACGTTGCTATTTTTCATAGAGTGCCCTTTTTTATTTGTTTTGCATTTTTTTGCTTAGTCATGTTACCGTAATGAATTGGCAAGTTTTGTCGTAAAACTTATATTTCTATAGTGTTGGAAAGTTTTTCTAGATGATCTGGCTACCCATGCATGACATTGTTTTTTGCCTCAGATATATTGGTAGGGGATCCATTTTTCATCGAATGCGTATTTCTAATTTTTTCTCATTCTTTGCAGATATCAAAATGGCAAGCAGGAGACAATCTTTGGGCTTGGATGCCATAAATCAGCTCTTAGAGCAATTCGATAGTGATGTTGATGATGCTTTGGAGGTTGATGACATCAGTGACGACGAATTCATCAATATCGATGAGTTGGAGCAGGAGGTCAGGGAGGAACAGGAGGTGACCCAAAATCCTGAGATTGTCGCCTTAGGGAATGGTGATGGAGAAGCCGACGATGATGTGGGGGAGGAAGAGGGGGTTGGGGCTTCGGGTTCTCATGTTGTCCCAGTCAGCACGATAACAAGTCCTGTGCCATCGACTTCACGTGGTCCGCCCCCAGTAACGGTACCGGTACCTCAGCTCACGCCAGTGGAGGAGAGAAGCAGGAAGAGGAGAAGGGGGGATCTACAGGCAGCCAGGGGGTCGGCAATCACCCAAATTGATGCTGAATCGGTGAAAGGTCGCGACGGTACCGTTTGGCATAGAGACCCAAATGCCACCCTCCCCCATATGTTCACACCAAGGATTGAGCCTGGGGGTCTCACTTCTCTCACGTTGGGAACGAGCAAAGTGTCCGACATTTTCTCTCTCTTTTTGACCGACCGCATGTTAGCCGAGGTTGTTTTGTATTCTAATGAACGCCTTGCCCTATTGAGGAGTCATTATCATCATAAGGGCAACGTTGCCCTCAGGGACATTGACCTGAGGGAACTGAAGGCGTTTATTGGTATCCTAATAATGACGGCAGTGCGGGCGGACAACCATACACCGACGTGGGACATGTGGAACCTCACAGAGGGAAATCCTTTGTACAGGTGTACTATGAATGAGCGTCGTTTCACCCTGTTGGTGAGGGTAATTCGCTTCGATGATTCAGCCACCAGACAGGAGAGGGTGAAAGTGGATCGCCTTGCACCCATTAGAAAACTCTTCGATCACGTGGTGACCAATTGTCGAAACAATTACACCCCAGGACCACATCTCACTGTGGATGAACAGCTTGTCCCTTTCCGGGGGCGCTGTCCATTCAAGATGTACATACCCAATAAACCTGCTAAGTAAGTAAAATTCTTTGTTTTTTATATTTGCACATGTTATTATTGTTTTGAAATTATAAAAAATTGTTCATATATATATATATATATATATATATATATATATATATATATATATATATATATATATATATATATATATATATATATATATATATATATATATATATATATATATATATATATATATATATATATATATATATATCTATTTTGTGAAGTAAAGAACTTGCTATATGATTTATATATCTAAATCATAATATATCATCTATTCTATCTCTATCTATGTATAACTTGTTCATTTATATAACTGATAATTTATCTTTCGTATTTGTAAATGTTTTTCTTATATATTTATTATTATTATTATTTTATTATTATTATTACTATATTGATTAGTAATATAATTGTATATTGTGTATTTTTTTAAATTTTTTTTTATCTTTTTACCTTTATTAGTTACTAATTCCATTTCCCTTCTTCTAGATATGGTATCAAGATTGTATTGGCGTGTGATGCCGATACGCATTACATGTGTAATGCGATTGCGTACTTGGGGAAGGACACTGTCCAGATACCTAGAGGATCGACGCTTGGAGAAGTTTTTACGTCTGATCTTGTGGCACCTTTTCAGAGAAGTGGCCGCACAGTGACGACGGATAACTTTTTCACGACGCTACCGCTTGCTTTGTCACTCTTGGATAAGGACATGTATTTGTGTGGCACCATTCGCCAAAAGCCTTATATTCCTAAGGAACTTACGGAGAAGGTGCTTTCCCCAAAGGAGTCAGTGGCAGTGTTCAATTACGAACACAATCTAACTCTACAGTGTCAGCAAATTAGTAGGACTAAGAAGGTGATGCTGTTGAGTTCCCTGCATCATGATCCGTCTGAAGTCGAAAAAAGGAAGACCGACATTCAGATGTTTTATAATGCGACCAAGGGAGGTGTAGACACATTCGACCAGATGTGTTCTACATCTAGTTGTATTCGTAAGTCACGACGCTGGCCTATGACTCTCCTTTACGGGATATTGAATATAATAATGGTCAATTCTTATATTCTCTATACGTCCATGCCTTTCACCAAGCCAGTGCCAAAGCGAACGTTCCTCAGAGATATCGCCTACGAGTTGTGTGCTCCCCAGGCAATACATCGGTATCTAACGTCACCCAGTTTGTCGAAAGGACTCCGTCAAATTATGGTGGATACTTTCAAGATACCTGAGCAGGTCCCACCAAGACGTCGAATTCCCGTTGGCCAAAGAAAACTCCCTAAAAGGATTCGCTGTCACTGCTGCCCGCCTAGGGACGACCGCAAGACAAACACTGCCTGTCTCCTGTGCAAAAGTCCTGTTTGTCTGGACCACCAGAGTGTCCTCTGTCCAAACTGTAGCGTCTGTCCAAACTGTAACGCAGCGTTATTTGTAAGTTACAACATGAAAATTTTGTTTACTTCTTTTTTGATTGAATATCATCAAATTTTATTACCGAAAATATTATTATTGATTTACAATTTTCTTTTTTTTCGATTTTATTTCCCTTCAAATTTTTTTTGGGGGGTCAGCATTCTAATTTTATATTCGTAAAATAATCGACATTCATCCAGCAACCCACCATACAATTTTTATGTATATCCAAGAATAATTAGATTAGTAAATAACACCCTCATCAAATTTTATTACCGAAAATATTATTATTGATTTACAATTTTCTTTTTTTTCGATTTTATTCCCCTTCAGAATTTTTATTTTTGGGTCAGCATTCTAATTTTATATTCGTAAAATAATCGACATTCATCCAGCAACCCACCATACAATTTTTATGTATATCCAAGAATAATTAGATTAGTAAATAACACCTTGAAATTGACATACCCTTCCTACATTTCAGGAGGCAGAACAGGGAGTCTGAGTCAGTGTGGTTGGCGGCCATTTTGTAGACATATCCGAAGCGTAAGTTGCCATATCTATATATATTCTTGTTCCCTATAAATTTTTTGATATTTTGGTATATTTTTACCTGCATAAAATCATATTATATATTATATATAGGTATTTTTATACGAAATTTCTAAGTACTCAAAAAATGACCTTTAGATATGGCCCCTGATATAAATGTAATTTACAAAATAATGAAGATTTTTTTTACATATTTCTATTCTAGGATAACATGTGTTTATTCCATAAAAAAATTAGCCAATTCGGATTTCATTTGGGTACCTAAAAAAATTCATGAAATTTGGACACATTTTTTTGGCCAAAAAAAGTTACCCTTTATTTCTCATTTCAGATCTTCACCTCTATGGGTCCGATTTCATCCAAAATATAGGAAGATGTGTCCTAGACATTCAAGATTCAATCCCTAAAATTATTTTTGTAAATAGGAGAAAAATTATTTTTTTATGAATTTTTATGTAAGGTCTTTTTTTTCTACTTATTTTTTTAAAATATTTATAATAAATAGTTTTTATGCAGATGAGTAGTTTTTATCTTTACAGTAGTTTTAAGCATTCATTGAAGTTTTTTTTGGCAAAAGAAAAAAGAGGTTACTGCAAAAACTGATTTTTCAAGAATTTTTTTGGCGTCGGGGTCGTTCGCGTCCGAGTATACCCTTAAAGGGGTGTCCGAGGAGCGTACCTATCCAGGGTTAAGGTCTATCTTCGAAGAACTTCAGACTTAGGTGGAGGACAACTCTTCAAAGGAGAAACATCGGGTAGCGACCTGTCACTGAAACATTTAAGAGCGAAAATCACCTACTTCATTTGCAGAGCGGATCCTGACAGTACACCCGCAGGTCATGATCCTAGAAAAGTCGCGTCTTCACTGAACTTCTTCCAGAATATGGATTTCGAAAGCCTCAAGAGCTTCACAGGCTGGAAATCATTGCGCGTTTTCTTCAAGCACTACGCAAAACAAGTGCACGAAGTTAAGCATTTCGTGGTAGCCGCATGTAGTGTTATGAAACCTGCTGTTTAACTCTGCATAGAACAGTGAGTTACTTGGGACTTTAACTCTACGGGTGCCTGTGTTAACCCTTTTGTGATACATAGTGATTTCATGGACACTTAGTGTTTCTAATAGACTGTTCTTACCAAGGTGAAATGTCATAGACTTTACATGAGTGCCACATGCCCTAGGGCATGATGTGTTTTCTTTGAAAAAGACTGACGTTCCTCTGGAACTTGTATTTCTCAAAAGTAAAATTTCATTTCAGATTCAAGATTGAAGTCTTTATTTTCTACGTATATTATTCTTTATTATTGTAAATAAACTCTATATTCATTATTGTAATTACTACCATAATGATCTGCAATCTTTGAAATAGAATGTCTATTTTATTCCTTGTGCGTCTCTCTCCACTCCTATTCTTTATCAAGAAATATACGATTGTTATAGTTTCATTTACCCCTTTGTCTCTAAATAATGAGAAGAATAATATATGTAATTATGTTATATACTCACTCATGCCTCGATAATATTCTTACTCGAATATTAACCTTTGTCCTGCCTCCGAGACCAGATTAATCTCTCCTCCAGGGAGAGTAGTAAATGTTATTTACTTACCTATGCTTGATAACATTCCTACCCAAATGTTAACCTTAGTCTTGTCTACGATTCCAGCACGAACTCTCCGCAGGGTGAGTAGCTCTTCAATGATCGCTTCGAGATGTTCCTATTGTCTACCAGGATTTCTCTGCCAGGGGAGCAGGAAGCTAGTTCTTCATAGAATCTCTGGTAAGGACATGTTTTATACATCTATTCGAAGCCCTTGGCACTTGCATTAAAAAGGGGAAAAATTCCACGATACATTAATTCTCTGGTATACTTCCATTAGGACGTCATGGCTTGAGCCCAAAAATCAATTTTTGGGTGAGATAGCCATGACGTCCTGATGGACCCTCCCGTCTTTTCTAGTTCAGCCTTTCAGGCCCCGACCTGACCTGCTGTATCATGGAGATTAGCATAAGCTGGGCTCAGGATGAGGACAGACGTGACGTCATTTAGCAATGGCGCCCGTTTGTTTACGTCTCGAGTACCAAAAGCAGCCACGAATGAGTGTAACTGTGGAACGGCTCCCCAGTTACACAACCACCTTTCCCTATCAAAGTGTTAACTCTATATGGGGTGCAGATAGCTATGTGGCGTGTTAATACATGCGTCCCCAGTTGATATACGATATCCTAGAGGAAAACCTTTAGGGTACTCGCACCAGAAGTTAGAATTCTGTGATAACCTTTAGTTTAATTCTCTGGGAATATCCACTGTAGTTAAATATACCCAAGGAACCTACTGAAGGAACCTTCCATCAGGACGTCATGGCTATCTCACCCAAAAATAGATTTTTCGCTTCGCTCAAAATCTGTTTTGAATACATTTCGTTTCTGTATTTTATTGTGTAGACAATCGTGCTGGTAAATTCAAAATCATTTATCAAGCCCGAATTAGAGAGAAGTTATAAATTCTAGGCCTATGCTAGGCCTATAGACCACTCTGAGAACTTTTAGTTTAGAGCAGGATTGAATTAGAATTTGAAAATTGAATAATTTTTTATTTTGTGTTTGTGTTTCGAATTATTCTCACCCCTAGGCCTATTTCAATTTGAAATGGGTATTGGATCTCCTCTAAGGCTAACAACGATGGTTTTACTATAGTTATGTACGGGTAAAGAGTTTCTATTAAAAGACAGGTGTTTCCTTTAGGAAAATGCCCATTTCCTTCGAAAAGGACAGTGCATATGAAAACTTAATTATCTAAGAAATAATAATCAATGGGATTAGTGTGCGCAGCTCAGCATGCACTTCTTCGAGAAGCTTGATATTTTCTTTTTCCGCAAGCGAAGCGTGTGCACGGCATACCCAGAACCATTACATTTCTAAAAAATATTCCTGTTCATAGATGGTCTAACAGGTTTCCCTGTTTATTTACTGCTTAAATGAAGGTCAAATTCAGTGAACGAAGATTATTTATTACAGGTGAAACAATTTTTTCTGCTCGCAATGTTGTTCCGTCCGTAACTATAATTTTACTCAATAATGTAGATACTTGTGTGGATTGTTGGGTCACCAGGCTGGCTGTTCATATAGAAAACTAGAAACCTTCCTATTCGTGTCCGTCGTCACCCATATTTTATTGTATCTACAAGTATGTTGGTTAATGAACTAACGCTAGTTATTTAGTTATTGGTGTTCGCTCCACTGTGGCTCGCAATTAAACATTATTTTATTGCTCGTCTGTTCTGGTAAGTAGTACCCATTGCGCTACGCGTGTTAGACGAGTTGGCGAGTAGTTCGGTGGACAAAAAATCTGTGACCCAATCACCTACACACCACCCATAATGTTTAAATATTTATACTAATGCTAGCTGCATAAAGGCTACAATGATAGGCCTACACATATTCATAGCCTCTCAACGTTTTTCTAGTCTGATCGCTTTCTTATCTGCGGGCCTAAGTTACAAACGACCAGTTTTCACCTTAAATTTTTTTTTTTTTTTAATTTTTTATTACCGTTATAAGCTGAAGTAAATTAAGCCTTCCCACCTAACCTATCTTAGGATGCTATGACCTATACCCCCCTTGACCCCCAAGGAGCTCATGTCCTTACCTTAACTTGGTATTTTTTTTATATTGAGGTGTGAATCTGAGGATATATAATACTATCTGATGGTCCTACTTGTAGAAGAAGGGATTCCTAAAAGATTTTATTTCCCATTGCTCAAAATTTGTCATTTCTAAAAAGGAATAAAAGAAATAGTGTCGGTTCTCAGAAACAATAGGAACAATGGCTTCCTTTCTTCGTCTTTTGAATTACAAAATTTCTTGTGGCACCTGTGGCACATAATGTTTTTCCTTTAATTTACAGTTACTACCACAGTTCTGGCACCTAATAGAATATATGACTAGACAATTACTTACCAGTAGCTTTTCCTGTTCAAAACAAATAGATATGACCTTATAATAGGAATGATTACAACTGGGACACAGGAACATCCAACTCTAACAAGATTAAGAAATAACTGAATGAAAATGAAGATGATGGAGTTAGTACCATAGTGAAAGTATGTGATTGGCTAAAGGAAATCATGTAATAATGAAGGTGCTGATTGGTCATTTGGATGGTGATTGAAGTGGTAGCCCAGTTTGAATGGTAATAGAAATTGGAAAGCTAAAGATAATTATTTTATGCAAAAAAAAAAACATTTTTATTTGCAATAAAGTTGCGTACAAGAAAGTGTTTCTGTGAGAAGGGGAGGGAGGATCAGATTACTATACTTACATCTATGTATATGTGAGTGGTGTAAGTGTAAATATATAACAAAAGGTCCTTAACTTACAAACATTTGACTTACAAACATTTGGGGATATAAACACATATCCAATTGAAAATAAATATAAGGTAAAGAAATACTGTAATAAAACAATATTATATACTTTAATACAGTAAGCAAAGTGACATTTGGAATAACCTGTTATTTATTTCATATGAAACCCAACTGTTTGTTGACTTTTGTAGGTGGAAATCATAGGCATGGGATTTAGGTTAGGGCTACCCTAGGCCAAATTCAGCAAAATTCAACTGACAAACAATTTGACATACTAAGGGTTTCTTGGAACTAATTAAGTTTGTAAGTTGAGAACTTTCTGCACTCAATAATTTGGTGGGGAACCTCATTTGGGTTGGAGAAAAGAGAAAAAAGGGGAATACAAGGATGCATACTGACCTAACCTGACCATAACAGTATATATGTACCCTAACACTGTTTCCACATATGATGAAATATACATTCTTATCTTACCAATACTCTTCTGACTGAATCACTTTCTTGTATGTAACTTTTATTGAAAATAAACAGTTTACGCTCAAAATCAGCTCCTCTTTTATTTTCACATAACTTATGGCTAATCATCTATCATCATTTGGCTCTTACTCTGCAGTACTCTCACTGCCCGACGATTTCAAACCGACTGCGCTCCTTTGCACCCGGCATACTTCGTACTTTATCTTCTTGACTGACTCAGTCTCATAAATGCATCGTCTCTCATTGCATATGCATTTCCCCGCTACAGTACTCTTTGTGTAGAATCACATTGTGATGTAAAAAAAACCTGTACATGTTCAGTTTGTTTATAGTAGTTTTAGTGTAATGTGTGATACATACATCATACTACCCCACATGCCAAACAGTCGACAGCTCAAGAGTTGCATCATGGTTCAGACTTACTGTGTAGAACTTCGTACATAAATGGGTAATGGTTTTGTACTGATACGTTTTCTTTTAATATTTATTGTGTTAGTGTCTTCACCGTGTATTAGTGTTATTGTTTTATTAACTACTGTACAGTACTGTATACAAAATACCGTACTTTACAGTAGTAATGTAGATTCTGCATAGGCTAGGTGTACGGTGAGTTGGAATTGTGCGAGGTTACCTGCCGAAAACAGCAATCACTTATGAGCTCAGCTAATTAAGCTGTACTGTAGTGATAGTAGTTTACATATATTAAAGTAATATATACTGCATTATCAGCGAGTGTTGTTAAATAAGAACAACAATGTCTTTTTGTCAAAGTATTCAAGTATAAGTGTGGCGACGACCCGTGTTATGTTTAGTCTTACTGTGTTCTGTATATACATACTACCATACTACAGTGCACTTGTGTACAGTTACTGAAGTATGTTCATACAGTAATACAATACTTATACTGTGATAAAAACCACGTAAAAAAAATATAGTGCAGTAGTGTGTCACCTAGAGTGTTAGGCTACCGCATGTAGCCAATTAGCAGTGAGTTGGTAGGTTAGGAGTTAACCCACCTTGGGACATAAAGCATTCAAGGATTCTTGATTTTTCAATATTAATCTTACCCGATAATCATGTAGCTGTCAACTCCGTTGCCCGACAGAATTCTACGGACGGGATACGCCAGCGATCGCTATACAAGAGGGGGGTGTACTCACCAGCGCCACCTGTGGCCAGGTACTGCAGTACTTCTTGTTGACACCACCTCAATTTTTCCTCTGTCGTGCTTCCGGCAAGACCTACATGGATACGCTTATAATTTTGGAGTCTTTGTTCACGGTTTTGGTGAAGTATTGCTCTGAGATTTCAGCTTTCGCTATACAGGAAGCTTTTCCCTTAGCTTAGATAGCTTTTGGATTAATTTTGATTAATGGTATAACGATCTTTGCTTTAATTTGGAAACCCCCTTTGACTGTTCTCTGATTCAAGATGTCCGACCATTCACAAGCTCCTACCCAAAGACGATGTAGAGTTAGCACTTGTGTTAGGCGTCTTCCGAAGGCCTCGGTTGATCCTCACACCGTTTGTTCCGACTGTAGAGGAAAATCCTGCCAGTTGGAAGATCGATGTGAGGAATGTGCCAGTCTTTCGGAATTTGATTTTATTCAATTCCTTAAATATACGACTAAGTTAGAGAGGGAGAGAGTTAGGAGGAGTTCTGCTCGCTCTTTGCTTTATTCATCCCCCCATGATCCTCATCCTTTTCCTCCCCCTGTAGTGGCTACCCCCGAACCTATTATTAGTGCTCAGCCTGATATGTCGGATGTTTTACGTGCCATTCAGGCTTTAGGTGATAAGGTGGAGTCGGTAGTGACTGACCACAAGTTCCTCTTGGCAGACGTCAAGGAACTTAAAGTGAAAAGTGCAGTGGGAAGTGGTAGTGCCAGTGCTGTGCCTAGTGTCAGTGTCAGTGTTGCGCGTGAGGATACTTCTGTGCGTGCCAGTCGTCCTCCCAGTCCGGGACCTCTTGCAAGCTCCCAAGCCCAGGGGAGAAGCAATGTCGAAGGGCAAAAGGGTTCGGTAGGCCTTGATCGGCGCACGGTAGTATCCTCAGTGGTTGCGGGCGTATCTTATAGAGATCGTCACTTCCACTCTCAGACGATTGAGCCCTTAATTTCCTCGTCTGCAGAAGATTTTTCTGGTAGAAAACGCTGGACTCAGGTCTCAAGACCTCTTAAGCGTAAAGTCCAGACCGCGCGAGTCCAACAGCCCAGGTGTAGCCACTGGGCTAGCTCGGACTCGCCGCAGTCATCAGAGGACTGCACGCCTCCTAAGAGAGGTAAGGCGATGCCTCAACAGACCTCAACTTCTGTTAAAGCTATGCCTCAACAGACCTCAACTTCTGTTAAAGCTATGCCTCAACAGACCTCAACTTCTGTTGATCCTAAGATGGCTATGCTGCAGACTATGCAGTCGCAGCTTGCGGTGTTGATGCAGGAGTTTCAGGCAGAGAAGGTTAATACACCTCATCCTGCGAGCGCTCCTCCTCCTCTGCGCAGTCCAACCTGCCAGACGTATGATGTTGAGGTTCCTCAAGCTACCTCCATGCGTGAGCTGCCGCATTGGGAGTTGCCAGATACCAGCGCTGTGCAGCAACCCCCACTTTCCTTGAGGCAGGAGCCTCTTGCCACGCGGCAACCTCCTCAACACTGGGGGCAGGAGCCTTATGCTTTACAACAACCTCCTCTACCCTTGAGGCAGGAGTCTCTTGCATTACAACCATCCTCGAGGCAGCAACCTCTTGAGGTACGACAACCTCTACCATCCTTGAGGCAGCCACCTCAACTCTCGCGGCAGTCACCTCCACTTTCCTCAAGGCGAGAACCTCAACTCTCGAGGCAAGCACCTCAAGAACCTCAACTCGTGAGACAAGAGCCTCTCTCTGCGCAGCCACCTCAACCCTTGAGGCAAGCGCAACTCTTGAGGCAGGAACCTCATGCTATGAGTCAGCCACCTCAACGCATGCAGCAATCACTTTCGCCTCAGCTTGAGCCTCTTCCCATTCAACTTGAACCGCAGTCTATGCAGCATGAGCCTCATGCTTTACAACAGTCGCCTCTCACCACGCTTGCTCCTCAGACCTCCGCAGAACCTCCTTCATCCCAGCCTCATGACTTTGTCATTACCAGCCCTCATCCTCTTCAGCAGAGACTTGAGGATGAATCCGCAAGTGCGCATGCACCCGCTCTTCAGGATTCAGCCATTCAGCATACCGCTTTAACTTTACCTCTCGCTTCTCAACCCTCAGGTGATGAGGTTTCTGAGGATGAAGCTGCTCACCTGGATGATCCTTCATCTGATGTGGAGGAACCCAAATCTTTGCCACCCTCCATTGACTTTCGCAAGGTCCTTGCGCTGTTCAGAGAGTTATACCCGGATCACTTTGTTTCTGCTACCCCTCGCTCTCCTCCATCCGAGTTCTCTCTAGGCATGCAACCTGTTAAGTCTGCCTACACTAAGCTCGTCTTCGCTAGATCTTCAAAGAGAGCTTTGAGAATGTTAGGGGATTGGTTGCAGTCCAAGCAGCAACTGGGAAAGACGTCTTTTATGTTTCCACCTCCTAAGCTGACTTCTAAGGCGGGCGTCTGGTATGCCACGGGAGAGGAACCAGGCTTGGGGGTCCCTGCCTCTGCCCAGGCTGACTTCTCAAGTTTGGTTGACTCTCCCCGAAGGTCGGCTATGAGGCGCTCTAAGGTCTGCTGGACCTTTTCTGACCTGGACCACTTCTTAAAGGGAGTCTTTCGCGCCTTTGAAATTTTTAATTTCCTCGACTGGTGCCTGGGGGCCTTGAGCAAGAAGACTGCCCCTTCTGACAAAGACTCGGCCATGCTGGTCATGTCCTGTATGGACAAAGCAATTCGCGATGGTTCCGGCGAACTTGCCTCTATGTTTGTATCGGGAGTCCTCAAGAAAAGGGAACAACTTTGCTCCTTCCTTTCCACTGGTATCACCTCTTGCCAAAGGTCACAGTTACTTTTTGCTCCTCTTTCTAAGTTCCTGTTTCCTGAGGATCTTATCAAGGAATTGTCTGCGGCTCTTATACAGAAGGACACGCATGACCTCGTGGCCTCTTCAGCACGGAAGGCTAAGGTTGCACCTTCAGTTCCTAGAACTTACCGCACCCCAGTGGCTGATACTCCTGCTACCAGATTTATTCCGCCCTTTCGTGGCAGAGCCCCCAGCCGAGGAGGTACCCGCCCAGACGGTCACAGGGGCAGGTCCAAGAAAGGTACCAAGTCTTCGAAAAGCAAACATTGACTCTCCTCCTCTCCAGACAGCTGTAGGAGCCAGACTCAAGATCTTTTGGCAAGCTTGGGAAAGAAGAGGTGCAGACGCCCAGTCTGTCAAGTGGCTAAGGGAGGGTTACAGGATACCATTCTGCCGCAATCCCCCTCTGACCACTTCTCCCATCAACCTCTCTCCCAACTACAAGGAAAAGGACAAGAGGCTAGCGTTACATCAAGAGGTGTCGCTCCTGTTACAGAAGGAGGCAGTGGTGTTAGTCCGGGATCATCAATCCCCGGGCTTCTACAACCGTCTCTTCCTGGTGGCCAAGAAGACAGGAGGTTGGAGACCGGTGCTGGACGTCAGTGCGCTCAATGCTTATGTCACCAAGCAGACGTTCACTATGGAGACGACGAAGTCGGTCCTAGCAGCGGTCAGGCAGGAGGACTGGATGGTCTCGTTGGATCTGAAAGACGCCTACTTTCACGTCCCCATTCATCCAGACTCCCAACCTTTTCTGAGATTCGTTTTTGGAAAGGTTGTGTACCAATTCCAAGCCCTGTGTTTTGGCCTAAGCACGGCACCTATGGTGTTTACGCGACTGATGAGGAATATTGTGAAATTCCTCCACTTGGCGGACATCAGAGCCTCCCTTTATTTAGACGACTGGCTGTTAAGAGCCCCCACAAGTCGTCGCTGTCTGGAGAGTCTCAGTTGGACTTTGGACTTGACCAAGGAACTGGGTCTTTTGGTCAACTTAGAGAAGTCCCAGCTTATTCCTTCCCAAACCATCGTTTACCTGGGAATGGAGATTCGGAGTCAAGCTTTTCGGGCTTTTCCGTCGGCCCCAAGAATCAACCAAGCCCTAGAGTGCATACTGAGCATGCTGAAGAGGAACAGATGCTCGGTGAGACAGTGGATGAGTCTAACAGGGACCCTGTCATCGTTAGCCCTGTTCACCGAGTTAGGGAGACTCCACCTCCGCCCCCTCCAATACCATCTAGCAGCCCATTGGGACAAGAATATGACGCTCGAAGCGGTCTCTATTCCTGTTACCAAAGAGATGAAGACTACTCTCATGTGGTGGAAGAGCAACATCCTTCTCAAGGAGGGTCTCTCGTTAGCTGTTCAGACCCCCAATCTTCATCTCTATTCGGACGCATCAGACTCGGGCTGGGGCGCGACCTTGGACGGACAGGAATGCTCGGGATCATGGAACAAGGAACAGGAAACGCTTCACATCAATTGCAAGGAGTTGTTGGCAGTACATTTGGCCTTAATGAACTTCAAGTCCCTCCTGCTAAACAAGGTGGTGGAGGTGAACTCCGACAACACCACAGCCTTGGCGTACATCTCCAAGCAGGGAGGGACTCATTCGAGGAAGCTGTACGAGATAGCAAGGGACCTCCTCATTTGGTCAAGAAGTCGAAACCTCACACTGGTAACGAGATTCATTCAGGGCAATATGAATGTCTCGGCAGATCGCCTCAGCAGGAAGGGTCAAGTCATCCCCACAGAATGGACCCTTCACAAGAACGTGTGCAACAGACTTTGGACCTTGTGGGGTCAGCCAACGATAGATCTGTTCGCTACATCGATGACCAAGAGGCTCCCATTGTACTGTTCCCCAATCCCAGACCCGGCAGCAGTTCACGTGGATGCTTTTCTGCTGGATTGGTCCCATCTCGATCTTTATGCCGTTCAAGATCATCAACAGAGTTATTCAGAAGTTCGTCTCTCACGAAGGGACACGGCTGACGTTGGTTGCTCCCCTTTGGCCTGCAAGAGAATGGTTCACAGAGGTACTGCAATGGCTGGTCGACGTTCCCAGGACTCTCCCTCTAAGAGTGGACCTTCTACGTCAACCTCACGTAAAGAAGGTACACCCAAGCCTCCACGCTCTTCGTCTGACTGCCTTCAGACTATCGAAAGACTCTCTAGAGCTAGAGGCTTTTCGAAGGAGGCAGCCAGAGCGATTGCCAGAGCAAGGAGGATATCCACTCGAAGAGTCTATCAATCCAAGTGGGAAGTCTTCCGAAGCTGGTGCAGAGCCAATGCAGTTTCCTCTGCTAGTACCTCTGTAACCCAAGTTGCTGACTTCCTGTTACATCTTAGGAATGTTAGATCTCTTTCGGCTCCTACGATCAAAGGGTACAGAAGTATGTTGGCAACAGTTTTCCGCCACAGAGGCTTGGATCTTTCCTCCAACAAAGATCTACAGGACATCCTTAAGTCTTTCGAGACCTCTAAAGAACGTCGCTTGTCCACTCCAGGCTGGAATCTAGACGTAGTCTTAAGGTTCCTTATGTCTCCTAGATTTGAACCTCTCCAGTCAGCCTCTTTCAAAGACCTTACTCTCAAAACTCTTTTCCTCGTCTGCCTTGCAACAGCCAAAAGAGTTAGTGAGGTTCACGCCTTCAGCAGGAACATAGGATTCACATCCGAAACAGCTACATGTTCCTTACAGCTCGGGTTTTTGGCAAAAAATGAACTTCCTTCACGTCCTTGGCCTAGATCGTTCGAAATTCCTAGCCTCTCCAACATGGTGGGTAACGAGCTAGAGAGAGTTCTTTGCCCTGTCAGAGCTCTAAAGTACTATCTTAAAAGGTCAAAATCTATACGAGGACAATCAGAGGCCTTATGGTGTGCCATTAAGAAACCTTCGATGCCTATGTCCAAAAACGCAGTTTCGTATTACATAAGGCTTCTGATTAGAGAAGCTCATTCTCACATGAAGGATGAAGACCTTGCTTTGCTGAAGGTAAGGACACACGAAGTGAGAGCTGTAGCTACTTCGATGGCCTTCAAACAGAACTGTTGTCTGCAGAGTATTATGGATGCAACCTATTGGAGGAGCAAGTCAGTGTTTGCATCATTTTATCTCAAAGATGTCCAGTCTCTTTACGAGAACTGCTACACCCTGGGACCATTCGTAGCAGCGAGTGCAGTAGTAGGTGAGGGCTCAGCCATTACATTCCTTTAATCCCATAACCTTTTTTAACCTTTCTCTTGAATGCTTTTATTGTTGTTTTTGGGTTGTTACGGTAGGCTAAGAAGCCTTCCGCATCCTAGTTGATTTGGCGGGTGGTCAATTCGTTCTTGAGAAGCGCCTAGGTTAGAGGTTGTGTAGAGGTCCTTTAGTATGGGTTGCAGCCCTTTATACTTCAGCACCTTAGAGTTGTTCAGCCTCCTAAGAGGAACGCTGCGCTCAGTAAGGAAGACGATCTTATTAAAGGCAGAGTAATGGTTCAAGTCGACTTCCTTACCAGGTACTTATAATTTCATTGTTATTTTGAATAACTGATAATATGAAATACGGGATACTTAGCTTCTTGATTAATATGTACACTGGTTTTCACCCACCTCCCTGGGTGTGAATCAACTACATGATTATCGGGTAAGATTAATATTGAAAAATGTTATTTTCATTAGTAAAATAAATTTTTGAATATACTTACCCGATAATCATGATTTAATTGACCCACCCTTCCTCCCCATAGAGAACCAGTGGACCGAGGAAAAATTGAGGTGGTGTCAACAAGAAGTACTGCAGTACCTGGCCACAGGTGGCGCTGGTGAGTACACCCCCCTCTTGTATAGCAATCGCTGGCGTATCCCGTCCGTAGAATTCTGTCGGGCAACGGAGTTGACAGCTACATGATTATCGGGTAAGTATATTCAAAAATTTATTTTACTAATGAAAATAACATTTTTGCCCCTGTCTACGTTACCTAACCCCACAAATAATGAGAGCTGACTGTATTACTGTAATATATGTACAGTACTATCACTACAGTACAGCTTAATTGGCTAAGGTAACATTTATAAGTGATCGCTGTTTTCGGCAGGTCAATTCGCACGGTTCCAACTTACCGTACATGTAGCCTATGCAGAATCTACATTACTACTGTAAGGTACAATATTTTGTATACAGTACTGAACAGTAGTTAATATAACAATAACACTAATACACAGTGAATACACTAGCACAATAAATATTAAAAGAAAACGTATCAGTACAATACCATTACCCATCTATGTACGAAGTTCTAAACAGTAAGTCTGAACCATGATGCAACTCTTGAGCCGTCGACTGTTTGGCATGTGGGGTAGTGTAATGTATGTATCACACATTACACTAAAATCACTATAAACACACTGGACATGTACAGGTTTTTTACATCACAACAGGATTCTGCACAAAGAGTACTGTAGAGGGAGATACACACACGATGAGAGACGATGTGATTATGAGGCTGAGTCAGTCAAGAAGGATAAAATACGAAGCAGGCTGGGTGCAAAGGAACGCAGTCGGTTTGAAATTGTTGGGCCGTAAGAGTACAGTCATCCCTTGCTCTTCACGGGGTTTAGGTAATAGAAACAGGCGCGAAGAATGAGAATCTGCGAATACTTGCTGTCCTAGGGTGGGATAACTCCTAACCTTACCAACTTACTGTTCTTTGCCTATGTGCGGTCAATTACCATACTAAGTATTGCCACATATTGTTTTTAATTAGTTTGGTTTCTATCACAGTGTAATTATTTTGTAATTGAATGAAGACATTTCAGTAAGTGCAGAGTAGCCTATATGTTCACACGTGTACACAACGTACTGGACACAGTAAGGTTATGGTACAGTACAGTACGTAACATTACAGTAGTCATCGGTACACTTATAGTAATAAAACACTGTATTTCCTATCTAATATAAGGCTTGCTAATACTGTAGTGTATATTACTGTAATATATGTACAGTACTATTACTACATTACAGGTAACTGTACTGTAGGTTTTCGCTGTTTTTGTTCGAACGACTCGCACTGTTTGACAACTCACCGCACTTGTAGCCTACATTTATATATTGTAGAGTACTATACTGTATGCATAGTAATTTATGTACAGTTGTGTACAGTATAGTTAATAAACAATACTATACATTACTGTAGTAATATACTGTACAATATTTATACGAAGTTCTACCAAGCACTCTAAAAGCATGACGCAACTCCTGATGTGACGTCTCTTGCGCAGTACTGTAGGGAATCACGCTCCTGTACAGTGTTTATATTTACCAGGTTATGTACTGTAGAGGTATGTATTACTGCACAGTACAGTATGCAAATGCATAATTTTTTTTACGTGAAAATGTGATTCTGCTCAAAAAGACCGAAGTGAGAGATACTCACGCAAAGAGAGACAATGCAAGACTGAGTTCAAGTCAGTGGGGGAGGGGATGTTGTACCGGATGGGAAGGGAAGTGACGCGAAGCAAGCTGGGTGTAGAGGAGCGTGGGCTGTTTGAAGTTGTGGCGTTTGAGAGCACTTCTCACAAACCCGCAAATTTTTGATTTTTTCTTTAATAGGTTATATGGTTCTCTGTGTGACAAACAAGCAAAATCGCAAAGAAAGTTTATTGAACTGTGCCATTATACTGTATTTTATCCTCTCTCTCTCTCTCTCTCTCTCTCTCTCTCTCTCTCTCTCTCTCTCTCTCTACAAGCATCCAAAGATATGCCATAATTATGAAATATATGGTAAATGTGCGTATTTAGAGGGATATGGAGACGAATGCAGAGATCTCCATCCAAAAATATGCAAAACCCTAAAAGAAGGAAAAGGATGCAGTTTCGACAAAAAAATGTCGATATATGCATCCTGGAACTATGAATGAGAGTAAGAAAACTCAGAAAACTGAAAAGAAAAATGAAAGCAAAAAAGAAACAAAAAAAGAAACAAAAAAGCAGGCCGTGTATATACTGCGCTATGAACCAAGAGCCCCAAGATATGAGGCCTTTCAACCCAAATCTGCACATTTAGAGTCCAACTACAAAGAATGAATCTATAATGCCAGGGGTTGGTGCAGATATGGGGATAATTGCAGGTATACACACAAAAATAAATATGAAGGCGAAAGAGCAAATATAATAGAAAAGTTGGATTTTTTAATGGCAGAATTCCGGGAAATGAAGAAAAGAACATCATATCAGAACAGGAAGGAAGCATGGGAGAATCCATATTATTACCAATATTAAATAATGGGGATGAAACACAAACCATAGTAGTGATGAATGCACAGGGTTTAGTCACGAGTAACTCTAAAAGGAAAATAGAGTTCTTAAAAGAACTAACCCAAATTGAAAAAAATAGATATATTAGATATAAGTGAAACATGGTATTCCCAAGAGACTGGCAGTGATGACCAGATAAAGGGTTTCCACACTTATAGATCAGACAGAAAAAATAGGAATCTAGGGGGAACCGCAATATATGGAAGAGACATAAATCAAGGAAAAGTCTGTGAAAAATACAGCAACACAGAATGTGAATTGATTGCGGTAGAATTTGAATTTGAAAAACTAGTGAATATTGTAGTTTACAGACCCCCAAATACTAAGGAGTTTGATATAATAATAGAAAAAATAGATGATATATGTAGAAACCATGAAGACTGGAATATACTCTTATCCGGAGACTTTAACTTTCATTTCGTGGATTGGAAAGAACGGATAGAAGAAAGTGGTTGTATGTATACATATAAAAAAGAGAGTAATAGTAGCGCAGAAGATAAGAGGCAATTTGAAAAGCTTCAATATATGCTATTAGAACATAATATGCAACAAATAAACCACATTCTAACAAGAAAGGAAAATGTCCTAGATCTAGTATTTGTGAATGAGGTGAATTATGTTGAAGAAATAATAGTGTATAACACGGGAATTTCAGACCACAATGTCGGAATTGATAGTTCATTCCAAAGCAAGTGATCGCAGAATTAATAAAAGCACAAAACTTTGGGAAGGATATGGAAAATATAATTTTTACAGTAAGAATATAAAATGGTCAGAAATAAATGAAGAATTGAATAAAGAATGGAAAAATGTATTTGTAGGTGATAATATACAGGTAAATACAGACATACTGTACAAAATACTGGAGAAAATTGTTGAAAAATATGTACCGAAAAAAAACAATAAACAAAAGACGTGCATACCAAGAGGCAGAAGGATCTTATTTCAGAAAATTAGAAAGTGGAAGAAAAATCTTGCAAAAGAAAAAATGTATGGAAAATGATTGAAATAAAATGTAAGATAGAAAATGCAGAACAAAAGATTATACAGTTGAAAGAAAATGAAAAAAAGAGACTTAGAAGAAAGGACACTTCAAAATATAAAAAGAAACCCCAAAGTACTTTACTCCTATGCAAAAAATATGAATAAAGGGAGAATAGAAATAGGCCCTCTAAGAATTGAAGGACGGCTAACGAATGAAAAAAAGGAAATATGCAACACATTAGCAAAAAAATATAAGAGTGAGTTCACGCCAAGAATTGCGAATGAGAATAATGAAACAGAAATGAGAGAAGAAAATGTTGAATATCTAACGGATATAGATATTAATGGAGCAGATATTGTCAAGGCTATAAACGAAATTAACAATGGATCGGCAGCCAGACCAGATGGAGTTCCAACGATTTTGTTAAAGAAAACTGCAAACCCTATCGTGAAGCCGCTTGCAATACTGCTAAGACAAAGTGTAGATATGAGCGAGATATATGTTAAACATAAATTAGCTTATATAACCCCTATTGTCAAAAGTGGATCAAGACTAGAGGCAAGCAATTATAGACCTGTTAGTCTAACATCACATATTATGAAAGTGTATGAGAGGGTAATAAAAAAGAAAATAATGGATCATTTGGTTAAAAATAATCTGTTTAATATACGTCAACACGGTTTTGTGCCTGGAAAAAGTACACAAACCCAACTGATAGCACACTATGAAAACATATACAAAAATATGATAAGTGAAAAAGACACAGATGTGATCTATCTAGATTTTGCAAAAGCCTTTGACAAGGTAGACCACAATATATTAGAGAAAAAAATGAGAAAGCATAATATTGTGGGAAAGATAGGAAATGGGTAAAAGAATTCCTGCAAAACAGAAAACAGATAGTGGTTGCAAATGACGAGAAATTGGATGAAGCTCAAGTAATATCTGGCGTGTCACAAGGTACAGTTTTAGCTGCACTGCTGTTTGTTATTATGATCTCAGACATAGACTGCGATGTTGAAAACTCTGTAGTGAGAAGTTTCGCCGATGACACAAGAATAAGTAGAGAAATTACTTGTGATGAAGATAGGAACTCACTACAAAGAGATCTAAACAAAATATATGAATGGGCAGAGATAAATAGGATGGTATTTAACTCCGATAATTTCGAATCAATGAATTATGGAAAAAGAGAAGGAATGGTATATGCATACAAGGAACCTAATAACGAGACAATCACAAACAAGGAAGCAATTAAAGACCTTGGTGTAATGTTAAATAGGAATATGTTATGCAACGACCAAATAGCAACACTGTTGGCTAAATGTAAAGCAAAAATGGGAATGTTATTCAGACACTTTAAAACAAGAAAAGCTGAACACATGATTATGCTTTACAAAACTTATGTACGTAGTTCACTCGAGTACTGCAATGTGATATGGTATCCACACTACCAAAAGGATATTGCACAAATAGAGAGTGTACAAAGGTCCTATACTGCTAGAATAGAAGAAGTTAAGGACCTTGACTACTGGGAAAGACTGCAATTTTTAAAACTATACAGTCTAGAAAGGAGAAGAGAACGCTACATGATAATACAAGCATGGAAGCAAATAGAAGGAATTACTGAAAACATCATGGAGCTTAAAATATCAGAAAGAGCAAGCCGAGGTAGATTACTAGTGCCAAAAAATATTCCAGGTAAACTAAGAAAGGCGCACAGGACATTAATCCACTACGCACCAGCATCGATAATGCAGCGACTATTTAATGTGCTGCCAGCTCATCTAAGAAACATATCAGGAGTGAGCGTAGATGTGTTAAGAAATAAGCTCGATAAATACCTAAGATGCATCCCAGACCATCCAAGACTAGAAGATGCAAAATACACCGGAAGATGCATTAGCAACTCTCTGGTGGATATACGAGGTGCCTCACACTGAGGGACCTGGGGGAACCCAAACAAAAAATAAGTAAGGCTCTCTCTCTCTTACTGTTGTTGTACCTTAAATCATATTCAAATGTACTTTACAGTAATTTACAGTATTTTCAGTATTTAACAGTACTGTACAATACAGTATTCAACAGTAATGTACTTATAGTACTTAACAGTAATGTACTATACTATTCTGTATTGTACTCTGT
>NC_090727.1:72611094-72663880 GCF_036898095.1 Palaemon carinicauda | reverse complement strand
AAACATGTAACTTCCTCGCCTTATCATCCAGAGTCACAGGGTGCTTTGGAACGTTTTCACCAAACTATGAAAAGCATGTTAAAGAAATATTGTATTGGGAATGGGGCTGAATGGGATAAAAAACCTTCCATTCCTCTTATTCGCTTTCCGCTCTATTCCTGGTCAATCTCTCGGTCTCTCTCCTTTTAATATGACAAATTCGAAGATAATTGTATTTTTCCTAACCATACAAACCCTAGCTATTTACAAAGGGTTATTACTTTTAGCGTAGCTGAAATGGCGAGCCATTAGAATTTAACGAGGGTGTATTACCCCCCGCGCTAGTTAGCGGGGGGTAGGGAGTGGTAGCTAGCTACCCCTCCTCCCCTCACACACAGGTGAATACTCACTTTCACTTAGAGGTAGGACTTGTCTTGGGGGACAGGGCTGGCGGGCAAATATGTGTAAATAGCTAAGGTTTGTATGGTTAGGAAAAATACAAATTATCTTCGAATTTGTCATTTGTTCCGTAACCGAAATACAAACCACGCTATTTACAAAGGGTGACTTATCCCTTAGGAAGGGTGGAAAGTCCCCAGCCATACTGGCTTTGGCTTTACCCGGGGACTCAGAATCCGAGTGAGTCGCACTCGAGAAAAGGAGTCCCTGCACCTCACAAGTTCCTTGCACCGCAAGGAACCATGTGGCCTACGTAAGCTTGTGTGTGAAGGAAGAAGTGTGACCCGTCCTAGGCAGTTGACCTGGAGTTCCAGAAGGAACTCTGGGTTAGGACGTTCCCAATACCACCTCGTCAGGGTATGGGGGACGCGACAGTATTGACTCAATACTCGGAACACAAGGAAGCATGGTTTACCTGCAGAGGTTCGAGGTCAGCTATGCAGAGACCAGGATGCTGCTTCCCCGTAGAGGGGATGATGAAGAAAGAAGTAAGGGCCAGACATACTTCTTTCGTTCATGCAGACTAAAACCTGATAACAATGCCCTCAACCTTCTGCTACCTGTCCAAAAAGGAGCCTGAGGTTAGACCAGCTGTTGTGTAGCCACCACAGAGCGATAGAAAACGTATCGAGACTCCTGTGGGTCACGCCCTGCAGGAAGCGGGCTGCGAAGGTCATCAGACGCTTCCAGACTCCAGCTTGTAGCACCTGCGTCACAGAGTAGTATTACTCGAAGGCGAGGGACGTTGCGATGTATCCAACATCGTGCTGTAGGGCGACGTGACGGGGGAGGGTCTGAAGAGCAGGTCGAGATGAATGTCCTTGAGTCCGGGCTGAAGAGGTATACTGGTGACTCTCCCCCCATGTCCTCCTTGTGTTCCCAAATCGGCTGCAACTGAGGCCAAACTGCAGCTGTTCCCAGCGCTAACCTCTCGATTCCTGTACTGGCAAGAAAGAGAAGGTCTTGGGACATCAGACAGAATGGAGACCTCAAAATCTTGAATGAATCGGACCGGAGGGTCGGGACCCTCAGATTCTGAGTCTAGCCAACAACTCAGGAGCGAGCCTGAATGTTGCCTTCCCCTCTTCCTTAGAAAGGGGGGGGAGTAGTAAGAGACCAAGAAGATTGCTTACACACTGGCCGTGGCCAGAGTGAGCAGAAGACCCAAGGCGGAATACAATCCGAGGCCTGTCATAAAAGGGTCTTGAGAAGATCTCTTAAAGGACTAAAAGTCCGAGCCATGCTCCAAGTTGGAGGTCTTCCTCCGACTAGGGCAGGGACGATCGTAGCTTCGCATGAGCGAGGATAGATCCAGCGGGCAGGAAAAGTTATTCCTTTAAGCCTGAAGGTCAGGGAAAGGCTGAGCGACAGGCTTCATTGCCAAGAGCGGAAAGGAGTTTCCTCCCGCCGAAAGGCAATAAGACCGTTATTGCTGGAGAAGAGGCCTCACGGGAAGAGGTATATCTCCCACGCGCACCAACCACCTTAGACTCTTCACTTTGCCTGGGAGACCCCTGTGGATGACTATCGCAGATGACGCGACCTCCGTACCGCGACTGTAGCGGGTTGTCTCTTCTAGAGGAGGAAGCGTAGTGTCTCCAGGCATGAAGCCGAAGCGACGTCCCGGTTCGGGAGAGATGTCGCAGTGTGGTTGCTTGAGTAGTCTGCGCCGTGGGAGAAGCTCTCCCGGGAGTTCCGTCAGGGGAAGCAGAGGGTCCAGAAACCGTTCTGCGCATAGTCCCAGTGGAGCTCTCCCATTGAAAGGTTGACAGACAACCTGGTTTTGTTGAGACCCATTGTCCGCAGACAAAAAGGAGGGAAGACGCAGGCGTCGAAGTTGTCCCACATCACCGGAATGCATCTTGCCAGAGTCTCGGGGTCTGAGACTGGGGGGAAAACTAGCGGAAGCTTGAGGTTCCAAGCTGTCGCGATCAGGTCCCCCAGACCAGCACTTGCTGGTTACCCAAGGTCAAAGACCCTTAGGTACACTCTCTCTATGAGGCTCTGCTCGGATAGTCTGAGAGAAACATTCCCCTGCCTGGAATGAGAGAGCCGATGGTGGAATTGAGAGAATCTCAATCATCCCGGTATCTCTACTGCAAGATGTGAAGGTGTGAAAATGCGTCCCCTGCTGGTTAGCATGAAGTCGACACGCAACGGGGCGACTTGGCAGGAGCGGTAGGATCTGAAGAGGGGCCAGACTAAGGCCCTTAAGCCTGCCTGAATGATGGAGAGGTATCCTTCAGGTCTTGACCATAGGCCTGGACCGGAACATGCCCCCCCCCCCTTTCCTTTGACGAGTCCGAGAACCGCATCAAGAATGTGGGGAAAGGACGAGAATATCCACTACCATCAAGAGGCTCCATAGGTCAACACCCATTGCAGGTTTAATAGTTCCGCTGGTCCCATAGGGCCAGGGAGTCCGGTTAAACATTGCCTGAAGCCACCGGAACTTGGATCGCCCCACATGGAACTTATCCTGAGGCGACCGTTCGGACTATAAACGGGTCAATGAGGAAAGAAGAACTAGGAAACGTTCCAAGGTAGGGCTGAAAACTCTGCTTGACTGAGAACAGGTACTGCGACTCTCCTCAGTCTTGCCACAGTCAACCGAAAGGAAGGCTCGGAGGATGTGGTAACAGAATCTGGCGTCCCCAGGTGGTCACCCATCCAAGTACCGACGTTGCTTAACCTCGCTGGACGGACGAGAAGCGGGGTTTCCAACGTGGTAAGGCGGTTGACTCAATATCATGGCCAGATACTCCAGATGTTGAGGCAGAGGAAGAGAAGGCTCCAAGCAAAATACCATGAGCCCACACTCATGGTCAGCATTCGGAAGCTTTTCCCGGCGCTGAAGAAGGTCGAAACCCGAGCCTACCGGAGTTGACCAGCCCTCCAAACAGCAGAGGAGGCGGAAGTCTGCACCTGAGCGGCCAAGAGGAAGGCAGGGAGAGTTCTCTGGGGAAACAAACCTGCTATGCCACGGCGGGATAGCCACACTGCATCATAAGCAGGAATACTTGCAGTTTAGGCTGAATTCGACGAGCACCCTGGAAGATGGATGGAATGGAAACTGAAAGTACCCGTCCTTCCGATCCAGGGTTAAAGGAGTCCTGTCGCCTCGTTACCAGTCTGATCGATTCTGCTGGTCTACGCTGGCCAAAGTTTGTTCGACAAACTTGATCAGGGCTGAGAGGTCGACTATGGACATCCCCTCTCAGATCCTTCCTTACAAGAAAGGATCGACTGAGGGGGCCGGGGGTGAAGCCGTCGATGATCCTAAGGAAGACCTTCGCCTAAGGTATGGATCATTCTGCCCAACCGGGCAACTCTGCTGATGCTATGGCATAGAGGTTCAGAGACACTGAATTCGCTGACAGAGACGGCAGGCGCGATATCCTTGGCTACTCACAGAGATTGTGCGGGAATGGGCATCGGGAAGCTGTCATTCGGATGAGTAACCTTAAGCATCCTCCCAGCGAAAAAACCTGCAATCCTAGAGTTCGTGAACTCCTTTTAGGACTATGCCCCCCCGGGGGAGTCTCCCGTGCCATCTGTTCCTGACAGGAGGAAACTGCAATTGGACACCTTGTCCCAGTTGTCGTAGCCGATAACTTAGGCCGACGTGGTTGAAAGAAAAGGGAGCTGGAGCCCTGCAGAGTCTGGAAGAAAGCGCCTTGGAGGAGTGAAACCGGAAGTCGATTTACTCCGCACAGCAGATGTTTAAGTCTCTGTCCTTGGGCAAAGACAAAACTCTTCTCAAGGATGGAAGGGTGTCTGAGGTCGTTGACCTCCACAGATGAGACACCCGAAGGAAGCCTTCAGTCAGTGCGTCCAGATGGTACAACCTCGAGCTTGTCCGCAAGTAGATACTTAACGACGAAAGGCCAAGGTGCCTGAGCTCGAGAGGAGGAAAGTACCCTTGATCTTCCTGTAGCTTCCTTGAACCAAACCTCGGGCCGTAACCGAGGAGGGATAGAACCTGGTAAGCTCCCAGAGGAAGAGGTAAGCAGTCACCCCTTGTCCGATGGAGAAATCTTCAACGGAAAGCCCCCCCGCCAAAAATCCTTCCAGGGCGGGAGAAGGAGAGAGTACTCGTGCAGGAGAGGGGACCCTCGAGACCGACCTCTTGGGAACCAACTTCGCCCTGGGGGAAGTCACCACGAAGTCCACTCCTCTCTTTCTCTTCAGCGTAGGAGAGACAGCCGCTGGTTTGTTACCCTGGCCGGTGAGTGCTGGTTTCATAACCCTCATTAACGCCCGTGCCAGCGGATCAAACCATGTCTGCTGCTCCAAGGACACAGAGTCCGAAATCCTCGCTAAGGTGAAAGGGATCGGGCGATCCTTTGGAGAGGACACGACGGTTCCTGCCTGAAAAGAAGGTGGGAAGAATGCTGTACTGACCTGTCTTCGTCCTGCACTACCAACCTGTGCTTGGATGGAGGTGATCCCGAGTGCCGCCTAGGAGCACGCGTCCCTGCTGCTACCACCGGCTGTGGAATTCGCCGCGAACTATGGTCGCGCGAGGGCGAACGGTCGCGCAAAGGCGAATGGTCGCGCGGGCGCACAGGCGAGTGGTCGCGCGGGCGCGCAGGCGAGCGGTCGCGAGGGCGCGCAGGCGAGCGATCGCGCGGCGCGCAGGCGAGCGATCGCGCGGGCGCGCAGGCGAGCGATCGCGCGGGCGCGCAGGCGAGCGATCGCGCGGGCGCGCAGGCGAATGGGCGTGACGGCGAGGGATCGTGCTGCCGCGTAGGTGAAGAAGATCGCTGGCGGTAAGCGATGGCGAGCAGCATGTGTAGGTGAATGATCGCGTGATAGGGTGCGATGGTGATCAGCATCCGCAAGAGGGCGAGCGTTCAGGGTTGTGCGATGAGGAGCAGCATGCGTAAGCGGGCAATCGTGCAGGGTTGTGCGATGGCGAGCAGCATGCGCAGGTGAATGATCGCGTGAAAGGGTGCGATGGTGATCAGCATCTGCAGGAGGGCGATCGTTCAGGGTTGTGCGATGAGGAGCAGCATGCGTAAGCGGGCAATCGTTCAGGGTTGTGCGATGGCGAGCAGCATGCGCAGGTGAATGATCGCGTGAAAGGGTGCGATGGTGATCAGCATCTGCAGGAGGGCGATCGTTCAGGGTTGTGCGATGAGGAGCAGCATGCGTAAGCGGGCAATCGTTCAGGGTTGTGCGATGGCGAGCAGCATGCGCAGGTGAATGATCGCGTGAAAGGGTGCGATGGTGATCAGCATCCGCAAGAGGGCGATCGTTCAGGGTTGTGCGATGAGGAGCAGCATGCGTAAGCGGGCAATCGTTCAGGGTTGTGCGATGGCGATCAGCATCCGCAGTTGAGGGTCGCGCGATGGCGATCAGCATCCGCAGTTGAGGGTCGCGCGATGGCGATCAGCATCCGCAGTTGAGGGTCGCGCGATGGCGATCAGCATCCGCAGTTGAGGGTCGCGCGATGGCGATCAGCATCTGCAGTTGAGGGTCGCGCGATGGCGATCAGCATCCGCAGTTGAGGGTCGCGCGATGGCGATCAGCATCCGCAGTTGAGGGTCGCGCGATGGCGATCAGCATCTGCAGTTGAGGGTCGCGCGATGGCGATCAGCATCCGCAGTTGAGCTAGTAGCTGGCGAACCATGTTCCTTCAGAAGTGTTGGAGAACGTTGGCGTGCCAGCTGTAACACACGTGGGCGATCCGGAGATCGCTGGCGAGCTGATGATCGCTGACGAGCTGACGATCGCTGGCGAGCTGATGATCGCTGACGAGCTGATGATCGCTGACGAGCTGATGATCGCTGACGAGCAGAAGGCTACGCGTGGAAGCCTGCGCAAAGAAGAGTCCTTGACCCCGACCTGAACCGAAGTTCTAGATCGCGAGGGCGAACGTGGGCGCACAGGGCACGTAACAGGAACCGCAGGGAAGATCATCTTGAAAGCGCTGACGAACAGGGAGCGCTGACGAACAGAAGGGCGCGCAGGGAAACCCTGACACGCAAGGGAAGAACCCCCGTGGGGGCAACCCTTTGCCCCGAAGGGATCGTTGTCCGCCGGGAGACTGATGTCCGTCGGAAGACCGCTGTCCGTCGGGAAGACCGTTGTCCGTCGGGAAGACCGTTGCCCGTCGGGAGACGAGATTAGACTGCTGTCCATCTGCACCAAGACGGAAGATCGAGAAAAAGAAGTTGTAGGCTGCAAACGGAGATTCAAAAAGGCGCCTCAAACACCCTTATAGGGAGATGAGAGGCCCTTACGACGAGGCGGACGGAGGGCCTTACGGCGAGGGAGGCCAACAGCAACAGCAACAGAAGAAACCTCCGAAGAGGAGTCTCTATGAGTGTACTCTCTCGCGAACGACAGAGAAACACTTCGTGGAAGAGACTGGTCAGCCAGTGACCTAAAAGGGGCAATCCTCCGAAGAGGAGCCCCTGCAGTTGCCCAGCCCCTTGAGCGAAACTGCAGGTGCGACCGCTCAGCACCAAGAGCATAGTCGCACGAAAAAAAGGCAAGAGAAGAACCCCCCAAAAGAGGAAAAGCTCAAGCCTGGACAGGAAAAAACTTCCCTCGGAAGGAAAGTTATCCGCCCAAGGAGGCAAGCCTCCTGACTGTTCTAAAATGAACTGGAGAGCTGTCCGTCGACACGGGAGTACTACCAGTAGAAGGAGACACGCCCCTGACGACAATACAAGGGGGGAGGCAGCAACAGCCGAATCCCCAGGACTCAACCAGACAGCTCACACCGTTGCTATATTACAGAAACGAACTAGATCGGTAACTGTAAAAAAATAAAACAAATAATATTAGTACACATTCATTCCCCCGGGAAGGCTCCGAAGAGGAATCCCGAGGAAAAGGAACAAGAATTACACAACAGGCACGTGCCCTCACAACCACTTACACTCGCGGAAGGAGAGCTGTAACCAAAACAGAATTATAACAATTATAATTATGTAACTATGTAATTATGTAATTTAAAAAAAAGAATGAATACTAAAGAAAAAAACGAAAACCCCGAAAGGAATCGTTCTACAAGCTGAAAAATTAACAACTACAATTAGATTCATAAACTAATTGAGACAAAATGTACGGCGTAGCAACCCCACCCACACGGGAAGGAAGCTACAAGGGCGTAGTAAAACATAGTAAAAGGGTGAACGACCTCAAGAGAGAGAGAGAGAGAAAGACCGAAGTCAAACTCGATCGCAACCCATAAAATTAGGCCGTGGTGGCCTAACTGCCGAGGCCTCCACGTAGATATCGTACACTACACACACACATCTGAAAAGGAAACTTACTTATTTCTGTACTCAAATATATATACAAACATGAAAACATGTTTACATATATATTGAGTAAAAGAAAAGTAAGCGATTAAGTAAAGACAAAACAGACAATGGCTGCCAAGCGAGGACCAAGACAGAGACGTCTGTCACAGTCCGAGCCAAAAGTGAAAGTGAGTATTCACCTGTGTGTGAGGGGGAGGAGGGGTAGCTAGCTACCACTCCCCTACCCCCCCGCTAACTAGCGCGGGGGTAATACACCCTCGTTAAATTCTAATGGCTCGCCATTTCAGCTACGCTAAAAGTAATAACCCTTTGTAAATAGCGTGGTTTGTATTTCGGTTACGGAACAACTGATTTTTGGACATTCTGTAAGGGGTCCGCTGGATATTGTGAGAGAGGCTTGGGAGGGAGATGCCCCTGATTTGAATTTGATTGATTACCTTAATAATTTGAATGCTAAATTAACCAGGGCTTGGTCTTTTGCAGGTGAGAATTTGTTGAAAAGTCAGAAGAAAATGAAATTTTATTTTGACAGAAAGACTGTGACCCGGGACTTCGACGTAGGACAGAAGGTACTGGTTCTGTTACCTATCCCAGGTAATTCTCTCAAAGCTACTTTCCAGGGACCATGGAAGGTATTGAAGAAGGTAAATAATGTTAACTTCTTGGTGGAAACCCCCGATAGGAGAAGGCCTCATCAATTGGTACATATAAATATGATGAAAGCTTTCCATGAAAGAGAGAAGGTTAGGCCAATTGCGACTCTTTGTGACGGTAGAAATGACTTGGTCGGTTATAATGCTTCTTTTTCAGATGAGCATAATAATAATTCTTTTTCAGAGGACAGGGACTTGAAAGATAGTGAATGGCTGGCAGGTAATGTCGAGGCTTTAGAAAATTTACCTCAGATGTTGGGTCACTTGGGTAAGGATGAGCAACAATCCTTGAGAAATTTGGTTTTAAAATATAAGGACTTGTTTTCTAATGTGCCCGGCAAGACCACGATCTTGCGGCATGACGTGGACGTAGGGGACGCCACGCCCGTGAAGCAGGCTCCTTATAGGTTGAACCCAAAAAAGAATGAGATTGTTGCTAGAGAGGTTGAGTATATGCTCAAGCATAATTCAATAGAGCCGAGTTGTAGTCCTTGGTCATCTCCGGTTGTGTTGGTGAAGAAATCGGACGGAGACTATCGTCTTTGTTTCGATTATAGGAAGCTTAATGAGGTGACCAAGGCTGATAGTTTTCCATTGCCTCGTGTGGAAGATTGTATTGATCGCATGGGTCGGGCTAAATACATTACAAAATTTGATTTATTAAAGGGATATTGGCAGGTGCCTTTGTCGGAAAGGGCCAGGAGTGTTTCGGCTTTTGTAACCCAACAGGGATTATTTCAGTGTAAGGTAATGCCCTTTGGGATGAAAAACGCTGCTGCCACCTTTCAGAGACTTATGAATTCGTTGGTTAGTGGTCTAGAGGGGTGTGTGGTGTATATCGATGACTTGGTTATTTTTAGCGACGACTGGCAGTTGCACCTGAAGAGAATTGAGGCCTTATTCAAAGTACTTAGGAAAGCAGGCCTGGTTATTAATTTAAGGAAGTCTGATTTTGCAAAAGCAACGGTGGTATATCTTGGACATGAGATAGGAGCAGGTATGGTGGCTACCAAGGAGGCTAACATTGAGGCCATTCGTAAAGTAGAGGTTCCTAAATGTAGGAAAGATTTGCGAAGGGTATTAGGGATGGCAAGCTATTATCGCAGATTCATTCGCAATTTTTCAGACATTGCGGAACCTCTTACTGCTTTATTGAAGAAAAATGTTAAATTTGTTTGGAGTAAGGAGGCTCAGGATGCATTAGAGAGGATAAAACTGGTCCTCATTAGTCGGCCTTTGTTAACAGCTCCAAATTTTAACGCTCCATTTCAGCTTACCACTGATGCGAGTGATGTGGGGGTTGGTGCTGTATTGAGTCAAGCTGACGAAAATGGTATCGTCCACCCGGTGGCGTATTTTTCTAAAAAGCTCACTTTGCCTCAAAGAAAATATTCCACTATCGAGAAGGAGACTTTGGCCTTGATCTTAGCGTTAACTCATTTTAATGTCTATCTCTCCTCCTCAGGTGGGCCCATTAAAGTTTGTACGGACCATAATCCATTAACGTTCTTGAATCGGTACAAGAATAAGAATCAGAGATTGATGCGTTGGAGTATTTTGGTCCAAGAATTCGATCTAGAGTTTAAGCATATCCCAGGTAAAGAGAATATGGTGGCCGATGCATTGTCCCGGCTGGCAGAGTAAGTGCGAACGAGATAATTATAAGGGTTTTTCTTCACCTGTTGGTAAGTTCTGTCACTCGTGGTAACTGTTTGAGTGGTAATAATTATTTATATATGGTTTCTTTTATTTTGTTGAACAGATTATGTAATGTAACACTCCAATGTTGGACGTAGTATTGACGGTTGATTATGATTTGATATGATAGATGGATGTTGACCAAATGTAAGATTATTATTGTTCGTTGATGCATGCAACTGTTATTTTATGGGTTAATTATATCTGTCTTTAATTGCTTGTGGAGGTGGTGAAGTTTATAATGAACTGATTTCTGGGTCGAACCTGTGGCGCCGGGCGAAAAGTCCTTCTTGAATACCCTTTTCTGATAAAATCCTTCCAATTATACCAGAGAAAGATAAAAGCATGGAATGCTGAGGTTACAACCCTCGCGCGAGCACCTTTTGGGTGTCGTGTATAAAGCAAAGGCGCGTGAAATCCACTATTCACAGGTTGTCTTCCATTTAGTTAATTCCTTCGCCAAAGGGATGGGCCGATACAGAGGCCCTAGACACATCCCCATCGCCGCACCACCCACGCCACGACGCGAGCGCCATCTGAACAACATCCTTCTTTTTGGAATTCAAAGTGTTGAATGTTTTCGTTGTGCTCTCGGTCTTTTTTATCTATCGTGGATTTATTTTGTCATGTCCGAAGCTCCATCTTCACACATTCCAATGTTAAGTACCATAGTTTGTTTTGACAGTATTTTATTGTACCGGGCTTGTGTTTTATATCCAGTATAGTCTGTTTTTTATTCCCGTCTGGCCTTTCATGGCGGCCATTGTTTGTTCGCTTGTTTGGGAATTCATCTTTATCTGCCCGTTTAGTACTCTGTCACTTAGGTTCTTGGTTAAGTCCCTGGCCTTATGCCTTTAGAACCGTTATTATTTTTATTTTTATTTTTTTTTTGTGTATTTATGCTCATGGTACTTTTTGCAAGTAAGTCCAGCCTACGATCGAGATAGCGATTTAGCTTTGTTTTTGTTTAGTAACCGCCCGAGGCGTTCGTCACTCGACTCGGTTAAAGGAACAGTGCTATTTATTTTCAGTTTTAACGGATGCTATTCTTCGATCGTAGTGTTATATGGATGTACTTTTTTATTTTATACGTTTATAATAGTGTTTTGTGATTTTTAGTCCTGTTTTTGTGTCCAAGAGAGCGGGAGCTTGGGGTCCCCGTTTTCTGTTCGCAGTCACGAGTTACCCCTTTCTCTCGTTTTCTTTCTTAGCTCCGGTGGGGGAGCGGATTTCCCGTTTTCCGTTTTGTGCGTTCAGCGGGTTCTCCCTCCCTCACCTCTCCCCCTCTGGGTGGATGATAACTTACGAGTTATTTATTTTTCGTGACTTTTCAATTGTTAGCGTTATTTTGGTCCGTGTTTCGTCCTCTCCCCGTTACGGCTCGGGAGTAGTTATGAACGTTTTCCACTCCGCCTTGAGTTATACTCCGCCACGAGGGATTCTCAATAACTTTCGTTCTATTGTTATATTTATATTGTTTACTACATGGGACGGGCTTCATATTGTTTAGATAAGACCCTCCGGTGGCCCTTACTTCGGTCTCAGGCCACGGCCATATCCACAATAGCCTTTGTTATTACAACTGTGTTGTTATTCACAATAATTATTCAGGACCTTTCTTCTCCCTCCGGCCTCACCGGAGATCGTAAATACGCTTTACTATAATCTAAGCTTTAGTCTTTAGCTACGACTTAGCTTTTTATCTTTCACAATTGAATTATTAGCCACAATTGAATTATTCAGGGCATCTCATTATCCTCCGGCGTCACCGGAGGTCGCCCAAACACTTAACACTTAGTTGCCTTAGCTAATTAGCTAAGGCTCCTTTATTCAGGACATTTCATTACGATCCGGCCTCACCGGAGCTCCGGCTTCACCGGAGGTCGCCCATACACTTCACACTTATATTTGCCTTGCCTTTAGCTAAGGCTGGTGTTTGTATTTATTTTAAGGGCATGTCACTGCTTCCCCGACCCTTGGAGGTCGGCGGATTACTTTAAGCTTATTATCCTTATGTCATTAACAGACATTGGGTGCATTACAAATATACAGACAATTGAATTTTAAAGTGCCAACAATGGTATGGGGCAGTATCAACTTAAAGTTAATAGTTAGTTGTTTGGTCAATGCAATATGGGTGCTTAGGTAATTCAGTGAGTGCCAGAACTCTAAAATAATAGGTTTTTATCCCTTATCAGAGTTTCAAGCATCACCAGACTCATGTCTCCTTTCTTTTACAGAAGGCCCGTTGTACTGCTGAAGGATGCTCTGCCTCGTTCAGCGACCCCGTTGGGCATGACCTCTGCCGGTCTCATGCTCACTGCTCCATTCCCTTTATCCAGGAACCGGGACAGGCCCAATACCCAGTGTGGTTCCCGGATTTGTGCTCGTTCTGTTACGAGTTGTCGTCAGTTCTGCTGAATGATGATGTAAGTGGGTTTTCCCTTTGTTCCTTATTTCTCGTTGGCAGACACTAATATAGACATGAATATGATATACACAGTATATTTAGGAGGGCAAACCCCCTCCTCCATCACTAATCACTGCAAATCTTACAGGCCGATGATGTCTCTCTTCGGTCAGCAAGGGCTACTCTTCGGCCGTGGGTGTCGGGCTTTGGCAGGAATGCCCCGTCTGGCGCTCCCTATCTCCTCGATGGGGATATGGCCTCCCGTCTTTTCCCAGGCTCGACTACTGCTGCAGTCTCTCCTGACCTTGCTGCCCCTTTAATTGAAGAAGTCAGGGCTACCATTTCCGTGGAGGACGAAACCCTCGTACCGGTGGACATGGCTGGTCTGGATATAGACGTAGAACCCAGGGACGAGCAGGTAAGTGGTGCCGAGTTGGTGGAAACCCTTTTCTCTCCTACTCCCTCTTCTGCCTCTTCCTTTCTAGGTTTTGATAACTCTAAGGCTTCTCCTCGGGATCCCTCTGCCTCCGTACGACCCAAGGTGAAGCCACTTCGAACTTATAAGACTTCAGCTTTGCCAGTATCAACGTCACCGGTCCCCGGACCCTCGACAGCTCCTGATATTCATATTGCTCCTCGTAAAACCACTACTCCTAAGAAGTCTAAGTCTACCAAATCCAAGAAAAAACCAACGGGTGACTTTCAGGTACCCTGGGCTGATCTCCTCCCCATCCAACTGATCAAAGGATTGGTCAGGGATCAAGTTCAACATCACTCTGGTGCAATAACAGAGATTAAGGATATGATGGCTACTCTGATCCGCGCCGGAACTCAGTTCCCTCCCCCTTCTGCCCCAGACGCATCGAAGCTGCCGCCCTTCGATAAAAACAATCCTTGGCGGTTTGCTTTGCATGCTCCATTCGTAGATGGCTCCCTAACTCTGCAGGGCATGGGCACCCGCCCTCTAGAGGACCTGGAGTTCTATCCCCCGGGCCTAGCATTCCCGTTCAATGGTTTTGTACGGTTAAAGGAACATGCATTGGTCCGTATGGACAAGGTACCGAAGGAAACGGTCATATTTCCAAAAGAGCAGGCCCAGGCTATCTGGGCCAGAACACTATCAGAGTGGGGGTGTATTAACTCCAAGCTCACCCCTCACAAGGGTTCCTACACTATTTTTACGACAGCGGCCTCCATCTCTTTGCCGCTCATAGACAAAGTCACAGAGCTGACTATACAGGCCATCAAAGAAGGCTCTTCCATGCCGGCTCTCAAGGAGACGGACCCCACCTCTTTGCTTATTCCGGGTTCCTCGGCAGCCTGGGATGCTGCGGCCTCTACCTTCACGGTGGGGAAACTAGACCCGGACTGTGCCTCTACTCTTTTCTCTGAGAAGCTTCCCAGATTAATAGAGAGTCTTCTAAAAACTGAGTTCGAGACCCGTACTAGACTTGCTAGGTCCCTCCAATCCATCACCTCCATGGAGTCCCTTGCATCTCTTTACCCAGAGGAAACGGTGTTCAGAGTCGCCACAAAGAACCAGCTGCTATCCTACCAAATAGATCTCCATGACTTCTGGTCAGCACGGGTTAGTTGCAGGAAGTTCGTTCTGTCGGAGGCCACCATCAGGCATGAGACGAACAGACTGATAGCTTCCTCCTGCTGGGGTAAGACCCTCTTCCCTCAGACCGAGGTGGATAAGGTTCTTCAGGACGCAGCGAGGGCAAACCAGAATTTGCAGGTAAGGTGGGGTCTCTCAGCCAAAAAGAGGTTCGAACCCCAGAGACACACATTCTTCAAGAAGAAGCTGAGGTTTAGTCCTTACAAAGCGGCCCGGGGTACCTCGTCCCCACAGCCTTCCGCGGCCTCGACTTCTCGACAACAGGCGCCTCCTCAGCAGGTAGTCTACCTCGCTGCTCCCCCTGGTACACAGCCCAACCCCTCTTGGATGCCCTCACCTGCATACAACCCTGCCTACGAACCCTCCGGTTCCTTTCGTGGATACCAAAGAGGGAGTTCCAGAGGTAGAGGACAGTTCCGCCAACGCGGCGGGCCCAGAGCAAGGGGTTCCCGTGGAGGGAGGGGCCCTAAGTTCACTCCCTCCCAATGATGTGATGCCGGTAGGAGGGAGACTTTATCACTTCCGGGATCATTGGACCTTCAGTCCATGGGCTCACAGCATAATATCAAGGGGCTTGGGTTGGAAATGGTCACAGGGATCCCCTCCTCCACCGGTGACCTTCTTCCAGAGACCCACTCCCATCCTGGAAGAGTACACTGCGGAGTTACTCAAGAAGAGAGCAATCAAGCGGGTTCGATCCCTGAAGTTCCAAGGCCGCCTGTTTACAGTCCCGAAGAAAGACTCGTCGGCGTTGAGGGTAGTTCTGGACTTGTCGAAGCTCAACTCTTACATCCTTTGCGACAAGTTCCGTATGCTGACTATCTCTCAGGTACGGACCTTACTTCCCCGTGGGGCCGTCACCACCTCTATCGATCTTACCGACGCCTATTATCATGTCCCAGTAGCTCGAAACTTCTCTCCTTATCTAGGCTTCCGTCTCGGCAAGAGAGCCTTCGCATTCAAAGTCATGCCCTTCGGTCTCAGCATTGCCCCCAGGGTATTCACGAAACTGGGGGAGACGGTGCTCGAGCAACTCAGACACCAAGGGATACAAATCGTCGCCTATCTGGACGATTGGCTCATTTGGGCCCAGTCGCACCAGGAATGCAAAAGAGCTACGTCGAAGGTACTCCATTTTCTCGCCAAACTGGGCTTCCAAGTCAACCTCCGGAAGTCCCGCCTACAACCATCAAGCCTCTTCGAATGGTTAGGCATCCGTTGGGACCTCTCAAAGCACAAGCTCTCCCTTCCTCCCAAGAAGGTGAGGGAGATAGCTTCCAAGGTCAGGAACTTTCTCAAACACAAACAGGTGTCCAGAAGAGCTTTAGAACGAGTCCTCGGCCTACTCCAGTTTGCCTCACTGACCGATCTCCTATTAAAAGCCAAACTCAAAGACATCAATCGAGTTTGGAGAAAGAGGGCGACAATACCTTTAAGAGACAAGACCTCGAAGATCCCCTCTGTCTTGAAAATGAGACTACAACCATGGTCCGATCGGAGGAACCTCTCCAAGTCGGTTCCTCTACAGTTCCCCTCTCCACAAGTGACAATTCATACCGACGCGTCTCTGAGTGGTTGGGGGGGTTACTCCCAACATCAGATGTGTCAGGGCTCTTGGTCACCCGCCATGAGACAGTTCCATATCAATGTTCTCGAAGCCATGGCGGTGTTCTTGACCCTGAAGAGAATCTCCCCTCCGAGGTCGACCCACATCAGAGTAGTCTCAGACAGCACGGCTGTAGTCCACTGCCTCAACAGGGGGGGGTCCAAATCACCCAACCTGAATCAGATCCTGGTCACTATCTTCACCTTGGCAGCCGACAAAGACTGGTTCCTGTCAGCAACTCACCTAGCAGGAGTCCAGAATGTAATAGCAGACGCATTATCCAGGACGAGCCCACTGGAATCGGAGTGGTCCCTGGACATGCACTCCTTCCGGTGGATACTCAGGCTGGTTCCAGGTCTCCAGGTAGATCTATTCGCGACCCGACTCAATCACAAACTCCCGTGTTATGTGACACCGAACCTGGACCCTCAGGCTTATGCCATGGACGCATTAACCCTGGATTGGAACCATTGGCAGAAGATCTTCTTATTCCCTCCAGTGAATCTTCTACTGAAAGTCTTGCACAAACTCCGCTCCTTCAACGGGGTAGTAGCTTTAGTGGCACCTCACTGGCCAAAGAGCAGTTGGTTTCCTCTCCTCCTCGAGTTGAAACTCCGTCCCTTCCGGATCCCATTCCCCAAACTGACCCAGGTGGTCCAAACACGGACTGTGTCAGATTCCTCAAGGATAGCCAAAACCCTAACTTTGTGGATTTCATGAAGTTTGCGGCACGTAGGGACGCAAACATCGACCCAGATAATGTCCTCTTTATAGAATCAGACAAAAGGGACTCAACGATTCGCCAATATGATTCGGCGGTTAAGAAACTAGCGGATTTCTTAAGGACTTCAGACCATTCGGTTATGACTCCTAATTTAGCCATCTCCTTCTTTAGGTCCATTTTTGACAAAGGCCTAGCAGCTAGCACTATAACCACCATTAAGTCAGCTCTGAGGAAAGTCTTCCTGGTTGGGTTTAACATTAACCTGGCGGAGTCTTATTTCTCATCTATTCCAAAAGCATGTGCTAGGCTTCGACCTTCGGTCCGTCCTCAAAAGGTCTCTTGGTCTCTAAATGATGTCCTCAAACTGGCCTCCGACACGGACAACGAATCCTGCTCTTATATCACTCTTCTTAGGAAGACTTTATTTCTAACAGCTTTGGCCTCGGGTTCCAGAATCTCAGAACTAGCAGCTCTCTCACGAAACTCAGAGAACATGGATTTCCTCCCTTCAGGTGAGGTACTTCTTTCACCAGACAGGGCGTTCCTAGCTAAGAACGAGGACCCCCAAAATAGGTGGTCCCCTTGGAAGATTATTCCTCTTCTCCAAGATACTTCTCTATGTCCGGTCACCACTCTCAGGGCCTTTTTAGCCAGGACTGCTACCCGATCGTCTGGCCCCTTGTTTATCAGAGAACAAGGAGGTACCATTTCCATACGTGGCATTAGGCAACAGATCCTATACTTCATTAAACAAGCCAATCCGGGATCATTTCCCCATGCTCATGATATCCGATCGATAGCTACCTCCATCAACTATTTCCAGAATATGGACTTTGATAACCTTAAGAAGTACACGGGTTGGAAATCTCCTATGGTCTTCAAACGCCACTATCTAAAGAACTTTCAGGCTCTTAAATATCCAACGGTTGCAGCTGGGAGCCTTATCTCTCCCCATTGATCTTTTGTTCTTCCTTTCATCCATCTCTTCTCTTCTCCCTCCTACCCGCCACTCGCACCACGACGCCGCTTCCTTGGTGGTTCGTTAGCCCTAAGTGTATTACATATTAGGTTAATATGATTGTAACTATTATTGTTTTCCCTTGTTATTAAGTTGGGATATTCTTAGCCATGTCAGTTTTGTTGCATGTTTTCCTCTGATACTCAGAGGTTTCCTTGTTATCATGTTTGTTTATCCTTACTCTCACTATGCCCTGTGGCTAGTTTATATTTTATGCCTACTTACCTGAATTATATATGATTTTCTTTACATGGTGTTGTTTCTCTCCCCTTATTAAATTAGTAGTTATTGTTGGGCTTGGAAGGCATTCTCTGGTACATTTTCGCCCGGCGCCACAGGTTCGACCCAGAAAAGGGATTTTGACGAAGGAAAAATCTATTTCTGGGGAGAGACCTGTGGCGCCCGGCGAAACCCTTCCCCTTATTTTACACGCTCCCACCCTTTCCTTTCCAAGCCATCATGGTCAATACAGAAGGATGTTGTTCAGATGGCGCTCGCGTCGTGGCGTGGGTGGTGCGGCGATGGGGATGTGTCTAGGGCCTCTGTATCGGCCCATCCCTTTGACGAAGGAATTAACTAAATGGAAGACAACCTGTGAATAGTGGATTTCACGCGCCTTTGCTTTATACACGACACCCAAAAGGTGCTCGCGCGAGGGTTGTAACCTCAGCATTCCATGCTTTTATCTTTCTCTGGTATAATTGGAAGGATTTTATCAGAAAAGGGTATTCAAGAAGGACTTTTCGCCGGGCGCCACAGGTCTCTCCCCAGAAATAGATTTTTCCTTCGTCAAAATCCCTTTTTTTTTTTTTTTTTTTTTTGAATTATGCTTAAAACTGAGGTTTTGTCAAAAATTATCTGGTTATGTGTGGTGATTTAGGAATTTATGAATGATCCTATATTGGACTCCTTATGTTTCAGGTGATTGTATTTATTACGTTAGTTGGGTATGTAAATTAGGTTAAGATTTTTTGTGACAAACTGATTTGTTTATACACCCCTTTGTCAGGAGAGTGTGGACTCCAAAGTATTGTTAATAGTGCATAAAAGAAAAGTGCTGTGTTAGTGCTGTAACATTTTATGTGTTCAAGACACTTGGGTGAAAGGTTAATGTGCAGGTGCTATGAGGGTTGTGCTGTGAAAAAGTACAGCTAAGGTGTATGATATTTTCGGGACATTAAATCATGATACCTTCGCGGCTTTGAACAATTCACCAGGGAAGAACCTCCTTTCCCTTCACATACCTTGCCAGTCTGGTGTGAACAGCAAAATGGTGTACTATTTATATTTGACGAAGGATGTGGTGTATATTTAAGGTAGCCTATGAGGCATTAAGAATGTCACCGGTTAGTATAAGTATTTGAAAGTTACCCAGGTAATGAATCCTTTATTTGGATACTATATTTTGTTGGTGATTGGTGTATGACAATTTGGTTTTGTAGCATATATTTTTTTTTTGTTGCCACTCCCTCTCCTCTTGCAACCTAGGTGATCCCATATGGTGATAATAAATTATTAATACAGGTGGGTCTTATGATTTTAGTCTTAGATGAGGGACTTGGTGCAATTATTTGGTGTATGGTGTTAGTGATACTTTATATTTGTTAACATTTTAATCCATTTGTTTGTTGTTTGCATTATATTTCAAGTGTGTATATTGTATACTTGATTCCCTTAACTTTTAAAGTAAATTTCAGCATTTTTGTCTTTAATTTTGCACTTTTGTCTTGAAAAAAAAAAAAGTTTTTTTTTTTTTTTCTCTGGGTGAGGAGGTGTAAGTAAGCCTTAGGTTTTTTTTTATAATGTATTAGCTTACTTAGGTTAGTTTTTAAGTTCCTCTTTCATTTTTTTTCGAAGGCTTTAAAGTTCATGGTTAGTTCGCCTTCTTGTTAGTAGGGGTCTCCTCACTCCAGTGGTATTTTTGTATAGTCTTGTTGACTAATCCTCCCTGTTTCTCCCCTCCATATTTTGGCTCTGCTGAGTTGACTTGAGACTGGGTTTCCAAGCTACAGGCAGTTGGTATCTGCACCCTGATTTGTGAGCCTATTACCTCTGGATATACAGCAAGTCTCTGAACGAATATATATATATCTTCACCTCAGCTGGCCGTTACTTCACATCTCTACCATTTTATTATTGCCTCTGGTGCAGTACTTGCCAGAGGGGCCTCGCTTGGCGACGGTAAGGAGTGTCATTCATTTCTTGTAAATTATTGACGAAGATTATTGGGATCCGGCGTCCATGATCATGAATGAATATGATTACGGCTGTGCTGCAGTGTCAGGTTAATTTCCTGTTGGAGCTCTATAATGGTATTGAGAGTTGCCGTCTGCTGCCCTTATTGAAGGACCTATGGGAGGAGACCTTCATCATCTCATCATCCGTTAGCATGTAAAATTTAGGTTATTCTTTCTTTTCATTGTTTTCTATTCCTCTCTGGGCCCCCTTTCCTCCTTCAGAGGTTGAATGTGTTGACTGGTAATTTGGGTATATGTTTCGTAAGTGGTATTTTTGATTTAATGTTAATGATGAGGCCTAGTTATTATTTTCTATATTTTATTGAATTGTAATATATATTGGTTTTTATTTCATTGTTTTGTTATCCCCCTTGAGTTATTCTTGTGCTGCATTTACCTGGGCTTGCTTCCACCTTTGTGGCTTGCTGCCTTTTGAACACCTAAATATTGATTATTTATGGTCCTGTAGACCTAGTGTGTGTTGTGGTCCAACGAGACCATTACACCTATCTACTCGAGTACACCAGCCATACTCCTTAGACACTTCATCTCAAACACATTAAATTTCTGTCTCTCCGTCACTTTTATTCCCCACAACTCTGATCCATACATCACAGTTGGTACAATCAATTTCTCATATAGAACTCTCTTTACATTCATGCCCAACCCTCTATTTTTTACTACTCCCTTAACTGCCCCCAATACTTTGCACCCTTTATTCACTCTATGACATACATCTGCTTCCACTCCACCATTTGCTGCAGCAACAGACCCCAAGTACTTGAACTGATCCACCTCGTCAAGTAACTCTCCATTCAACATGACATTCAACCTTGCACCACCTTCCCTTCTCATTCATCTCATAACCTTACTCTTCACTCACTCACTCACTCCACTGGCTGCGGGCCTCCATGGCTCTTTGCCGCCGCTACAAGAAGCTTCCAACGACCACGGTCCTGTGCAAAATCCCACCAATCCCCTGGATCATCCACTCCAAGCTTTGTCATGTCCCTTTTTATATTATCAGACCATCTCATACGGGGTCTTCCTGGAGGTCGTCTGCCCTCTGGTTGTCCTCTAGTAATCTGGCTTATCAGTCTATCCTCATCGGTCCTGGCCACATGTCCTGCCCACCTCAGTCTCTGTGCCATAATTGTGCTTGCTATCAGGGGCACCTCCGTCATTTCTCTCAGTTCATTGTTATGCCTTCTTCTCCATTGCCCCATCTCCACATCAAAGACCGGTCCACATATCCTTCTCAAGATTCCGTTTTCAAACACTTCCAACCTTCGTTCCAGATCCCTTGTCAGCCTCCAGGTTTCACAGCCATACGTTAACACGGGTCTAATAATAGTTGTATAGGTGTTCACCTTTGTTCTCCTTGATAGGATATTGCTGTTGAGAACTTTGGCTAAAGCCCAACCACATCTGGCTGCCGCTGCTATTCTTAATTTGACCTCTTCCTCTACTCTATTTTCAACTGTAACTGTTGAGCCAAGGTATTTGAAACTCTCAACAGCTTCCAACTCCATGTTTCCACACCTGATGTTACCCAGTATCCTCTCTTGCCTTGAAACTTTCAAGATTTTGGTTTTAGACTCATTTATTTCCAGGCCAACTCGATTTGCAACTTCTCTAAAAATTCTTATTTTTCTATCAATTTCTTGGATACTTTCACCACAAAAGTCAATATCATCAGCATAAGCTAATCTATCACACATAGTACCCCCAAGGTGTACTCCATTACCCTGTGGTGTTTGTCTCATGACCCATTCCAGCACTAGGTTAAAAAGAATCGTAGACAGTGCACATATTTGCTTTAAACCACTATCAACTTCAAAGGGATCTGTTACTTCCCCTCCAATCCGTACTCTGCCTCTCATATTTCTAAAACACATTTTTATTAGGCGTATAAGTTTCTCTGGTATTCTGAACTCTCTAAGTATTCTCCATAACGCCTCTCATTGGATACTGTCATATGCCTGTTTAAAATCTATAAAGGCATGCCAGGACTCTTTATCATATTCCCAGTATTTCTCCAGGATCTGCCTTACAATAAATATTTGGTCTATGGTTGATCTAGACGCTCTAAACCCTGCTTGGTAATCTCCCAATATGGTCTCACTATGTCTCTTCAGTCTATTATATAATAGTTTAGCTACAATCTTATATCCAACAGTTAAGAGACAAATGCCTCTATAATTCCCACATTCAGTTCTATCACCTTTCTTGTGAATTGGCACAAACAGTCCCTCCTCCCACTCCTCAGGCATTTCTTCCCTTCTCCAAATTCCAATCACAATATTTGCCATTGCTTCTTGTAGCTGTCTTCCTCCATATTTCAGTAGTTCTGCACTAATTTCGTCACGGCCAGCAGACTTATTATTCTTTAAGTGTTTTATTATTTCCAAAATTTCCTCTATGGTTGGATCCTCTTCATCTTCTCCTAATAACCTTACTCTTACCCACATTAACTCTCAACTTCCTTCTCTCACACAGCCTTCCAAATTCTGTCACTAATCGGCCAAGCTTCTCTTCCGCGTCTGCAACCAGTACAGTATCATCCGCAAACAACAACTGATTTACCTCCCATTCATGGTCATTCTCGTCTACCAGTTTCAATCCTCGTCCAAGTACTCGAGCATTCACCTCTCTCACCACTCCATCAACATATAAGTTAAACAACCACGGTGACATCACACATCCCTGTCTCGGCCCCACTCTCCCCAGAAACCAATCGCTCACTTCATTTCCTATCCTAACACATGCTTTACTACCTTTGTAGAAACTTTTCACTGCTTGCAACAACCTTCCACCAACTCCATATAACCTCATCACATTCCACATTGCTTCCCTATCAACTCTATCATACGCTTTCTCCTGATCCATAAACGCAACATACACCACCTTACCTTTTGCTAAATATTTCTCGCATATCTACCTAACTATGAAAATCTGATTCATACAACCCCTACCTCTTCTAAAACAACCCTGTACTTCTAAGATTGCATTCTCTGTTTTATCCGTAATCCTATTAATCAGTACTCTACCATACACTTTTCCAACTACACTCAACAAACTAATACCCCTTGAATTACAAAACTCATGCACATCTCCCTTACCCTTATATAGTGGTATAATACATGCACAAACCTAATCTACTGGTACCATTGACAACACAAAACACATATTAAACAATCTCACCAACCATTCAAGTACAGTCACATCCCCTTCCTTCAATATCTCAGCTCTCACACCATCCATACCAGATGCTTTTCCTACTCTCGTTTCATCTAGTGCTCTCCTCACTTCATCTATTGTAATCTCTCTCTCATTCTCACCTCCCATCACCGGCACCTCAACACCTGCAACAGCAATTATATCTGCCTCCCTATTATCCTCAACATTCAGTAAACTTTCAAAATATTCCGCCCACCTTTTCCTTGCCTCCTCTCCTTTTAACAACCTTCCATTTCCATCTTTCACTGTCTCTTCAATTCTTGAGCCAACCTTCCTTACTCTCTTCACTTCTTTCCAAAACTACTTATTCCCTTCATATGAATGATCCAATCCCTGACCCCACCTCAGGTCAGCTGCCCTCTTTGCCTCACTTACCTTGAGCTTTACTTCCACATTTTTCTCCTCTATATTTTTCATACTTCTCTACACTATTACTCTGCAGCCATTCTTCAAAAGCCCTCTTTTTCTCTTCCACTTTTACCTTCACTCCTTCATTCCACCATTCACTGCCCTTCCTCATGCAGCCTCCAACAACCTTCTTGCCACACACATTAACACTTGCAATCCCAACAAAATTTTCTTTTACTAACTTCCACTCCTCTAAATTGCCAGTTTCTCTTACTTTCACTTCGTCATATGTCATTTTCAACCCTTCCTGATATTTACTTTTTACCCCCGGTTTTATTAGCTCCTCAACCCTCACTAGCTCCCTTTTGCATCCACCTACTCTATTCCCCAACTCTTTTACTACAACTTATTTTCCTTCCACAAAAAAATGATCAGACATTCCGTTAGCCATACCCCTAAACACGTGCACATCTTTCAATCTTCCAATCATTCTTTTAGTTATCAACACATTATCCATTAATGCCCTTTCTACTACCCTTCCATTTGCCACTCTTACCCATGTATACTTGTTTTTATCTTTCTTTTTGAAAAAGCTAGAACTTATCACCATCTCTTGCTCAACACACATATCTACCAGTCTCTCACCACTCTCATTTTCACCTGGTACGCCATACTTCCCAATGACACCTTCTAGCTCTACAGCGCCCACTCTAGCATTTCAGTCAACCATGACAACTACATAATTCCTTCTACCTAGTCCTTCTACACACCTGGTTAATTCATTCCAGAACTCATTCCGCTCTTCTTCATTTTTCTCACAACCTGACCCTTACGCACTGACAAACGCCCAACATTCCCTACCCAACCTAACCCTTACCCACATTAACCTAGATGATATCTCCTTCCATTCCACTACTTTACCTGTCATCCATTCACTCAGCAATAAAGCCACACCCTCTCTTGCTCTTCCCCTTTCAATCCCAGACACTCTACCAGACATTTCACCAAATATCACTTTACCCTTCCCTTTTATCTTTGTCTCACACAAGGCCAATATATCCATCCTTCTATTCCTAAGCATACTTCCAATCTCACATCTTTTACTCTCTATCATACTACATCCACGCACATTCAAACACCCCATAACTAGAGTGCGGGGAGCAGTCACTCTTCCCCCAGCTCCATCTCTTTGCTGATGTCTCACAGGATTTTAAATACAGGAGAGGGGGTTCCCAGCTATACCATAAAAGACTGAGTGGGGAAATGTGTGTGTTATTCAATCCAAGAAAAAGGAAAAAACTAGCAAAGCAAATTTGCCCACCATCATACATGGTTAGCTATTAGAACATTACAGCATTAATGTAGATGATACGTCATACATGTAATGGTTTCCATTTGAAAGGCTTGTCATTTTGGAGGTTAAATCTTGAGAGATATTTCTTAGGAAAGACCGTCGTATGAAAAATTGGTTCACTGGGTGCTTCCCATTATAATTACCAATAAATCTAGAATTATTTTAATTCTAAAACTATAAAAGGTTAAAAAACAACCCTCTCATAAACAGTCTTTCTGATATTGTAGAATATGCTGATTATTCAGCCAAGATCAGGCAATTTCTACAATGAACAGTTTTAGAACACATTTTGTCTAAGGAGAATTATTTAATGGGAATTTTATGTTAGTATTTTAAAATGACTACTATTCATTGATTTACTAGGATATTTGCTTCAATTTATAAAAATATATGGCTGGTGAAGTTGGATGTATCATAACTAGGAGCATCAAGCAATTCTGCATGCTAAAAGCACTTTGCATGGGATGTTATTAGAGATCTAAGGTCCATAAAAAGACTGCATGACCCTTTACAGCAAGAGTCAGATAAAAACCAAACTTTAAAGATAGTGGTCTTGCTTTCCTTGGCGCCAGAAGCAAGTTGAAGAGATATAGAGTATTTCCAACAACATTTAGTAATTAGGAGGGTGTCAAGTATTTTTAAAAGTTAAATGTTTCCAATTAATTGGGTGCTTTTTTGAGAATGATGTGGTACCTTAAGTTAGGCTAGGGAAGGTTAGGCTCCATATCTCTAAATAATAATGTAATACTTTTTTAAAGGATAATGGGTGCCAGGTAGGGCATTGCACCCCTCTGGCCAAGTAACAATTGGGAAGGGTGAATTAGGTTAGGTTAGGGTCTAAAGCATTTCAGCACTACCTCAGATTAAAAGGACTTTTCCCAAAAACCATGTGCCCTAGACCAGGTTAGGTTACATTCTTATATCACTCTAGTTTTCGTATATTCTCACCAAACTGTCATTTCACATAATTGTTAGATTGGGATTTACTAGGATAGAGGAAACTCTGGTTAGTTTATGATAGTTTTAGGGGTAGTTGGTATAACAAAAGTGGCCTATCAAAAGAGTGATATTAAGTAATGATAATAAAAATATCAAGTAAATGAAAACATTCTACTAAAATAGTATTGCAAATTTTTATCAATTGATACATGTGCTAGACTAAGATAAATTATTAAAGTAATGCATTTTTCCTAGCTATAAAATATTTCAATTGCTATTCCAGCTATCCCGAAGATACATCCTTTTTCAAAGAAAGAGGTATATACACAGGAACATATTGCATACAATATACTGTAATTATCTTGCTTGGTAATCCTGAATCATAACTCCCACTTTCCATCCACTGTTGTCCATAATATCCTTCGCTAAAATCAAGGATTTTTCGAAAGGTACGTATGTATTCACCTCTGTTTTGTCAGCTTGTTAATTTATTCGTTTGTTTGCAAGCAACTTTAAACAAAAAACTACAGTGCTGATTTAGACCAAACTTGGTAGTTAGGGTATGACCCAAGGATGAATCTAACAGTACAGTACATCAAAGTAAAAGTATGCAGCAATACTTTGAAAATAATCACAATGTTAAGTAAATGGCAAATATTTTGTTTATTTTTTTTATTTATGAAATCATTACGCAAAACTACCGAATCGATTCCAACTAAACTTGTTGACCATGTGAGGTATGACCCAAGGTAAAAATAAAATTAGATTTTTGAGACATGTTATTTTCATTAGTAAAATAAATTTTTGAATATACTTACCCGATAATCATGTAGCTGTCAACTCCGTTGCCCGACAGAATTCTACGGAAGGGATACGCCAGCGATCACTATACTAGAAGGGGGTGTACTCACCAGCGCCACCTGTGGCCAGGTACTGCAGTACTTCTTGTTGACACCACCTCAATTTTTCCTCGGTCCACTGGTTCTCTAAGGGGAGGAAGGGTGGGTCAATTAAATCATGATTATCGGGTAAGTATATTCAAAAATTTATTTTACTAATGAAAATAACATTTTTCAATATTAAACTTACCCGATAATCATGTAGCTGATTCACACCCAGGGAGGTGGGTGAAAACCAGTGTACATGACTATAAGATAGCTAAGTATCCCGTATTTCATATAATCAGTTATTCAAAATAACAATGAAATAATAAGTACCTGGTAAGGAAGTCGACTTGAACCATTACTCTGCCTTTAATAAGTTCGTCTTCCTTACTGAGCGCAGCGTTCCTCTTAGGAGGCTGAACAACTCTAAGGTGCTGAAGTATACAGGGCTGCAACCCATACTAAAGGACCTCTACACAACCTCTAACCCAGGCGCTTCTCAAGAATGAATTGACCACCCGCCAAATCAAAAAAGGATGCGGAAGGCTTCTTAGCCTACCGTAACAACCCAAAAAACAACAATAAAAGCATTCAAGAGAAAGGTTAAAAAAGGTTATGGGATTAAGGGAATGTAGTGGCTGAGCCCTCACCTACTACTGCACTCGCTGCTACGAATGGTCCCAGGGTGTAGCAGTTCTCGTAAAGAGACTGGACATCTTTAAGATAAAATGATGCAAACACTGACTTGCTCCTCCAATAAGTTGCATCCATAATGCTCTGCAGAGAACGGTTCTGTTTAAAGGCCATCGAAGTGGCTACGGCTCTCAATTCGTGGGTCCTTACCTTCAGCAAAGCAAGGTCTTCATCCTTCATGTGAGAATGGGCTTCTCTAATCAGAAGCCTTATATAATACGAAACTGCGTTTTTGGACATAGGCATCGAAGGTTTCTTGATTGCACACCATAAGGCTTCTGACTGTCCTCGTATAGGTTTTGACCTATTAAGATAATATTTTAGAGCTCTGACAGGGCAAAGAACTCTTTCTAGCTCGTTACCCACCATGTTGGAAAGGCTAGGAATTTCAAACGATCTAGGCCAAGGACGTGAAGGAAGTTCATTCTTAGCTAAAAATCCGAGCTGTAAAGAACATGTTGCAGATTCGGATGTGAACCCAATGTTCTTGCTGAAGGCGTGAACCTCACTAACTCTTTTAGCTGTTGCAAGGCAGACGAGGAAAAGAGTCTTGAGAGTAAGGTCTTTGAAGGAAGCTGACTGGAGAGGTTCGAACCTAGGAGACATAAGGAACCTTAAGACTACGTCTAGATTCCAGCCTGGAGTGGATAAACGACGTTCTTTAGAAGTCTCGAAAGATTTAAGGATGTCTTGAAGGTCCTTGTTGGAAGAAAGGTCCAAACCTCTGTGGCGGAGAACTGAAGCCAACATACTTCTGTACCCTTTAATCGTAGGAGCCGAAAGGGATCTCTCATTCCTTAGATGTAATAGGAAGTCAGCTACTTGGGTTACAGAGGTATTGGTAGAGGACACTGCATTGGCTCTGCACCAGCTTCGGAAGACTTCCCACTTGGATTGGTAGACTCTACGAGTGGATACCCTCCTTGCCCTGGCAATCGCTCTGGCTGCCTCCTTCGAAAAGCCTCTAGCTCTAGCGAATCTTTCGACAGTCTGAAGGCAGTCAGACGAAGAGCGTGGAGGTTTGGGTGTACCTTGTCTACGTGAGGTTGACGTAGAAGGTCCACTCTTAGAGGGAGAGTCCTGGGAACGTCGACCAGCCATTGTAGTACCTCTGTGAACCATTCTCTTGCAGGCCAAAGGGGAGCAACCAGCGTCAGCCGTGTCCCTTCGTGCGAGACGAACTTCTGAATGACTCTGTTGATGATCTTGAACGGCGGGAATGCATAAAGGTCGAGATGGGACCAATTCAGCAGAAAAGCATCCACGTGAACTGCTGTTGGGTCTGGAACTGGGGAACAGTACAAAGGAAGCCTCTTGGTCATGGAGGTGGCGAACAGATCTATCGTAGGCTGACCCCACAAGGTCCAAAGTCTGTTGCACACGCTCTTGTGAAGGGTCCATTCCGTGGGGATGACTTGATCTTTTCTGCTTAGGCGATCTGCTGAGACGTTCATGTTGCCCTGAATGAACCTCGTTACTAGAGTGAGGTTTAGACTTCTTGACCAAATGAGGAGGTCCCTTGCTATCTCGTACAGCTTCCTCGAATGGGTCCCTCCCTGCTTGGAGATGTAAGCCAAGGCTGTGGTGTTGTCGGAGTTCACCTCCACCACCTTGCCTAGCAGGAGGGACTTGAAGTTCATTAAGGCCAGATGAACTGCCAGCAGCTCCTTGCAGTTGATGTGGAGCGTTTCCTGTTCCTTGTTCCATGTTCCCGAGCATTCCTGTCCGTTCAAGGTCGCGCCCCAGCCCGAGTCTGATGCGTCCGAGAAGAGATGAAGATTGGGGGTCTGAATCGCTAACGATAGACCCTCCTTGAGAAGGATGTTGGTCTTCCACCACAAGAGAGAGTGGTCTTCATCTCTTTGGTGACAGGAATAGAGACTGCTTCGAGCGTCAAATCCTTGTCCCAATGAGCTGCTAGATGGAATTGGAGAGGGCGGAGGTGGAGTCTCCCTAACTCGACGAACAGGGCTAACGATGACAGGGTCCCTGTTAGACTCATCCACTGTCTCACCGAGCAACTGTTCCTCTTCAGCATGCTCAGGATGCATTCTAGGGCTTGGCTTATCCTTGGGGCCGATGGAAAAGCCCGAAAAGCCTGACTCCGAATCTCCATTCCCAGGTAAACGATGGATTGGGAGGGAATGAGCTGGGACTTTTCTAAGTTGACTAATAGACCCAGTTCCTTGATCAAGTCCAAAGTCCAGTTGAGACTCTCCAGACAGCGACGACTCGTGGAGGCTCTTAACAGCCAGTCGTCTAAATAAAGGGAGGCTCTGATGTCCGATAAGTGGAGGAATTTTGCAATATTCCTCATCAGATGCGTAAACACCATAGGAGCTGTGCTTAGGCCAAAACACAGGGCTTGGAATTGGTACACAACCTTTCCAAAAACGAATCTCAGGAAAGGTTGGGAGTCTGGATGAATAGGAACGTGAAAGTAAGCGTCTTTCAGATCCAACGAGACCATCCAGTCCTCCTGCCTGACCGCTGCTAGGACCGACTTCGTCGTCTCCATAGTGAACGTCTGCTTGGTGACATAAGCATTGAGCGCGCTGACGTCCAGCACCGGTCTCCAACCTCCTGTCTTCTTGGCCACCAGAAAGAGACGGTTGTAGAAGCCCGGGGATTGATGGTCCCGGACTATAACCACTGCCTTCTTCTGTAACAGGAGCGACACCTCCTGGTGTAACGCTAGCCTCTTGTCCTTTTCCTTGTAGTTGGGAGAGAGGTTGATGGGAGAAGTGGTCAGAGGGGGTTTGCGGCAGAATGGTATCCTGTAACCCTCCCTTAGCCACTTGACAGACTGGGTGTCTGCACCTCTTCTTTCCCAAGCTTGCCAGAAGGTCTTGAGTCTGGCTCCTACTGCTGTCTGGAGAGGAGGAGAGTCAGTGTTTGCCTTTTGAAGTCTTGGGACCTTTCCTAGACCTGCTCCTGGAAGAGTCTGGACGGGTACTTCCTCGGCTGGGGGCTCTGCCACGAAAGGGCGGAATAAACCTTGTAGCAGGAGTATCGGCCACTGGGGTGCGGTAAGTTCTGGGAACTGAGGGAGCAACCTTAGCCTTACGAGCTGAAGAGGCCACAAGGTCATGAGTGTCCTTCTGAATAAGGGCCGCAGACAAATCCTTGATAAGCTCTTCGGGGAACAAGAACTTAGAAAGCGGAGCAAAAAGGAGTTGAGACCTTTGACAAGATGTGATGCCAGTAGAAAGAAAAGTGCAAAGTTGCTCCCTTTTCTTAAGTACTCCTGAAACAAACATTGATGCAAGCTCGCCGGACCCATCCCGAATTGCTTTATCCATGCAGGACATTATAAGCATGGCTGAGTCCTTGTCCGCAGGGGTGGTCTTCTTGCTCAAGGCCCCCAGGCACCAGTCGAGAAAATTGAAAATCTCAAAGGCACGAAATATACCCTTTAAGAAGTGGTCTAAGTCGGAAAAGGTCCAGCAGACCTTAGAGCGCCTCATCGCTGATCTACGAGGAGAGTCGACCAAACTTGAGAAGTCAGCCTGGGCAGAGGCAGGGACTCCCAAGCCTGGTTCCTCTCCTGTGGCATACCATACGCCCGCCTTAGAAGTCAGCTTAGTAGGTGGGAACATAAAGGAAGTCTTCCCTAGTTGCTGTTTGGACTGCAACCAATCCCCTAACATTCTTAAAGCTCTCTTAGAGGATCTAGCAAAGACGAGCTTAGTATAGGCCGACTTAACAGGTTGCATGCCCAGCGAAAACTCAGATGGAGGAGAGCGGGGGGTAGCAGAAACAAAATGGTCCGGGTATACCTCTCTGAAAAGAGCCAGGACCTTGCGAAAGTCAATGGAGTGAGGAGAAGACTTGGGTTCCTCCACGTCCGAAGAGGGATCATCTAGGTGCGCAGCTTCCTCCTCAGAAACCTCATCACCAGTGTGTTGCGAAGCGAGAGGTACAGTAACAGCGGTGTGCTGAACAGCAGAATCTTGACAAGCGGGTGCATAAACACTTGCGGTTTCATCCTCAAGTCTCTGTTGAAGAGGATGAGGGCTGGTAACGACAAAGTCAAGAGGTTGGGAAGGAGGAGGTTCTGCGGCGGTCTGAGGAGCAAGTGTGGAGAGAGGCGACTGAATTAAAACCTGAGGTTCAGGCTGCAAAGACTGGTCAAGTAGAGTAGAGGAAGGTAGATGCATGCGTTGAGGTGGCTGACTCCTAGCATGAGCTTCCTGTCTCAAGAGTTGCGCTTGCTGCAAGGGTTGTGGATGCGCAGTAGCAGGTTCCTGTCTCACGAGTTGAGGTTCTTGAGGTGTGAGCTGCGAGAGTTGAGGTAGCGGCTGCGCAGAACGCAGTTCCTGTCTCACGAGTTGAGGTTCTTGAGGTGCTAGCCTTAAGAGTTGAGGCTCTCGCCTTGAGGAAAGTTGAGGTCGCTGCAGCGAGAGCTGAGGTGGTTGCCTCATGGATGGAAGAGGTTGTCGTACCTCAAGAGGTTGTTGCCTCGATGGTCTAACCGCAAGAGGAAGAGGAGGAAGTAAGGCATAAGACTCCTGTTCCCATTGTTGAGGTTGTCTTAAGGAAGGTGGAGGTTGCTGCACAACGCTGGTAACTGGCAACTCCGAACGCGGTAAGGTAGCCTGAGGAACCTCAACTTCGTACGCCTGGCAGACTGGACTGCGGTGAGGCGGAGCGCTCGCAGGAGGAGGTGTAACCTTCTCAGCCTGAAACTCACGCATTAAGACCGCAAGCTGCGACTGCATGGACTGCAGCAAAGTCATCTTGGGATCAACAGACGCTAAGGTCTGCTGAGGCAAAGCCTTAACAGAAGATGAGGTCTGTTGAGGCATCGCCTTACCTCTCTTAGGAGGTGTGCAGTCACCTGATGACTGCGGAGAGTCAGAGCTAATCTAATGACTGCATCCGGGTTGTTGAACTCTTGAGGTCTGGACTTTACGTTTAAGAGGTCTTGAGACCTGAGTCCAGCGTTTTCTCCCCGAAATTTCTTCTGCAGACGAGGAAAATAAGGGCTCAATCGTCTGCGGGTGGGAGTGACGGTCTCTGTAAGACACGCCCGCAACCACCGAGGATACTTCTGTGTGCCGATCAAGGCCTGCCGAACCCTTTTGCCCTTCGACATTGCTTCTCCCCTGGGCTTGGGAGCTTGCAAGAGGTCCCGGACTGGGAGGACGACTGGCACGCACAGAAGTACCCTCACGCACAACACTGACACTGACACTAGCACTCGGTACCGCACTGACACTAGCACTTGGCACAGCACTGGCACTACCACCTCCCACTGCACTTTTGACCTTAAGTTCTTTGACGTCCGCCAAGAGAAACTTATGGTCACTCACTACCGATTCCACTTTGTCACCTAAAGCCTGAATGGCACGCAAAACATCGGACATATCAGGCTGAGCACAAATAGTAGGTTCGGGGGTAGCCACTACAGAGGGAGGAAAAGGTTGAGGATCATGAGGTGAGGAAAAAAGCGAAGAGCGAGCAGAACTCCTCCTAACTCTCTCTCTCTCTAACTTAGTTGAATATTTAAGGAATCGAACAAACTCAAGTTCCGAAAGTCCGGCGCATTCCTCACATCGATCTTCCAACTGACAGGGTCTTTCCCTACAGTCGGAACAAGCGGTGTGAGGATCAACCGAGGCCTTCGGAATACGCCTATTACAAGACCTACATCGTCTATGGGGAGGGGCTTGTGAAAGGTCGGACATCTTGAATCAGAGAGCTAGTCAAGGGGGATTCCAAATCAAGCAAAAGATCGTTAACCATTAATCAAAACAAAATAAAAGCTATCTAAGCTAATAGAAAAGTTTCCAGTATAGCGAAAGCTGAAATCTTAGAGAAATACTTCACCAAAAACCGTGAACAATACTCCAAAATTATAAGCGTATCCATGAACGTCTTGCCGGAAGCACGACAGAGGAAAAATTGAGGTGGTGTCAACAAGAAGTACTGCAGTACCTGGCCACAGGTGGCGCTGGTGAGTACACCCCCTTCTAGTATAGTGATTGCTGGCGTATCCCTTCCGTAGAATTCTGTCGGGCAACGGAGTTGACAGCTACATGATTATCGGGTAAGTTTAATATTGAAAAAATAAATTTTAGTACAAGCACACAGTGGAGTTAAGAGCAAAATAAGACTGCATGGCATGGTGAAGCCATGCTCTCTACTGAGTGCCCCTCTAGTTATCATTGGTATGGGTAGGTGATATTCCAAAATGAGTGCTGCTCAACAACCAAATCATTATCCAGTGTAAAAATTTGGAATATATACATGCTTCATTTGCACCTACACTCAAACATTAAGAGTTGGCTGGCTTCTCTTCAAAGCCAAAGCTCATCCCTAATGCTTGAAAGCTTACATTAGGTAGCTCAAAACTTGGAACATTCAAGGCTAATATAATGTAACAAATATATTGCCCATTGTTAAAGCTAACATAAGGTAACATAAAACCAAAAGACATCTTCAAATCAAGAATTATGTATACAGTATGTCATGGTTAGCATACATTAACCTAAATGCTAAACCCATTCTTAGGAATTGCTTAAGGTAACCTAAACTAATAGCCCATTCTCAAAGCTAGATTAAGGAAACAAAAAACTATAGGTTACACTCGTGGTTAACATAAGTAACATAAGACCTAGAACCTATCCTTAGTGATGGCATAAGGTAACCTAGAACCCATCCTTAGTGATAACATAAGGTAACCTAAAACCTAGAACCCATCCTTAGCGATGGCATAAGGTAACCTAAAACCTAGAACCTATCCTTAGTGATCGCATAAGGTAACCTAAAACCTAGAACCTATCCTTAGCGATGGCATAAGGTAACCTAAAACCTCGAACCCATTCTTAGCGATGGCATAAAGTAACCTAAAACCTAGAACCTATCCTTAGCGATGGCATAAGGTAACCTAAAACCTCTAACCCATTCTTAGCGATGGCATAAAGTAACCTAAAACCTAGAACCTATCCTTAGCGATGGCATAAGGTAACCTAAAACCATAGCCTATCTTTATAGATAGAATAAGGTAACAAAAAGCTTTAGGTCATACTCAAGGTTAGCATAAGTTAAGCTAAAACCAAGAACCCATCCTTAGCGAAGGCATAAGGTAACCTAACACTACAGCCCATCCTCAGACAGCATAATATGGTAAACTAGGATCTAGCAAATCCTCAGGGCTAGAATATGGTAACCAACAAGATACATGTACCTTCACAGACTTAGATCCTAAAAGTTTACAATGCTAGATTTCCTGCTTAATCTTTATCTACTATTTCAATATAATAACATATAAATCAACCAAAACAGAGAGATATAACTTACAAAAACAAAATCACCGAAATGCTTGAAGATCACACAACTATTAATTACCAAATTCACAAATACACAGTCACTTCCTTTACCCATACATGGCTGCCAGATGGGATAGTTTAAAAATCCCCAAAACTCATGATAAAAAAATCCCCAAAACAACCCAAAAACCCTCATTTCCACAAATATATTTTCTTTTGATCATGTAGGCTTTGTTAATATAGAAATTACTCACTATACTTCATATAAGTGCAAGTAAACTAATTGAAACTAATTTACTCAACTTTGTTTCTTCTTCATAGAAATTTGTTCAAAATATTCCCATCAGACACCCAAAATCCTCAAATCTAGGGATAAATCTCCATATCTAAAAACATTGTCATGGACGATTAAATATGGCTGACAAAAATCAAGGACTACAAAGTCAACAGTAAAAAATTTTCTGATATTCAGATTTTCTTAAAATCCCAAGTCCTTAAACTAACGAATTCTCCAAACATTCATTGTTATTTTTGTTAGTAGATGGTTGTACTTTCTAAAATGAGAAGGGAACACTACAGTACCTTATAATTTATAAATATCAATAAAAGTGAAAAAGTAATGATTATATAAAATTTGCTTTCAATGAGTTTTATTTTAAAACAAAATTAAGGGAACAGCACAGTGATTTAACAGGAGACTTAGTGGATGTAATTCTTGCATACGAATGACAAATTAATATCAATAAATGTAAAAAATTGAATAATTACATCAAGCTTACTTACAATGAGTTTCATTTTGAAACAAAATTGTAATTTCATAAGATTACAGCTTCGAAATTGAACTCGAAACAGGAATAAATTCCCATGCAAAGCTAGAAACCAAACCTTTTATTTTTCAATTGCAGATATTCAAACTAAAATTCTATTATTATTATTATTATTATTATTATTATTATTATTACTACTACTACTACTACTACTACTACTACTACTACTACTACTACTACTACTACTACTACTACTACTACTACTACTACTTACTAAACTAGAGGAGAGGGAGAACGTAAAAGAAATTTTGGGAAGAGGAAAAGTTTAAAAGTATATGGAAGAAATACAACTACAAGAATATAAATGCAACTTATGAAGTATGAATGATAACAATTGGCAGAATATCAGCCTTCAAAATATATTTTATAGTAAATTGGATATCCGATGAATACTCGAGAGGATGAAAGAAAAGAAATAAAAAATACTGGAAAAAAATTTCGAAGATAGTAATCAAAACTTCAAGAGAATTAATGGAAAAAAAATGGATTATTTCTAAAAATTTAATTGACATGGAGGATCATATTATGGTTAAAATACATCAACACAGGATTGAAGTTGATGAAAATTAAAAGAATAAAATTTCATTTTCCAATTAAATCATGTAACATAAATTAGATACACGAGATACGATTATAAAACAAACGACATTAATCACTACGCATATAAAATAAACAGAAAAATAATTGCATTTCTTAGAAATTGATTATACAAAATAATTACTGTCCTTGGAAAATTATTATAGAAATAATGGCAGCACTGGAAAATTAATTTCATATGTATGCCGAGCATAGAAAATAGTTTTAAAAGTACCACACTTTATAATGTTTTCCTCTACATTACTGTTACTGAATTAAAGCTTTACTTTACTTTAATGGCTGTTTTTCTGGTCCTATACAGCAGGGGAACCCTACTCTCTACAGGACCTCTACAGTCATTTTATCATATTCGTTCGAAAGCATTCAACATTTCACACCACAAATTGCTCGTTTATCGTTAAATCCTCACTACTGAAGCAGTCACAGAACAATAAAAGTCTTCAGTTTCCCCTTGAAAGTCTTAATATCATTAGTCTTTTGGATGCCTCGTGGAGCTTCAAGTTATCTAGTGTTCCTTTCCTTCTCGCCTTTGCACAGACAGTCTTGCCCAAAATTGCCCCTATATACAACTTTCAAGTTCAAAATCAAAATACTTTTCCTTTTTCATTCAGTTAAATACCTCCGTGAATAAATTGGTCATCAAAACCTCTAGCCTACTCCATAAGTCTTATGGCTTGAGTCTGTTAATTTAAATATCCTATCTCAATAAAGAGCAAGAGTCAGTGTCCCAGATAAGGTGGGGCCAATCTTAACCGAATCGAGTAATACCCTCTCTATCCTCCATATCTGTTATAATATTAATATGCCGTCTTTTTCCTATTTAAATGGGATAATGACTGGAAAAGTCAAGCTAAAGGGGCCCATACACGTTCAAAAAAATCGTCAAAAATTTGCATCAAAATTTTGATCTTAAAATTTTGATGCAAAATTTGAGCGTGTGTAGGACGTTTTGACATCAAAACGTCCTACACACACTCAAATTTTGCATCAAAATTTTGATGCAAAATTTTGACGATTTTTTTTTAACGTGTATTTAAGCTTTAAGGGTGGCTGTTTATTTTAGAACACTGGCAAAGTCCCAGGTCTGTCAGCGCCTGAAGCAGTTGTGAACAAACACTTGGTAATTTGAAGTCAGACTTCGGTTCCCTCTTTACCTGTCTTCCATCTCGATGTCCCTTAATCAACATGAATTCGTCTAACTGAAGCCCTTCCATCTCATTTGCTCTTATTTCATTTAGCAAAAGAATGGGATTTTCATGTCGCTAATTCGGCCACTGTCTGTAGTCCATTTCTTTTAGCGAGTCATATTTGCACCGACTCACAGCGGTGCCTTTTTAGCTCGGAAAAGTTTCCTGGTCGCTGATTGGTTAGAATTATCTTGTCCAACCAATCAGCGATCAGGAAACTTTTCCGAGCTAAAAGGGCACCGCTGCGAGTCGGTGCAAATATGACTCGCTAAAAGAAATGAACTATAGTTGAGCTAAAAGCGAGTCTCTCTTGTTCTCAGCCACATTCTCTATGTTCAATGGCTCACTGGAAGCGCGAATGACATGATGTACTAGTGTATACGACCCGTCAAAATGACAGCTAAATATTTAGATAGATATACACGCTCATGCAGATTACACCTTTCACAACGACCCCCTACCTAACTACCATACGGCAGTTTGGGCAATTTTTGGGATAGTGCTTTCCGAGCGGAAAAGCAGGATGTTATAAGCCCAAGGGCTCCAACAGGAAAAATAGCCCAGCGAGGAAAGGAAATAAAGAAAAACTACAAGAGAAGTTTAAGAACAATAATAACATTACAATGAATTTTTCATATATAAACTATAAAAACTTGAAAATAACAAGAGGATAAAAACTTCAAAATAACTAGAGGAAGAGAAACAAGATAGAATAGTACCCGAGTGTCCCCTCAAGCAAGAGAACTCTAATCCAAGACAGTGGAAGACCATGGTACAGAGGCTATGGCACTACCCAAGACTAGAGGATAATGGTCTGATTTTGGAGTGTCCTTCTAGAAGAGCTGGCCCACTTCTGATCATCCTTCAGACATTAAATCAGTTACCAAAGGACATCAGCATTTTCAGATCCTTAAGAGAACACCATTGTAAGAAAATTTATAGAATAAAAATTTCATGATGATAATCAACAATTTTCTTTACGACATAAAATATACTTTACAAAAAGTCTGAAAAAAGTGACTGGAAAAATATACTTTACGAAGTCTGAAAATATGGTGACCGAAAAAAATATACTTTACGAAAAGTCTGAAAAAATAGTGACCGAAAAAATATACTTAACGAAAAGTCTGAAAATATAGTGACCGAAAAAAATATACTTTACGAAAAGTCTGAAAAAATAGTGACCGAAAAAATATACTTAATGAAAAGTCTGAAAAAATTGTGAACGAAATAATTATACCTAACGTAAAGTCTGTAAAAATAGTGACCCCAAATATACTTTACGAAAAGTCTGAAAAAAAACAGTGACCGAGAAAAATATACTTTACGAAAAGTAAAAAAAATAGTGAGCAAAAAACATATACTTTACGAGAAGTCTGAAAAAAATTGACCAAAAAAAAATATACTTAATGAAAAGTTTGAAAAGAATTGTGAGCGAAATAAATATACTTTGAGAAAAGTCTGAACAAAAATAGTGACCGAAAATAACTCGAAATTTTCCATTATACAAGAAACATCTTTGTAAAAGTTTGGTAGATTTTAATCATTAAAATAAAAAAAAAAAATCATATTCGTTAAACTGCTAAAGTATTTCAATAAACCTGAATTTCAACAAGGAAGCTAGGATCTGAAGAGGAGAGGAGGAAGGGGGGGGGGGGTAGGAGAATAGGAAAATAGGGAACTAGTTGGTGTGGCTTCGTTTTTATTAAACAACAAACCCTAATAAATATTGGGAAAAATTTAATATTCGCGGTATCACGCTCTCACTGGGACGTTAGTCGAAAATAATAAAATTCAATCTAAAATATTTTCAAGGACAGGCAGCAAAATACGGAAGTGGATATATATATATATATATATATATATATATATATATATATATATATATATATATATATATATATATGTGTGTGTGTGTGTGTGTGTGTGCGTACTCAAATATGAACCAAGTTTGAAGTATCTCTGACAACGATGTTCAAACTTATGACTGATTACATGAAATGAAGACATTTTGCTTGACCTTCCAAAATTTAATCTTTTCTAGCTTTTTACATAACAGTTAATCCCTGTAAGTTTCATTACTATACGATTAAAGTTGTGGTCAGGAAGCGGTTCACAAACAAACACACACATACACACAAAACAGGGGGTAAAACATAACCTCCTTCTAACTTCGTGGGGGAAGCCTATAGATCTACTTGGTGAGTCATCAGTGAATATCCAAAATTAGTGGAAATTTGATTATCAAAATGTAAATCAAATATCAATGAAATAATTAATGAACATATTAAATAGCAACATTTATGAGGAAACGGATTCCACTAAAAACTGAATCCACTGAATAGAAAAAATAAAATGAAAAAAAATCTTCTGGTACACTATATCAAGTAATTGATGACGTTAATGTTTGATAATAAAGGTGGTCGAAGTATGTAAAGGCTACTGTGTACTTTGATGAATGTGATAACTTACGACATTGCAAGAGCTTTACATAAGGTTTGAGAAGTTAACATTATGGTTCTTCCCTAATTACTAGCATTCTTGCACGCAACCGAAAAGAAGATAATGTTTGGATGTAAATACAGAGGGAAATATTTATGTAGTCTAGACTGTTCTCGATAGCCAGTACGATTACTGCCTTAGACTTATTTCAGTTCTCTCTCTCTCTCTCTCTCTCTCTCTCTCTCTCTCTCTCTCTCTCTCTCTCTCTCTCTCTCTCTCCTCTCTCTCTCTCTCAGTTAATAGAGGCATTCAAAATTCTTAAATGAAAAACAAATGTAGATTACAACAATCTATTCACGCTTAGCACAAATCAGTTCAGAGGTAACGGATAAAAAACTGGAATTGAAAAGATACACCACTCGATGTGGCAATTTCTTTACATACAAAATAGCAAATACATGGAATAGACTTCCAGCTGATGTAGTAAACAGTAACACACAGTAAATGAGTTCAAGAATAAGTTAGACAAGATCATAACAAGTCACTAAATGTTTAAACTAAATCGCTCTACCAAAGAGCAAATGGAGTCTCCGCGGATGGACTAAAAATTCTTTGAGACATCCAAAATCCTTGTAACTCCTTGTAATTCTCTCTCTCTCTCTCTCTCTCTCTCTCTCTCTCTCTCTCTCTCTCTCTCTCTCTCTCTCTCTCTCTCTCTCCCTGAGCTCAAGCTCGATATTTTCTGGTAGTGTCTGCAACCTCACCATCCTTGTGAGCTAGGGATGAGCCGTTTGGGAGTGCCTATAGAACTACTTGCTGAGTCATCAGTAGCCATTGTCTGGCCCTCCCTGGTCATAGCTTGATGGAGAAGGGGATTGGGCGCTGGTCACATGTGTATATGGCCATTCTCCTGTCCCTTGTCTCTTATATTCATGAGAGACCTTTAAAGTTTTAAAGAAAACTGTTTATGTAAAGTCAAAGTAGAACGCGTCTGTATAAAGTATTATTTCATAAAACTCAGTATATGCCCCAATGTTCTTTGTTGGTGGAAACCCTTAAGACTTGTTTACTTCAACCAACCGTGCTTATAACAAATCCTAAGTCTCAAACCCTACAAAAAAAAAAAAAAAAAAAAAAAAATCCTGAGTCTCAAACCCTACAAAAAAAAAAAAACTTTACCACGAGCAATGCTCCAAAATTACGCCATCTAAAAGAATAAAATGAAACCACAACATAGAATAAATATCTTTCATTCAATTATTACTGTAAAAAAATTACATGCGACAAGGGGATAATTGCCTTGTTGTTGGATTGCGTGACAGTGATTGTTTGCAACGAGAATAATCAAAGCAGATTGACATAATGATGACAGCTCTCTGACTCAACTATGTCAATTATGTCTGACAGACTTCAAAGTCAATCCTCAAGAATGGCGACCTTGTTAATGAGTGACTACCAACAGCAACACGCAAAAAAAAAAAAAAAACTTTCAATTGTAAATTATATATATATATATATATATATATATATATATATATATATATATGCGTAAAAATCACAGGGAAACGTGATACTCAAATGAAAAAGAATCACAAGGAAAATGATGATATAACAGTGACTAGTTTCGTCTTACTTCTTCAAGAGGTCTCTTGAAGAAGCAAGACGAAACTAGTCGGGATTAATTCTTATATTTTTTTATTTTCCATGTGGTTCTCTGCATATATATATATATATATATATATATATATATATATATATATATATATATATATATATATATATATATATTGTATATACAGTAAGCATTGAACATTCAACTTGAATCGAAGCCTTAGATAATCATTACTATTTTAGCATCTCTTAATACAGGATTTTCTTTCTTTAAATCATTGTCCTGCCCCGTTTTTTCTATTAACAAGAATATTTTCCTATTCAATTTTCGAAATAAATCCCCCATTTACTAGGAAAGACAGACAACGATGAAGTAATGTTAAGAAAATTAGTTTCGATAAATCTTCAGTGACTCGTCTCTTTTAGAGCTAGTGAGAAAATATAGGTACATATTTTACACAGTCAAGAGAAAACCATTAGTGATTTGTCTTTCTGCGAAATTAAGGATACTCAAGTTACAGGACAAAGAGAGGTAGAGTAAATTCAAAAGAGGTCAATGACAGGTCAAGCAAATTCAAAATAGGCCAAAGACAGGTCAAACAAATTCAAAACTTCAGTTATGAATAGTCAAGCTAATTAAAAACAGGTCAATAACAGGTCAAGAAATATTTGGGTATCAAAATAGTTCTTATTTAAAAATTCTAACTGACGGTTTTCCATAGAGAGAGAGAGAGAGAGAGAGAGAGAGAGAGAGAGAGAGAGAGAGAGAGAGAGAGAGAGAGAGAGAGAGAGAGAGAGAGAGAGAGAGAGATTATAAGATCTCAAATGGTGTTCAAGTAATTCATTTTGTCAAAGAAGACTATTACCCACGCCTCTCTCTCTCTCTCTCTCTCTCTCTCTCTCTCTCTCTCTCTCTCTCTCTCTCTCTCTCTTACCGTAAAGGAGTTTGCACTGAATCAACGCCATTCAAGACACATCTCTTAATCATGTCTTCAGCGTCATTAAACTTGATAATAGAATTGTTAATGGAGTATTATAATCTTTCTAATCCTCAGTGAATTAATTCCAAAGATAGGCATCATGTTAATACAAATTTAATTGCCAAGTAAAACCATATTTCTGGAGCATAAAACAAAAAAATATTTTCTTGATCTAAAATACATCTTTTCAAAGTTGATTGATTTTGCAAACGATCTTACACATTGCTATTTTCACTGTTGGAGACCTTGTGCGTATAGCATACTGCTTTTCCAACTAGGGTTTTAACTTAACTAGTAGCGAGTAATAATAATAATAATAATAATAATAATAATAATAATAATAATAATAATAATAATAATAACAAGAGGGGCACTCAGGAGAGTGTATACCTCCGCCATGGCAGCTTATTTCTCGATCTTCTGCTCGACTTCACCTTGACCTTTGACATTTGGATTCTTTTTCCATGCTCACATTATCATTTGCTAATTTCCATCTTTCAAAATCCTGTCTCTCGTGGTTTGAATCCACTCTTTTCCTTTACGCATTCCGTATCGGATATATTTCGTCTTATTCAAATTTTCTTTAAAAGATGACAAAACCCTTTTTAAATGATGTATATACAAGATTTATTACCAAATTTCTCTCGGGATATATGCAATTTTATTTTCTGTTCATTTTGATTAATTTCATGAATATATTGAGAGAGAGAGAGAGAGAGAGAGAGAGAGAGAGAGAGAGAGAGAGAGAGAGAGAGAGAGAGAGAGAGAGAGAGAGAAAATCTGTTAGGGGAGGAAGTTCAAGAGGGAGGCAGAGAATATAATGACATGGTAAGGTGAAGGATGATATGGAGAGAAGAGGTTTGGTGGAAGAGGACGCCTTTGGTAGAAGGCATTGGAGAGGGGCGCATCAGGCAACTGACCCCTTACTGTAGGGATAACGGAGTGGAAGGAGGAGGCGAAGAGAGAGAGAGAGAGAGAGAGAGAGAGGAGAGAGAGGAGAGAGAGAGAGAGAGGAGAGAGAGAGAGAGAGAGAGAGAGAATGTGTTAGGGGGAGGAAGTTCAAGAGGGAGGCAGAGAATATAATGGTGAGGTAAAGTGAAGGATGATATGGAGAGAACAGGCTTGGTGGAAGAGGATGCCTATGATAGAAGGCATTGGACAGGGTGCATCAGGCAACCGACCCCTTGATGTAGGGATAATGGTATGGAAGAAGAAGAAGAAGAAGAAGAAGAAGAAGAAGGAGAGAGAGAGAGAGAGAGAGAGAGAGAGAGAGAGAGAGAGAGAGAGAGAGAGAGAGAGAGAGAGATTTTCTGTCGAACATATTGAAAAGTTGTGATGGTCCCAAGTGACTCTAAGACTCCAACCCGGGTCCCTCTCGCTATTGGTCAGAAGGCAAAAGTTGAGGATTTGACTGATTATTTCATAAAGCCAAGTAGGAGGGACTGAAGGAGAGATGGCATCCAGTTGGGGAAAGAGGAGGGATGGGAAAAGCTTTTTTAACTCTGGGGAAAGATATTTCAGGGATGGAGATGATGATATGAAATGATTAAACTTTCCAAACTCCAGTGGCTGTAATAGTATTAAGTTAGGACTGAATAATCTTAGATAATTTATAGATTGTGGATAAATTGGGTTCGTAAATAATTGTAATTACCAGATGACAGGAAGTCTGTTTGTAAGTGTGTTTGTACAAAATTATATGAATAAATAGTTTAAATACATACATATGTAAATACAGACACACGTATGCGTGTATATACACAAACACACGTGTGTGTGTGTATACACAGACACACTTTTGTATATATATATATATATATATATATATATATATATTTATATATATATATATATAAATACACATCAACAACAAATACAGCCGTTTCTAGTCCACTGTAGGACAGAGGCATCAGACATGCCAAGAGCTTGGCTAGTGCTCATCACCACGCTGGCCAATTGCGGATTGGTGATGGTGGGAGACTTTAATCTGATCGCTCGAAGCAAACCAACCTAGTATGAGTAGCTTTGACCAGCATAACTTTGCTTATCATGGCGATACACAAACCCTTTCACCACGGTATGGTATCGCCACTCAGAAAGTTTATTTAAATACATACATGTATAAATACACACACACACACATATATATATATATATATATATATATATATGTGTGTGTGTGTGTGTGTTATATATATATATATATATATATATAATATATATATATATATATGTATGTATATATATATATTATTATTATTATTATTATTATTACTATCCAAGCTACAACCCTAGTTGGAAAAGCAAGATGCTATAAGCCCAGGGGCTCCAACAGGGAAAAATAGCCCAGTGAGGAAAAGAAACAAGGAAATAAATAAATGAAGAGAACAAATTAACAATAAATCATTCTAAAAAAAAGTAACAACGTCAAAACAGACATGTCACATATAAACTATTAACAACATCAAAAACAAATGTCATAAATAAACTATAAGAAGACTCATGTCAGCCTGGTCAACAAAAAAGCATTTGCTCCAACTTTGAACTTTTGAAGTTCTACTGATTCAACCACCCGATTAGGAAGATCATTCCACAACTTGGTCACAGCTGGAATAAAACTTCTAGAGTACTGCGTAGTATTGAGCCTCGTGATGGAGAAGGCCTGGCTATTAGAATTAACTGCCTGCCTAGTATTACGAACAGGATAGAATTGTCCAGGGAGATCTGAATGTAAAGGATGGTCAGAGTTGTGAAAAAATCTTATGCAACATGCATAATGAACTAATTGAACGACGGTGCCAGAGATTAATATCTAGATCAGGAATAAGAAATTTAATAGACCGTAAGTTTCTGTCCAACAAATTAAGATGAGAATCAGCAGCTGAACACCAGACAGGAGAACAATACTCAAAACAAGGTAGAATGAAAGAATTAAAACACTTCTTCAGAATAGATTGATCACCGAAAATCTTGAAAGACTTTCTCAATAAGCCTATTTTTTGTGCAATTGAAGAAGACACAGACCTTATGTTTCTCAAAAGTAAATTTACTGTCGAGAATCACACCTAAAATTTTGAAAGAGTCATACATATATAAAGAAACATTATCAATACTGAGATCCGGATGTTGAGGAGCCACCGTCCTTGACCTACTTACAATCATACTTTGTTTTGTTAGGATTCAACTTCATACCCCATAATTTGCACCATGCACTAATTCTAGCTAAATCTCTATTAAGGGATTCACCAACCCTAGATCTACATTCAGGGGATGGAATTGATGCAAAGAGAGTAGCATCATCTGCATATGCAACAAGCTTGTTTTCTAGGCCAAACTACATGTCATGTGTATATAGTATGAAAAGTAATGGGCCAAGAACACTACCCTGTGGAACACCGGATATCACATTCCTATAATCACTATGGTGCCCATCAACAACAACTCTTTGAGATCTATTACTTAAAAAATCAATAATAATGCTAAGAAACGACCTACCCACTCCCAACTGTTTCAGTTTGAAAACAAGGGCCTCATGATTAACACGGTCAAAGGCAGCACTAAAATCAAGGTTAATCATACAAACTTCCCGACCACAATCAAGGGATTTCTGTACAGCATTGGAGATTGTAAGAAGGGCATCACATGCTCCAAGGCCTTTACGAAAACCAAATTGCAAACTAGGGAGTAGATGATTACCTTTAGCAAACATATTAAGACGTTTTGCCAGAAGACGTTCAAAAACTTTAGATAATATGGGAGTTATGGAAATTGGGCGGTAATCAGTGGGACTTGAGCTACCACAAACACATTTACATAGAGGAGTAACATTACCAATTCTCCAACTAGTGCTAAAAGCTCCTCTTCTTGCTAACTTGCGCAAAATAACAGATAACTTTGGAGCTAAGAAATCTGCTGTCTTTATAAAAAACCAAAGGAAAAATACCATTTGGGTCTACACCTCCATAAGCATCAAGGTCCACCAACAGAGCTTTAATCTCACGAGATCGAAAAGCTAAACTAGTTAGTTTAGCCTCAGGAAAACAGGAATGAGGAAGTTCAAGTTTTTCATTACTCTGTTTACTGTCAAAAACATCAGCCAAAAGGGTTGCCTTTTCCTTTGGACATCATGTACATATGTACATGATGTATGAGTTTACGAAACCGTCTATCTTTCAACATCACTAGATAATATCATTCTCTTAATGACATCAGTATACGCATTCCAAATCATACATGAAAAATCAAAGATATGCATGCACGTGTGTGTAGAGAGAGAGAGAGAGAGAGAGAGAGAGAGAGAGAGAGAGAGAGAGAGAGAGAGAGAGAGAGAGAGAGAGAGAGAGAGAAGATCACGAATTTATTTGAATTCTGAAAGCTGTTTTTGGTTATTAACTGTAAGAGAGAAATCTTAGATAAATGTTACAATGACGTGTCAAAGCTAAATCGACAAAACGGTAAGCGAAAGGAAATGAACAAAAATCTAAAACGTAAGAAATTGGAATCGCACAACGAAAAGGAAGGAATTACAAATTGGAAACGAATGACGAGGAAGAAGAAGAAGAAGAAGAGGCGGAGAGTCCATTGACATGCCAGATGGAAGAGAGTCTTCAGACGAATTAAATTTACGAAATACACTTAACGATGAAATATTGATGCGAATGACTCCTTCGTACAGTTATTATTATTATTATTATTATTATTATTATTAACTGCTAAGCTACAACCCTAGTTGGGAAAGCAGGATGCTATAAGCCCAGGGGACCCAACAGGGAAAATAGCCCAGTGTGGAAAGGAAACAAGGGAAAATAAAATATTTTAAGAAGAGCAACAACATTAAAATAAATATTTCCTAAATAAACTATAAAGACATTAACATCACAAGAAGAAGAGAAATAAGATAGAATAGAGTGCCCGAGTGTACCCTCAAGCAAGAGAACTCTAACCCAAGACAGTGGAAGACCATAATACAGAGGCTATGAATGGCAGAAGCAAGAGACAGTAACATTGCCCTAGCAAGCAGGACAATGCCCTAGAGACTGACCATATATACATTACGATCAGCTTCCAAACCTCCTCTCCATTCAAGCTAGGACCAGGGAGGACAAGGCAATGGTTGCTGATGACTCAACAGGTGGACCAATAGGCTCCCACAAACCTATATCCTTAGCTCACAAGGATGGAAGGGTCGCAACGATCAAAGGAACTAACGAGTTTGAGGGGGACTGGAACCCCAGTCTGGCGATCACCAGTCAAGGACGCTACCAACAGGCCACCAAACAACCCTTTGACCCAGATTAAATGAATTCATATTATAAGTTATGTGGTCACATAATTGCATAGCACAATGACGCTGGTGTCAATAATAATCGTAATACTTAATGTATAACTTTATATTGAGATTCCTGTGACTTGAGACTACTGGAAGTGTTATAAACATTGTAGGGGCTATCTGAAGGAAACAACTGACATTGATTTAAGCCTACTGGAAGCGTTGTTAACGTTATAGATGACATCCCAGAGAGAGATTTGTGATTGGTGACTTCGTTGTTAAAGTTGAAAGGAATAACAAAGTTACTCTTAACTATAAGATCAAAATAAAAATGAAGTCTGTTAAAATTTTCTAACTATAAGATCAACACACACAAAAATCTTTTGTACCGACATACGTAACAAAATATTCGGGTAGCTTTTTGTCATAGACTGCGGGAGAAAAAAAAAAAAAAAAAAAAAAAAAAAAAAGTGCAGGTCAGTACAACACTTTTCAAGGGAAATAATAAGTCTGTATTACTCATAATACTTCTCATGCTTGAGGGTACACTCGGGCACACTATTCTATCATGTTTTTCTTCCGTTTTTTTTATAAGTTTTTATAGTTTATATCTGAAATATCTTTATTCAATGTTATTACTGTTCTTAAAATATTTGATTTTAATTGCTCATTACTTCTGTAATTTATCTATTTCCTTGTTTCCTTTCCTCATTGGGTTAATTTTCCCTGTTGCAGCCCTTAGGCTTATAGCATCCTTCTTTTCCAACTAGGGTTATAGCTTAGCTTGTAATAATAATAATAATAATAATAATATGAATTATTATTATTATTATTATTATTATTATTATTATTATTATTATTATTATATTAATAATAAATATCATTTTTATCAGATTTATAATAATAATAATAATAATAATAATAATAATAATAATAATAATAATAATAATAAGTAACTGTCCGGGCAATCAGAAGTTGATGTTAGCACACCGTTCTCATCTCTAACGTGAGCCGGAAAAAAATCTTTATCGACCAAAAAACTTCACTTCCTTACAGTTAATAGATAATAATCTTCCATTACCTTCTAAACCCAAGACTTGCAGAAATATCTCGTGAGGGGACGTTCCACAGTAATCCCAAATCCTATGATAATCATCACATAAAGTTGATGCACCTTAGAATTATTGTATGATTTATGCCATCTGCATCTCTCATTGTATGTCATTGAAACTTTGCGGTACTACTTCTGTATTGTAATGAAATACGGCCTTTCTTAGCTTTACTTATCAAAGGGGAATGACAATATAGTACCTGAGGTTATTTGTATTTCTACGATAGTTGAATTGTATCGTGAGATATATATATATATATATATATATATATATATATATATATATATATATATATATATACACTAGTGTACACGACCCGTCAAAATTGACGGTTAAATATTTAGATAGATATGCGCATGCACATACTGATTCTACCCTTTCCATCCCCAACTCCCTTTCCTATGTAACTAAGAATATATATATATATATATATATATATATATATATATATATATAAATACGTGTGCATACATAGATATACTGTATATATACATATATATATAAATACGTGTGCATACACAGATATACTGTGTATATATATATATATATATATATATATATATATGTATATATATAGATATATATATATATATCTATATATATATATATATATATATATATATATATATATATATATATATACATACATATGTATATACAGTATACACGCACACACATCCATCCATACACCATACATCTAAGACCGGGTTTTCCAAGACCGGGTTTTCCAAGACCGGGTTTTCCAAGACCGAGTTTTCCTAGCACCATATATGTATATATATATATATATATATATATATATATATATATATATATGTATGTATGTATGCGTGTGCGTGTATATATACATATGTATTTATATGTGTATATATATATGTATGGATAGATGTGTGTGCGTGTATACTGTACATCCATATGTATATATATATATATATATATATATATATATATATATATATATATATATATATATATATATATATATATATATATATATTTACAGGGTCCGGCAAAAAAACCTCCCTGATTTCAATAGGCTTTTGCAAAAAGCATAAGAAACATACAGAACAATTACTTATATTTGTGAATAGCCTATTTGATGCCATTTTACATCACTTAGTACACTTTACTTGATTTTGAAAATTATGTCCGATAAATGATGTCCCCCATTGTTAAGACATTCACGAAGTCTTTCCCTGAAGTTGTCCATAGTTCTTCGTGTACCTTGTGATTTCTTTCTGTGGGGCTACCTAAAGGCTGAAGTGTACAAACATCGTCCCAGAACTCTGCAAGAACTAAAAGATGTCATTAGGCAGGAAGTGGCAGCCATTCCAAGGGAAGTTACACGAAGAACTATGGACAACTTCAGGGAAAGACTTCGTGAATGTTTTAACAATGGGGGACATCATTTATCGGACATAATTTTCAAAATCAAGTAAAGTGTACTAAGTAATGTAAAATGGCATCAAATAGGCTATTCACAAATATAAGTAATTGTTCTGTATGTTTCTTATGCTTTTTGCAAAAGCCTATTGAAATCAAGGAGGTTTTTTTGCCGGACCCTGTATATATGGTGCTAAGAAAACTCGGTCTTGGAAAACCCGGTCTTGGAAAACTCGGTCTCAAAACCATGTTGAATATTTAAATCTTAAATGGTAGACAAAATTCACATGTTCTCTAACAGAACCTCAGAAAGACAAATAAAATGTATAAATGTGTACTTATGCATAAATAATACATTAGATTTATGTTAAGGATAGAAAAATATTGAAGATATTTTGTATGAAAAAATAGGAAAACTCAGTATCAGAAAAGTCGGTCTCAGAAAACCGGGTCTCTTGATTACCCATAGAGCTCGCGAAACTGAGCTGTTTGATTTCAACTATGTTATTACATTAGAATGGCTGTTAATCGGTAAACGTGTGATGTATTTTTTGTTTTCTATTCAATATCTTCGTTTCAGTACCCATAGCGATGGCTTCTAAATATATTAAATCCCAAAGAGGAAAAGAGAAATTCATCGATGACGAGAACTACATATATGATTTTCATATGCACAGTGCTGACAAGATAAGGATATTCTGGCGATGTGAAAAGAGAAGATCTTCATGCATGGCACGAATTCACAAGAAGATTCAAGACGGCAAAAATGTGATTGTCAAGAAAGTTAACAGTCATAATCATTCGTCTACATTAGCAAAAGTGGAAGCCAGAAGTACTATATCAGAAATTAAGTGCAAAATTAAGAATGGTGATTCATCTAGTACAAGAATTATTTTAGCCGATACTTTGAGTAAACTTGATAAAAATGGAAAATGTGAAATACAAAGTTTGCCATCAATTTCAAGATCAATAACTAATTGGCGGACTAAAGCTTTTGGTGCCCCTCCTTTACCTCAGACACGTACAGGATTTGAAATACCACAATCATTCCGTGTTTTGAGCGATGGAAAAGCTTTTCTACAGAGTGACAGTGGAATTGAGGATGAGAAAAGAATTTTAGTATTTGCTTCTGATAAGGGACTTAATGACCTACAAAGTTCTCGTTATTTAGGAATTGATGGAACTTTCAAGGTTTCACCTAACGAATGGTACCAAGTTCTGATTTTACATGCTTTTATACACGGGAAAGTCTTCCCTCGTGCATTTTTTTATTGCCTGACAAAACCGAGAAAACTTATGATAGAGCTTTCATAATACTGAAAGAACTTTTGCCAAATTTAAATCCCAAGGAAGTGATGATTGATTTCGAGAAAGGCCTTGGTAATAGTAACAAGAAACCTTTTCCTTGTTGTGAAACTGTTGGGTGCTTCTTTCATATGTGCCAGAGTGTTTATCGCCGAATTTGTGATTTGGGTCTTAAGCGTCAGTATAATACCGACAACAACTTTTCCTTGTTAATAAGAAAGTTTTGTGCAATGGCATTCTTACCAGTAGAAGAAGTTATTAACGCATTTGAAGAACTTAGTGAAGACGAGTTACATCCGATGAAATTTATTAGTTACTTTGAGTTAACATATATTGGTGCAATTCGTGGACGTCGCCGTAGAAGAGCTTTTGTACCCTATAACATTTTGGAACATGAGAAGTCGTGTCATTAATAAGTTACCTCGGACAAACAATGCGTTAGAAGGATTTCACTCAGCCTTAAATCAATCTATAGCATGCAAAAACCCCAATATTTGGAAATTTATTGATGTCCTGAAAAAGAAGAGGCTCTAACGGAATATCTGCAACTAGGAGAAAAACCAGCTAAAAAGAAAAAGTATGAAAAACTTGACAAGTGCATTAAAAAGTTAACGGAAGAGTATGATGGCAGTAACCAAAGTAATTTTTTGAAAGATGTTTCTTATAACCTTCAGTGTTTTTAAGTGTTATAGTTACTAGATAAATTTTTAACTGCATCATTTTAATTTTTTATCGATTATTTGTCATATAAAGATATTGTACGCCATAATCATGTTGTAAAAAAAAATACTCAATAAATGTTCTTTTAATAATAAACTACTGTTTAGTACCCTATGATTATATTGTAAAAATAAATACCCTAAAAAAGTTAAAGGTTTTAAGATGAGACCGAGTTTTCTGAGACTGAGTTTACCAGTTTTCTGTATATATATATATACAGACCCTTGCTTCTTACTATACAGGGGATATCAGCAAAAACTTGCTTTGGACACAGTCATTTATTGTCTCTACACAAACGTATTCGAGAGAGAGAGAGAGAGAGAGAGAGAGAGAGAGAGAGAGAGAGAGAGAGAGAGAGAGATTTACTTGTATCATTAGTACAAGAATTATCAATACAAATTTCTTTCCAGTACCGACTAAATATTCCCCTATTTCCATATCTTATCTATGAGAATTTTATTTATTTATTTAAGAATATAATAAATAATAATAATTAATATGTAAAAGAAAATATGGATAGATGACGCAAAGAAATCCTTAGAGGATGAAGAGAACACTGCCTTTTGTCAGTCAAACCCGTTTGATAAAAAGATCAAAGACCTTTTTCGTTTGAATCCAAGTCTCTAACAATAAACAGAATAACGCTGCTGTTTCACCGATTGAACTTCAAAATAAAAGTTCGCTTTAGCGGTTTGAAAAGAATTGTGGGATTCTGGTAGGTTATCAATATGAAGAAGATTTTAGAATAGAGAATTTAGAAAATTTTGAGTTGGTGCGGATCAGAATGAAGAAAATTAGGGAATTACAAAAAAAAAAAAATCTACGAATAAAATACTTATTCTTAATTCTAAATCTCATCTTCGTGTAAATATTTGACCAATTATTATTATTATTATTATTATTATTATTATTATTATTATTGTTATTAATTCAATC